>NC_045782.1:29733104-30040028 GCF_008692025.1 Phocoena sinus | reverse complement strand
GTCACTTAATTGAAGAGACCAAATGTACTATAGAAGTTTCCAAGCTATCTTTATGCAGATGAAAAAGGACTTCCCTTTTATAATGCAGCACCCAATTCATTAATTTGCCAGAGACTTGACATTCTAGGGAATCTCATTTTAAGCTTTAATTTCTTTTATCTTCACCTTTCCCTGCAAATGGGTGTTAAAGATTAAGTATTACTTTTTCTTCCTCTTTCATTATTATAGTATGTAGGTGTCTTATAATAATGGCTGTGAAGCCAAACAAATTCAGAAGAAGTAGTATTCCTTAACAAATTGACAAGGCATATAACTTTAATGTTAATTACTTATTATTCTCTAATTGAGTCAATTTTTCGGTCATTTCTAAAACTAGAGGACCAAAGATTAGGTTAATAATTCTGCTTCCTCGAAATTGAGTCATTTGTTGAGACGTGGATGCATCTAGAGACTGTCATACAGAGTGAAGTAAGTCAGAAAGAGAAAAACAAATATCGTATATTAATGCTTGTATGTGGAACCTAGAAAAATGGTACAGATGAACCGGTTTGCAGGGCAGAAGCTGAGACACAGATGTAGAGAAGAAACATGGACACCAAGGGGGGAAAACCGCGGTGGGGTGGGGGTGGTGGTGTGCTGAATTGGGCGATTGGGATTGACATGTATACACTGATGTGTATAAAACTGATGACTAATAACCTGCATACAAACAAACAAACAAACAAACAAAAAACAATACTAAACTTTCTTTGGGTTATTTGTTTGGAAGTATGTTAATATAAATGTTTCAGACATTACATGAAATTTCTAAAAATCTTATATGTTCTGGTATAATGTTATAAGTCATAATTCTAGTTATTAAAGTAATAGTAATAATTCTGCTTCCTAGGGACTGGAGAAAAAGAACATATGGCAGAGCTCAAATTAAGCTTAATTATACATGTCCTTCAAAGACAAAAAAATAAAGAAAAAATACCCCTCAAAGTTTATAGGTGACATTATATCAAGAATGCTCAGGGAATTCCCTGGCGGTCCAGTGGTTAGGACTCTGTGCTTTCACTGCCGAGGGCCCGGGTTCAATCCCTGGTCGGGATCCTGCAAGCCAGGCGGTGCAGCCAGAAAAAAAAACAAAGAAGGCTCAAACATGAGGTTAAAAAAGGACACCAATTAATTTTCTTCCAAAATATATCCTATTGTTCAGGGCTAAAACATAGTATTCAAGTCACATATCACTTCTGAAAAATAAACTTATATAAAATCAAGGAAAACAAATTATAATTGTAATCATTAATAAGATACTCACTGTCAGTTCATCTTCATCAGAATTAAAAAGATTATCAAGGTCAGTATAAGAGACAGCCAGGTCTGAGTCATAAATCAAACTGGTTGATGGAGGACGGGCATGACTAGTAGGGCGTGGAGCATCTACATATGACAACCAGAAAAAAAAAATCAAAAATTCTACTACTGACCAAATGAGTATTATTCTATTTATTTAAGCTAGACATATAACTTTATAAGGGTGTTATGCAGTAAGAAATGGTGACTTGTTTAAAATTTAGCCATTTTTTTTCATAGAAATAAACTTTTAAATATATGGTCATACCTTCCCCAAGAAGCTCACCAAAGGCTATGTAATCCATAACATAGCTAAGTAATCTACATTAATAATATGTCAAATAAAAATATAAACACTATCAGGACAACAGAATTAAACACACACATTTAATTTTTCTATCTTCCTGAAATATAAAGGAAGCACAGATTCTCTGGCTCTTGAGTCAGACAATTAATTTGAATCCCAACTCCAACACTAACAGTATGACAAGAATTAAATGTGATAGAATGTAGATAAAGCACTTTTGCCCAGTGCCAGGCACTTAAGTACTTACTTAAGTACCTCTTAGTTAAGTTTCATTTCAGCTCTAAAATTTTATTTTCCTTTTATTTTCCCCCCAGTTTTAGTGAAAAAAATGACTTTAGAAAAAATAAAAATACAAATGAAAGTTAAATTCCTCTTACATTCCCATACAAGAAAGAAAAAAAAAAAAAGCAATTTGGTGTATAAACCTTCCAAAGCATCCTCAGAATGGTTAAACAACTTGAAATAGCCCTCCCTTTCAGAAAGGTGAAAGTCACTTTCCAAGTGCCTCTGCACATTGTCCTAAAGATTCACTAAAGCAGTAGTTCTGAAATTTTTAGAGTGTGTAAAAATCATCTAGGATATTTATTAAAAACCAAGATTTCCCAGTTTCACCTCAAAACATGCTCCAGAATGTGGCAGATGGTCCACATTTTGAGAAAGCCACACCACAGGGACAATTACACATTTCCTATATCCTAGGGTAGGTAAACAGGCTAAAAAACCCAAATTGTTAACTCACTTTAAGCTACTTAGAACCACTGACCACTAAATTTATTTCATGAAAGACCATCTCTTCCTTATTCAGATGGACTTTTTTTCTTATTCCTGTTTTTGGTTGCACAGAGCCTGACTGATCTTCTCTATTTATTCCAAATACTAAAACAAAACTTTGCCCCTAAAAGACACATACCAAAGGACAACTTCTGCCTCCATCAAAAATTAAATAGATCTTGTAAAAGAACTAATATATCATGTCTCTCTATTCTATTCACAAGTAGCACAAGTCAGACACTTTCAAAGTGGAGTCTTCACCACTGTATCTCCAGTGCCGAGAACACTGCCTACACATAACACGTGCTCAATAAATATTTGTTAAGTTAATGACCTCAGCAACAGTTCTTCTAACTTGGGGAGAGGGGGAGAAAAGGACAACCAAATTACAGTAAAGTCTAATTCATAAATTGAGTTTTTAGATCTGAGAGAGATCTCAGGCGATGATCTTATCCTATCCCTTCATTTTACAGCTGAAAATTATTTTTATTTGTTAAAAAAGGAGGGACTTCCCTAGTGGCACAGGGGTTAAGAATCCGCCTGCCAATGTAAGGGACACAGGTTCAATCCCTGGTCCGGGAAGATCCCACATGCTGCAGAGCAACTAAGCCCACGTGAAGCCCAAGCACCTAGAGCCTGTACTTGACAACAGAGAAGCCACTACAGTGAGAGACCTATGCGCCGCAACAAGGAGTAGCCCCCACTCACCGCAACTAGAAAAAACCCATGCACAGCAATGAAGACCCAAGGAAGCCAAAAATAAAAATTTAAAAAAAAAAAAAAAGGAAAGAAGTTCCAACAATTCAAAACAGAATTTCTATCACCTAAACTTGCTTCTCCCAGTACAAGATAAACAATGAATCCATCATTTTAAGATAGGTCCCTTTCTATGAAACATGAATTATGCAAAAAGGAACACTGAAAGTCCAACAATGTCAGATTACTTTGGAGTAACAATCCTGGAATGCAGTATTTTAAAAAAGAAAATTAAAGTTTTACCTTGCTTGATAGAGGGACTAAATAATGACATAGCATCTTCTTCATGTGATAACACTGTTACACTAGATGGCACATCTTCTACCTGCATACAATATTACATATTAGACTGAAATACATATTTTACCAATAATAAAATATACCAACTATTGAGTAGCTATGTATCAAGCATTCTGCTGGGTGTAGTACAGACATCAATAACTCTCACAACTAAACTACATGATAAGGAAGTAGTACACTCATTTTACAGACAAAAAATAGTTCTAAAGATAACCCAGGAAATACAGCTGATAAGTAGTTGAGCTGGGATTTCAACCTAAATCTGCCAAATCCCAAAGTCCATGTTCTTTCTACAATACCTACTGCCTTCCCAGATACTACTGTTTCCACATTTACAGAAGAACAAAATGTCAAGTACCTGGCACACAGTAAGGCTAAATAAAACTTTGTGAAATGAATTCTTTGTATTAAACATATTATTGGGTCCTTTTTGCAATTTTACAGCTTTCAATTTCCAATTTTGTATTTACAGCAAAATTCTTATCTAGCAGAGTTATCTTAATAGATTTCTCTGTCCTTAATAGATCCTCAAATATTTGATTTTTAAATTTTTAATCAAGTAAGTATTTGTACATCTCACACTTTATTCTCATAACATTTTACTTTCAGGGGCACTACAGGTTCTTGATTCACATATTCAAAATATCATGTATTTTATAAACTCAGTGATGTATATTTTACTGCAATTTTGAAAACTGGTAATTCACTTACAGCATAGTTTAACTCAGAATCAAAACAGTTTGTCTACCTAAATGTCCTGATTTCAATATAACAGAAATTAATGCACTTTCTCCAACCTCAAAACTTTTACAAAAATAAAGATCTTTTCATTATCAGAGACCAGCTACAATTTCAAGCCCATACAAGCTCTTAAACTGTGTACAATGTGCCTGATTTACCTATTTTTTAAAAATGTTTTTCTAAGTTAAAATGATGAATTTTTTTTTCCAAATACAAGTGTGGTACTATATGCAGAGCTACAGATCATCAGTGACACTCTGGTGTACTTTGATTTCTCTTACCTTGTGTTTTTTTCCAGCTTCTCTCTCATTATTTTGTCTATCTTTCTTATCAGGAAAAAGGAATTCCTCATCTCCTTCAACAAACGCATATGGATCAATTTTAGGTTCTTGTTCTGAATCAGATGCTACTGCTGAAAGATACTGATTTTTAATTTGATATTGCTGCACTAATTCATCAGAAACTTTTAAAGGTTTCTTACATTGCACCATTAACCTGCATAAAAAAATAAAAATAGAAAATTAATTATATTCTCCATAAAAGTATAACAAATTTCCAAAATGACTTAAGTAGCATAAACTTTTTAGAATTATTTAAAAAAAGAATTATTTAAAGATGATCTAATTTTCAATCCTTCATTTTACAAATGAAAAAACTGAGGCATAGAAAGGTTATGTGATTTACTGAAGTATCAAATTTAGCAATAGAGAAATGGAGCTAAAATCCTGGTCTCATAGTCTTTCCACCAGAATGTGCTGTCTTTTGGTTATCCACTCTGTTCCCAAGTCCTCAATTGCATTAACTTGTCCAAATCCATTCACTTGAAAGGGATTCAAATCTAAACTGTTCCAGCACAGAAACTCTCAAAATGTGGCTATACAGCGAGACACTACTTTTATACAATTTATACCTTTATACAATGAAAGTGATTATCCTTTTCCTACTGCCATGAGTGGATATATTTTAAGTTTAAAAAGCTTAAGAGCATGACTTGTGTTTCATAAAAATAACATTATTACCATAAATCCAGCAAAACGTTTTACAGCGTCAAACAGTTTCGGCACAAGTATCTCAGACGTTTTTTACTAATCACGTTGGAAAATCAATTATTAGTTTTTTGGTTCCACATGGTGAATGATAAATTTATGTTTATACTCTCCTAAAATATCCAATAAAATGACAAAGGACAACAGAACAGGCGAGAAGACAACACTGAAGTTAAAAAGATGAACTACTGGAAAGAGACCAAAGAAAGGTGAAATCTACGGCTTAGAGAGGGAAGAAAAAAGAAGCAGATCTGCACCACAGAACCCTGGAAATCATCAGGGCTTCTACATCTCTGAAGACCAAGGTGCTTGGTGAGTGGGAATAGAGAAATGATTCATTTCTGGTTTGTGTATGACACTTTTAGACTCCCAAATTCATGTTCTCTATGGTTTGCAAAGCTGAGATTCCCATGCTGCCATAATAATGACAGCCAGGCTTCTAGTCAGATAATGCTCAAAATCCTGCAATGACTATTTTACCCTGAGTAAAAAACAAAGTCCTTATATCCTACCAAAGCTTTCCATGATCAGTCTCCTCTTTTCCCCTCCAACTTCATCTTCTATTATTCTACTCCTCCCTCTTACTCTTCTTCCAAGGTCTTCCTTGATATTCCTCAAACAGGTCAGACGCACTTCTGGCTGTTCTCTGTCTGGAACATTCTTCCTCCAAATATCTGCATGGCCAACTCCCTCACTTCAAGTCTTTAAATGTCACCTTATCTACGAGATCTTATTTAAAATTGCAATATGCCCACTGCCTCAACACTGATCTCACCTACCAGGCTCTGTTTTTCCCTCCATAGCATTTATCTCTTAATATACTATATAATTTGCTTATGTTCATGGTTGTCTGTCACTCCCACTAGACTATAAGCCTCTAAATGTCAGGGATCTTAACTTTGTTTACTGAACTATCCCAAATGCCTAGAAGAGTGCCTGGCACATAATAGGTGCTCAATAAATACCTGCTAAATTAATACATGAAATCTAAAAGCCACACAGGATTGAGATACTGTGTTTGCATTAATAATTCTAAAATACAGTATGTTGTAGTTTGAAATAAATCATCTTTATTCGTTAGGAAGTGATACTGCTGCCGCTACTTTTCTGTCCTGAGTATCAGGACAAAACAATCATAAGAGAAGTAAGGTTTGGAATCAATAAAGGTATTTGCTAGTTTATAAATTCTTTGAATGACAGAGATATCGTATCTTGTTAATCTATTCACCAATGTCCAGCACTAGAAGCACTCTATACCCTATAAACTAAGGTTGAAACAGAGGTCATCAAAAGAATAACTGACATTTTCTAAACATGCTATCAAATATGATATATGTCACTGTTATTTCAATGTGCCTCAGATTTATCCCCAAACTAAAATCCCAAGTCTACAAAAACTTTCTTCCATAGGAACATAGTGCTAACATAACTGTCAATGGGCTATATTCTACAATTACCTGTTAGAATAGTTCTGGTCTATAAATGAATAAGCATTTATTTCTTAGAAGCAGCTTTGTACCTCACCATATTAGACCCTAAATGTTTCCTGAATTGTCTATCAGGTATCAATGTGACTCTTTTCAAAATAGCATTTCCATATATTTTGACATATATTTTCTTATTTAATACTTAAAATAACATCATGAAAATAGGAACCAGAGGGTGTGCTCTCTTTGATATGAAAATTATGTTGAAAGAAATGGTCACATGGTGGCAGAGTTAGGGCTGGAAAGATTTTAAGTATGCCAATTCACATAACTATTCATAGGCTAAAAGTATAAGAACCTACCCCCCTCACCCCCAGTCACTAAGCTGAAAGACTACTCTATGTTGAGGTGAATAAAACAACTATTTTTCATATTAAGTTGTCCTCTAGCAGAAGCATAAAAACTGCCACACTCTTTATGCAAGTAGTTGTTAAGCTAGTAGGCAGTAACATTAAAAGGAAAAATCCTACTGCACAGGGCTCTACTAGGAATAAAAATGAGTAAATCAAATGCAATACCTAAAGACAACTTTTTGTTATTTTATTGAATGGTTCTCACAGACAGTGGGATATGCAAAGAATTTAAATGAAGTCAATAATATCAAGAGTATCGTCACAATAAATTAAAAATATAAATTATTTACATTACACATCCTTCTATATTTAAAACTGATAAAAATAGAAATTAAAATTGCTATTTTTTTAAGGATGCCAGATTAAAAACTCAAGTTAGCATTTCTTCACTCTCCAATTATATAGTATACATACACTTTTTGTGAATAGGAACAACACACCTCTCCTTTTCTAAAAGGAACTTTCACATATAGCCAAATAGTTAACTACAGATATAGTTTCAATCAAATACAAAGCTAAATACAGACAAACTGGAAAAGAATGATTAGGTACAGCCATGAACAGGAAGCTTTGCAATGCCCACAGCAAACTGAAATTACTTTTATATTATTCATTAACTATATCTCCTTCCTCTCACTGTGACAGTTACATATACTATCCTAAAATGTACTTGTAGAGAATTTAACATGGCCTATGCTTTTATGTCTTTATTCAATAAAAATTCTTCTAGACAAGGTGTGACAATATTTTAGAACTGGCAATTACAGGAGATAAGCTACAGTTCAGGAAATGTTAATGAAGAAATGAATTCAATAAATCTCAAAAAAATTTTAGTAGTAACTTTTCCAGTACCATCTCCAATATTCATAACCAATCCTTAAACTGAGTCAAGCTAGCTGTCAAAAGTATAGCTTTATTGCATTAAAATAAGATATCAAATAAGGAAGACTTAAAAAAAATCTTAAAAGATTTAGAATACAAAATCAAAACAAGTTTATTTCATCATAGACTTCTTTCTATGAAACAAAAATTAGAAACTATCTTTTAGAGATCAAATAATGCATTATATAACTAGATACATACAATAAAAATCTGGTATATACATATTATATACAACGTAAGAGCTAATTCTATTGAGGGGTATTACGGTTAAGATATCATGATGTATTTTTTATACTGAACAAGACATAATAAGAACTATGCTCAAGTACAGTTCTTTGTTCAGGGTTTAGAAAGGTTCCTTCTGAATCAAGAGTTACAGACTGTTTACGGCTGGCACAAATTCTACTAAAACTAAGTGCTAGACCCTTGAAAAAATATATTTAAAAACAACTGTAATGTTTCTTGGCAGAAATTTTGCTTTCTTTAAAACTTACAAGGTCTTCAGCCACTATTCTAAAGTAGATGTTATCATTAACTAATAAAGAAACTAAAAATAATTAGAAGCAAAAAGAAAATAAAGGTATTTGCCACAGATGTGTATATCTTGTGTGGGAGATATGCTATGCTCCAGCCCCAACCTCTCTCTGCCCTCCAAATAAATTCTAACAAATTAGAAAAGGAATTTTGCTTTAAAGTAGTTGCTAAAAAATCTGGCATCGACTGCTGCACATGAAGTCTAAGAATAAAGGAAATGCTTAGAAATGATGAAGTAATTTCTCTGCGCTAGTTAAGCAGCCACCACCATCTAAAACTGAAAAAGAGTACCTCTTTTTATCTACCTATTATGAAAGCCTAGTGCCCACCCCTTAATACCAATCAATGGAAAACTTCATTCATTTATGCCAAATGGAAACTGAGTTGTCACTTAACATAAATAAAACAAAGGTCTAAATTTCTCCTCCATAATTTTCTAAAAAGGCACACATCTGTAGAAGTCAACTACTATAAAGAAACCATTTTTAAATTTCTACTGATGCATTCTTGTCCCTCTGCATTATATATCTAATTGGCCATAAAGTTCTTTAGTCTACTCCACATCTATAAAATCCCTCCATCCCTACCATGTCTTTCTAATTTCCTAATGAGGCCCCTGTATCACCTTATAAATAATATTTTGCCACTCCATTATATAACCCTGCCCCACTCTTTAGGTCTCATTTCTCACCATAACACACCAAACCACTAAGCAGCACCCTATAATCTATCCATACAAAACTACATAAAGCTTCTGATCTCCATAAATGGAATTATTCTCCACTCTGGCTCTGCATCCGTACTATATCTTATATATATAGCTGTGTCAGAGAATTTAATGCTATTTTCCATTAGACTACAATTTCATTTAGGGCCAGGACCCAAATTTACTTTATACCCCAACAGTGCCTTACAGTATCTTGTATATTATAGAAATTTCAGTTTTATTCAAACTGAAAAAGTGCATCTTTGAGGAGTATGAATTAAAAAAGAAAGATAATCTTCCTAAGAAAGGATAAAGAATATAGAAGTTGCAACAACCCTCTAATTAACCTCATTAAAATTAACTGCTATATTATTTTAAAACATTTTCAAAACTCAAAGCATGGAAAAAGATAATAAAATTTACAATGACTGGGTAACACAAATTCCCAAATTTTTTTATATAAAACAAACCAGGTTTTTGAATGGATTATTCTTATTACCAGAAATATGTTTGATCATATTATATCTTTAAAAATACAGAATGCTTCTACAAAGAATTTAAGATTGTTTAAATGACATTAAGAAAGCGTAATAGTAATTCTTAGAATTTATTTTTAATGACAAGGGACATCATCTGACTTTGTCAACTGGCTTTGCCAACTTGCTACAGGGAGATGACTGACCCTCACATGATATCCCATCTCAAGTAATATTAAGAGCAGGTACTTGAATTAATAAGCTATTCCAACACGATCTTTTTAACTATGAGAAAAAATAACTTTTGTTTTAGCATAACACGAACACTGAAGACCATGCCAGGTATTTTACTGTGGTTTGGGGAGACTAAAGCAGTATGGGAGAGAGCTCCCTAGTGAAACTTAATCATTAAACATGTTTGGCATATCTAATTTAATAACTTTTAACAGAAACTTGAACTCTAGAGTAAGTTATTTGTAACATTAAGGCACCTCAACATTACTAACATTTTGGGCTGGAAAATTCCTTGTTGTGGGGGACAGTCCTATACACTGTAAGATATTTAGCAGCATCCCTGGCCTCTACCTACCAGATGTCAGTAGCACACACCCAGCTGTGACAACCAAAATGTCTCTAGTCATTGCCAAATGTCACCTGAGGGTGGGGGGGGGGGTGGGAAGCGGCCAGAAACTGAGAGAAACCAATTGAGAACTACTGCCAGTAACTTCAGGAAGATAAAATAAAATCATCTAGATGATTAAAACGTAAGACCAAAACTTCTAACCTACCAAGTATAAAACAGGTGTATTCCACAAATATTTCTCAGTTCATATAGCAGCGAGGACTCTGATGGTTGACCTTCTGTGATATCTACCCTATCCTAATCTAGTATTACAATACGAAAATAAGGATTCTATCTACAAGTAATTTGTGACACAACACACATTTTAGTAACTAGCAAAACCAAAACTGTATTCATATTCAACTTTAAAAACAAAAAAACCTCTATTCAATCTTTTATGTCTTCTTTTTATAAGGCAGAAAAAGATGGTGACCAGGAACAGGTAGAGGCATGTATTTTTCTTAATTTACATAATCATGACCCAGAACCATTCTACTCAGCATACACTATACTTCTTTCTCATTCTTATTCAATGAGAAAAATGCCGAAGTACTTTTAGAACCGACTCTTAAGGTTAAGCTGTATTAACCTCTAAGAGACCTTCATTTCACTTACAGCTGCTCATGCACACAAGCAGCCAATACACTAAGTAAAGTTATGGCTAGAATTCTTAAACCCAATGAATATAATATGTCCATAAAAACTCACTCTTAAAGTTCTTAAAACTGAAAATATTTACATCACTACATTTTTACATACATTAAATAAGAAAATATAACACCTAGAAAGAAATGTTTTAAAATCATAAAGTAATCTAGGTCCATATTGTCATTTCATTCATCCAACATTTGCTGAATGTCTATGTGCCTAGGATTGTTCTGGGAAGGCGTGCGCGTGTGCGTGCATGTAAGTTGGAAGAACACAGCAGTGCACAAGACCAAGTCCTTGCCCTCATAGAGCTTACATTCTAATAGGGAAGAGACCATTAACAAATATATAATTTCAGCTAACTATATATATGGAGAAAATGAAAGCAGTACACAGGATACGTTGTGACTTGGGGATTAAAGAGAGGTCACAGTTTAGGTACTGTGGTCAAGGAAATACCTCCTGAGAAGGTAACTTTTGAGTCCAACTGAACAGTACGGGGCGAGGTATTCCCCCCACCCCGTAATGCAATTCTAAAGGCCATGAAGAATGACCTTAACTTTTTTGAAGGAATAGCAAGAAAGCTGGTGTGGTTAAATCAGGAAGCAAACAGGAGAGCAGTAAAAACAAGTAAAGAACTAGGTATGCAGGAGATTGTGCAGAACCTTACAGATGAGGGCAGAAGTATGGATTTTATTCTAAATATGAAGAGTTTTAAGCAAATGAGTAACATTATACTTAACTTACAATGATCACTCTGACTGCTGTAAAGAGACTACATAAAGAGAAGTATAGAATCAAGGAGACCAACAGTTTCAGGCAAGAGTTGAAGTTAGCTTGGATTTCTATATTACATCCAGCACAGATTAAGACCTTTTAAGCCTTGTTTCCAAGACATCATTTGCTTTCAAGAAATCTGCTGACTAATTTATTAACTAAGTTAGTCATCTTCCATGATCATAAGGATATTCTGAAGTCCCTCAATTTCAAGTCCAGATTAATTTTAATTAAAAAAAAGTCATACTAGAATGCTTTTAAGATTCAAAGTGCTAGATGAAGCACATGGGTTTGTCTACTAAAATAATAACCAAGAAATTTTAAAAGAAAATACAAAAAAAAAAAAAAAAAAAAAAAAAAAAAGAAAATACATCTCTAAAAGTAGGGAAAATGAGAAAGAAGCTATAAATAGATCAGGAATTTTACTTAGTTTCAGGGAAGCTCAAAATCAAGGAAACACAGCAGAGAAAGTTCATGGCTTACAATATGCAAGAAGGGGCTAAGGGCAAACTATATAAACAACAGGAGAGCCAAACTGCCTAAAAACCAGAGAAAATCTGGACTTACATCTCTAGACAGAAATGAAAAAAAGCTGAAAAACGAGAAACAAAGTGTTCCTATTTTTTAATAACCATTTAAAAAATCGAAGTATAGTTTATTTACAATGTTGTGTGTTTCAGGTGTACAGCAAAGTGATTCTGTTTTGTGTGTGTATATATATATATTATTTTTCAGATTCTTTTCCATTATAGGTTATTACAAGATATTGTAATATAGTTCCCTGTGCTATACAGCAGGTCCTTGTTGTTTATCTATTTTATATATAGTAGCATGTATACGTTAATCCCAAACTCCTGATTTATTCCCCTGCCCCTGCCCCCCAGTCCTGAAAGGGTTCCTTTTCTAAGAAAAATGAATAAACTACCTGGTGAAGGCACAAGATCCTTTTCATCCTGGAAGTTTAGGTACAAGGTCTCCCCTCCTAAACATCCCCTACCCCATTACCATAAAGCAAAGTTTCTGGAACTGATACACAGTTCATTCTAAAATATTTGTTGAGTGAGTTAAGTCCTGCCAATCAACAAGGCTCTGCCTTTATACACAAAATTTCCAATCAGCTCATCTATTCATTCCCTCATTCTAAAATGTGTAAGCTCAAACAGTAAGAAGAAATATGAGAATCAGTAAAGAAAAAGACTCAAATAAAGTAATTCTAAAGGAAAAAAAGTTACAGAACATTAAACAAGGGGTTGCTGTTTTTTAAAAAAAAAGCTTAGAAATTAAAAAAACATGAGAAACAAATATTAAGACTTTAAGAAAAGGGCTAGAAGTTGAGGAATCCCCTCAGGAAAAAAAGATGGAAAATGAAAGAAAATACCGAAGTTCAACATCTGAATTCATTCTAGAAGTTCTGCAGAGAATGGGGGAAAAAAATGGAGATATTTTCCAAGAAAAGAGAAACTTCCCAGTGACGGGACAAAAAAGACTTCAAATTGAACCAGCCTTCCTCAAAAGTTCAGTACAAGGACTGAATAAAAGACTACTATGTACACACATATTCTTGCAAAATTTCAACATTCTAAGCTAAAGACCCTAAAAGTTTGAGAGACTGATAGAGAAGGAAATGTAATCTTTGCAAACTACTTGGCCTTGCATTAATAAATAGGTAGACAGTTTTAATGAATATAACGGTAAAATGAATATAATGGTTGGTTGACTTTCACCTTTAAAAAAACACTGTAACTGATTCACTTTGCTTTACACCTGAAACTAACACAACATTGTAAACTAATACTCCAGTAAAAATTTTTTAAAAAACCCACTATAGATAAAAAAGCTTGTGGGACAGATAATAAATATAATCAGAACAACACAGAAAGTAAAGGGAGACCTGAAAAAACCCCTATTTCTGCCCTAAAGTATGTCATACATATTGTGGACAAAGGCGGCAAACCAGAGAACAGAGGAAGATATCTGTAGCACATATAACTAATACAAAATTGATAGCCAGAATATACAAAGAATAATTAGGAGGAAAAGAAAAGAAAAAAATGGACTAAAAATGATATCCGAGGCACATATAATTAATATAAGATTAATAACCAGAATATGAAAAGAATAAATCAGGAAAAAAAAAGAAACGAAAATAGACTAAAACATATGATATACAGGCCTGTAAACACTTTTAGTGATGCTTAACCTCACTAGGAATCTAAAACATAGTAAGACAATAATAGGCCATTCTGCATGCAGCAGATTAGCCAAATTAAAAGTCTCATAATACCAAGTACTGAGGAAAATGTAGAACAGCTATTCCCATACTCTGCTGGTTGATGAGGGTGTAAACTAGTATGGTTTGGAGAGTAACTTGGCAACAACCCTTCATGTTGAATATCGACATACCCCATGGCCCAGCAATTCCACTTTTTGCTGTATTCCCTAGAGGAATTCTTATATATATAAGTATACAAGGAAATGTGTACAAAAAAGTTCACTGCTACATCCTTTGTGAAAAATTGAAAATAACCAACATGTCCATCTCAAGAGAGTAGATAAATTATGGCATATTCATAACAAAGAAATACTAGAGAGCAAGTAAAATGAATTAACTAGAGCTACATGAATAAAAACATGTATAGAAATGATAAATACCAAATTCAGAACAGTGGAAGGAAGAATGGAGGAAGAAAAATAGTACACAGGGGTTCTAACTGTATGTAAAATTCTTAAGTTTGTTGATGGATAAATGTTATTATTTTCTCCACTTTTCTGTGACTAAAATATTTCATAATAAAGAGGTCCCCTAAGGAAAAAACACAGTAAAGAAATTATGCAAAATTAATACTCAAATACTCAAAGGATTTATTATTGTAAATCCTACCCTGAAACCATTCTGGAGTCCTACTATTAAGAACCTACATCATTTCCACCCTTAAATTATAATAGTGACTATTAAAAAAAATACATACTCTGTAACTGATGTTACACTTTCCTGTCCAAAAGGTCCAACTGGATCATCCTTGAATTTATCACTTGGAAGTTGAGGTGGTAAAAACTCTAAATCTTTTTTCTTTGGGACCTTGTAATACTTCCAGGCTATATTAGCTTCATCTTCTTCCAAGTTTACTGCTGTACCAACATATATTGTAGGTTCTACAGCTTCCTGGAATTGAGCTGGGAAAGACTGGGATAAACTGTCTATCCTATCTTCAATTGGTTTAGAAGGAACCAAGGGATCCGGTGTTGGCATTTGATAAAAATGTTGACTTTGAGGAGTTGAAGGTGTTTTAGTCACTCCTTCATCAACCACATCACATGGGTGAGGACTAAGTGGGGGTGGTTGAGGTGAATTTGCCATTTCAGTGCCATGCATCTGAGGAGTCTTTGCTACATCATTAGTTCGGATGTTTGAAAATCTCACTTGACTGTCTGGAGCAGAGATCACAAGTCTCTGGCTGGCTGAATCTGTGTCCATGCCAACATCATCGCTAACAGATACACGATGGTGAAAAGGAGTCAAGGGGCGTTTTTGTGGTTTTTCACTCTTTTCTTGCTTTTCATTGGTCTTGTGCTTCGGAAGTACTTGCTGTTGCTGACTTAAAGTTGGTGCCTGTCCTTGTTGTCCAGGATTTCTTGCTTTGAGATTTTTGTGCCTGAAAAGTTAAAAGAAAGGTTTATTTATAGTATAACTATTATATCGGAGTATACAAGTTAACGGCATTAGAAATTTTGGATGTCATTTGTTTTTCACACATAATCCTAAAAGTAAAATTATTTGAATTTACATAGAAAAAAAAATACTTTGTTCAGTGGCCTAAAACTAAGAGCATGCAGAAAGCTTCATAAAAGCCAATCTCTCATCCTCATTTAACACGTGATCAGATAGCCAAAGATGACCTGCCTTACATAATCTAAATATCTTTGTATCTGAATACAGAGATAAGATTCTAGTTATTTTAATATAAAAAGGTATAAAATGTCCTCAAATTTATTCATTTATGAATGTACCTGATATTTTACCATTAGTAATTGTTATAAATCAATGTCCACAGCTTGGCTGAGCTCAGTCATCATCTACGATCCTACAGCAACCAGCTAGGAAACTTACTCTACTGGACTGAAGTTAGATCAATCAAGATTGTAGTTATATCCATCTGGATAGTTCTGGAATTGACTGGTTGATGCCCCACACCATACCTACCTTCCTTCTCCCAAGGCTTACCAATACAGAAAGAATAAGCTGACTGGAAAGGAAAAAGAAAAGGAAGTACCTAAAAGAATTTATTCCTCATGATGTGAAGCAATTCTAAACTGAAGAATTTAAAACTATATACCTTAAAATCTAATAATTTTATTCAAAGTTTAAGATTTCTTTCAGTGCAGTAAAAATACGGTGCACTTGGAGATTTCCAAACTCAACTGGTATTAATGTTTATAAAATATTTTTAAAGTAAAAAACTAGAAAAAAAATTTGCAGGGATTTGGAGTTAAAGCATTAAAAGTATTCATTAGGTTTTTTTGGCTTGTTTTCTTTTTACAATATACTTTATTAATGGTTTTGTTATATCAGAGGTAACTTGAAAGACTATTAAAAAGCAGTGGCAGGCACTTTTTCAAAGAACCCTCTCTACTGAAGGAACATGCTGAGACACCCTTTTGTACAGAGCCTGGGACCTCTTATTGTACAGGAGGGGAAAAAAAGCATGAAAGTTATCAAAGAAAACTGCAGTTATGTCAAAAGGACACAGGAGAAATCCATCATTACTCTGACACCAAAACCAAAGACATCATAAGAAAAGGAAATCAATATTCCTTAAGAAAACAGATGTAAATCATTAACAAAATGAGCAAATGAGTAATATATAAACTGAGAATACATCATAACCAAATGGAATTTGTCCCACGAATGTAAGGTGTAACATTCACAAGAAAAAAACCAATATTATTCATCACATAACAGAATAAAACAGAAAACCATATGATTATCTCAATAAATATAGAAAAACAGGACAAAATTCAACACCTATTCATATAAAAAGATGCAGCAAGCAAGTATTAGAACTTAGTCCAATGAAGGACGTCTATGAAAAACTACAACTAACATCATAATGATGGAAGACTGAATATTTTCTCCCTAAGGCTGGGAACAAAGCAAGAATATTAACTCTCAACATTTCAACAATTTTATTTAAAGTTTTAGCCAATGCAATAAGTCAAGGAAAAAAAAAAAGAGATAGAGATTTCAAAAGAAGAAGAAAAACTGTCTTTATTCATAGTAAACGTGATTAGAACTTTACAATGACGGCATCAGGCTGATCCCCACCTTCTTAGTTTTAACATTATTAAAAGTGGGATAACTGGGCATATGTCTCTTCTGATGTGACACCATACAAAGCAACACAGCACTGCCTATGTAGTATTCTCGCCAAAAATATTAAACCTGAACCTAATTAAGCCTCTAGATCAGCAGTGTCCAAAATAACTTTCTGTGATGATAGAAATGTTCTATATGTGGCTACTGAGAACTAGAAATGTGACTTGTGCAATGGAGGGGCTAAATTTTTATTTAAATCCAGTCACTTTGAATTTAAATAGCCACAGCGACTTTCCTGGTGGTCCAGTGGTTAAGACTCCATGCTTCCACTGCAGGGGGCATGAGTTCGATCCCTGGTCCAGGAACTAAGATCCTGCATGCCGAGTGGTGTAGCCAAGTAAATAAATAAATTTAAATAGTCACTAGTGGTTACAAACATAGCTAGTATTAGAGGACATGGCTCTAGAGCTACCTTCCATTTACAGAAATGCAAGGGATAAAAGAAGTTAAATGACACCAGAAGAACAAGTTAAAATACATGACAAATTGAGAAAATCCATAATGTGGGACATTCTATAGAACAACTGACCTAGTTTCTCCAACCAAGTCAATGTCATAAAAGGAGGAAGAGGATTAAAAGAGAGATCTCGAAAACTTAACAATCAAATGTCTACTCCTTATTTGAATCCTAGTCAAACCAACCAACTACAAAAAAATATTTCTGAGACATATCTGTAGAAGGTATAAGATGATACCAATAAAATACTGTTCCTTTTACCAGGTGTGATAATGGAATTATAGTTACGTAAGAAAATATTAACATTTTTTAGAGTTGCATACTGAAGTAGGAGTGAAATGACGGTATTTAAGATTTGCTTTAAAAATCTTCAGCAAGAGGGATTCCCTGGTGGCGCAGTGGTTGAGAGTCCACCTGCCGATGCAGGGGATGTGGTTGGTGCCCCGGTCCGGGAGGATCCCACGTGCCGCAGAGCAGCTGGGCCCGTGAGCCATGGCTGCTGAGACTGTGCTCCGCAACGGGAGAGGCCGCAACAGTGAGAGGCCCGCGTACGGCAAAAAAAAAAAAAAAATCTTCAGCAAGAGTGCAGCACAGGTGACTGGCCAAATAAAGCATTATACCTCGACAGTATCATGGAGTACTATGAACTTAAAAGAAAAAAGAGAGTGGAACTATATGTGCTAATAAGGAAAGATACCCAGGATAACTGTTTTTCAAAAAAAGCATGTTGAAGAACAGTATACAAAGCATGATTCCATTTGTGGAAAAGAAAACAGGCAGGCAGGTCTACATACATGCATAATAGGGAGAACTTGTCATTTTAAGCTTTATATTCGTGTGCATTATTTAAATTTTTTAAATAGCATTTTAAAAAATTTAATAAAGTTATTGGTCATTAAAAAAACAAACAGTAGGTTCTATCCAATGTAAGAATAACCCCTTCTCTAACCAACCCCTCTTCGAATATTTTCAATGACAAGGACCACATTACCTTATGAAATGCAGCTCCTCCAGTTGTTAGAAAATAATATATTGACTAGAAACTTGTCTTTTCTATATCAGACATTTATATATGTGTGTGTATGTATATTTTTTTCCCCTATATCCAGACATTAGTTCTATTTTCAACTCTATTTCTAAAGCTGTGCTGTCCAAGAATGGTATCCAAAGTCACATGTGGCTAACTAGGAACTCAAAACGTGGAGAGTACAAATTGAGATGTGCTGTAAGTGTAAAATATCCACCAATTTTTAAAGGCATTTATGAGGGAAAGAATGTCAACTATCTCTTCTAATCTGTTTTTTTTTTAAGGTTATTTTATGACATATAGTTTTCTGTTTTTTTAATTTTTTTCTTGGCTGCGTTGGGTCTTTGTTGCTGTGTGCGGGCTTTCTCTAGTTGCGGCAACTGGGGGCTACTCTTCATTGCGGTGCACAGGCTTCTCATTGCAGTGGCTTCTCTTGTTGCGGAGCACAGGCTCTAGGCATGTGGGCTTCAGTAGTTGTGGCACGTGGGCTCAGTAGTTGTGGCTCACGGGCTCTAGAGCATAGGCTCGGTAGTTGTGGCGCATGGGCTTAGGTGCTCCCCGGCATGTGGGATCTTCCTGGACCAAAGCTTGAACCCATGTCCCCTGCGTTTTTGGCAGGCAGATTCTTAACTACTGCGTCACCAGGGAAGTCCTCTAATCTGCATTTTGCTTTGGAAAATATAGTTGATTTCTATAAAAGTATTTTATTCATGTTAATTTGTACTGGCTTTTGTTATTTTTTAAATAAACTAAGCACTGCTTTAGAATTTCCCTAAAATGATATAAACAGACGTGACTCACATAAATAAAAGCATGTTCGGATACCCTATAATTTTTAAGAGTGTAAATGAGTTTTGAAACCAAAAGTTTAAGAATTCATCAAGTTATGCAAGGCACTAAGGAGAAAAACAATCTCCAATAATCTGAGGTGAGCTACCTGGTTACATTCCAAGTATACAAGGGATGTGAAAAGTAAACAGCCATACATTCCTTTGTCCTTCCATAATGCAAAGAAACTATTAATTTGGGCTATATACGAATAGCAATGGCTCTCCAAAACTTTGGTAACATTAAATCATAGTTCCTTTCTTCTATATAGACCTTTTTCTAAAAGCTAGTCTTCTTTAGAGACAACTGAATTTCATATTACAAGTCAACCAAGTTGGAGAATCTTTCTAAAAAAGAAGTTGTCCTGAAAGTATCAGAGTGATTCCTTTAATTATTTTTCCTATTAGTTGAAGTTCCTAGTATTTTAGTGTTAATATCTAAAATTTATTGTATTGCTTTCTACTTATACAGCTTGCTAAGTGCTAATTTTCTTATGAACATTCCACGAGACTAAAGCCTAATATCCATAAATGTGCAGTTTTTAATCTCACTAACAACTGAAAAATGCCAATTAGAACAATTTTATGCTTTTCAGTTACTATAATGGGAAAAAAATAATTTTAAGGACAGTTCTCAGATAAGTGAAAGCATAAGAAAAACCAGCACTCTTATATGCAAGAAGTGGGAGTGAAACTGGTAGAAGCTTTCTGAAGTCACAAGCAAAGTTTTAAATAGCCCCCTTGCCCACAACTCTCTATCACATCACCCACCTAATTTTATTTCCTTCTTAGCATTCACCACTCTTAAATTTTAAAAGGATTAAGAATTTTTTTTGAAAACTGATTATCTGCCCCACTCCCCTTAGCATGCAGGCTTCACAACAGCAGGAGCCTTGTTCACTAATGTATCCTGAGCCTTGGACATCGTCTATCACAGAGTGTCAAAAAAAAATCTAATAAATAACTAATAGTCACAAAAGTATTATTTTTTAAAAAGTAAACAAAAACAAAAAAACCTTTGGAAACAACCTACTTGTCCATCAAACCCAGAATGATTAAATACACTATGGTACTTCCATTCGGTGGAATGCCAAGAAGTTTTTTTAAAACAGTAAAGCAGATCCACAAGTAACTAGAATGGAGAGATCTAAGGCACATGAAGTGAAAAAATAAACTGCCAAATACATCTGCATTATGTTCATGTGTTGGGAGGAAAAACACATATACATACAATATTACAGAGAAAAGCATGAAAGGATAATACCTAATTGGCAAGTAGTTACTTCTAGGGAGAGAGAGTAGGATTTGGAAAAAGAGTGGTCAAGCAGTACACTTCAGCCTTATTTGTATAATTTAAATTTCTTAAAATCACATATATATCATGCAAACTGCTTATATTTATGCAATTTTTTTTCAAATCAATTTCTAAGAGAAGGGTCCAGTCCTATCTTTCACACAGAGTAAATGTACTACAAACATTTATCAAAAAACAAAACAGAGGAAAATGAGGTAACGGAGAAAGCAGTAACAGCAGGGGAGCTTCAATCACTTTTATGGTTGAAAGGACAATAAGATGAAGTAGTCTCATCAGATCACAGAAGCTTGGGATGGTGCTACAACCACAGCAGGAACTGCCCAATGGTAACTGGGACCACAGATGGGACACAGAGCTGCTGCTGAAGTTGGCTCGAAAAAGGGGTGGGGAAATACCCTGGCTTCTTTCCTCCTCTTATCAACTATCTTCTCTTAGTGCCTCCAACTAGCCAACTCCAAAAAGCAAGTGAGCCTAATCAAATCATCACACTGACATCTTAAAATCATACAATATCATTTGTCAGTTATATCGCAATAAAACTGGGGGGGAAAACCAAAAAACACATGTTAAAAGCAAGGGAGCCTAGGAATTCTAACTCCCTGCAAAACAGAACAGAGCAGGGAAAATGTAGGAATAGATCTGAGAACAGACTGGCTGACCAGTACAGTCAGTTATCAATGTATGTGCTACCTCCTATATTCTATACCAGGAGAGGATACACATAATAGGGTGGCTCCAAGTCTGTTTCAAGCCTTACTTATGAACTAAAGAAGAGAACCAGATTTGGGGGGGAGAGGCAGGGGTACAGGAGGAATCTACAATATGCAGTAGTTAAAAAAAAAAAGTGAATGAAAAAAATAAAGTAAATGATTAGAAACACTGTATTTACTAAAAGGGTAAATTTACCAAAGCTAGTCGAACATATAGATTATAGGAAATTTCATCATATCAAAGCTCTAAATACCTAGGAGGAATTTCTGGAATTAGGAAAGAAAGTATGTTTTTAAAAATAAAAGTTCAGCTTAGAGCAAGAATTAAAACTTACGTTTACCAACATGCATTTTGAGTGTCTTCCTCTACAACTAGTCTAAACAAATAGACTTAAAACCCAAATCTTTCAAAAAGAATAAAGCAATGCCTAGGTTAGAAACTAAAAGAGAAGAGCTGCTTGATTAAAATGCCAATACAGGGCTTCCCTCGTGGCACAGTGGTTGAGAGTCCGCCTGCCAATGCAGGGGACACGGGTTCGTGCCCCGGTCTGGGAAGATCCCACATGCCGCGGAGTGGCTGGGCCTGTGAGTCATGGCCGCTGAGCCTGTGCTCCGCAACGGGAGAGGCCACAGCAGTGAGACCCCCACAAACCCCAAAAAAAAAAAAAAAAAAAAAAAAAAAAAAAAAATGCCAATACAGTGAAAGAAAAAGCATTCTATTGGTCTTAGACCAGGGACTGGCAAACTTTTTTGGTAAAGGACCAGATGGTAAACATTTTAGACTCTGGGGGGCCATACAGTCTGTCTTGTAACCACTCAACTCTGTAAAAGCAGCCAGTTAATATGTGTATGAACAGATGTGGCTCTGTCCCAATAAATTCTTATTTATGGACACTAAAATGTGAATTTCACATAACTTTTGCAAAATATTTTCCTTTCATTTTTTTCAAATATTTACAACTGTAAAAACCATTTCAGCTCACACACCATACAAAATAGGTGAGCCAAATGTGGTCAACAGATTGTAGTTTGCCAACAACCCCTGGTCTTAGTCAAATAATGCATTGAAGCCCTGCATTTCAAGACTAAGTTTGTGACTTCCCTGGTGGTGCAGTGGTTACGAATCTGCCTGCCAATGCAGGGGACATCGGTTCCAGCCCTGGTCTGGGAAGATCCCACATGCCGCAGAGCAACTAATCCCATGTGCAACAACTACTGAGCCTGCACTCTAGAGCCCGCGAGCCACAACTACTGAGCCCGCATGCCCAGAGCCCGTGCTCCGCAACAAGAGAAGCCACCACAATGAGAAGCCCACGCACTGCAGTGAAGAGTAGCCCCTGCTCGCTGCCAACTAGAGAAAAACCCACGCACAGCAACAAAGACCCAACGCGGCCCAAAAAAAAAAAAAAAGACTAAGTTTGGTTTTTTCCCCCCTCAAGGTGAGTGTGGTTTTTACTACTTTAAACTGTTAAACAGGAGCTAATCTATCCATATTTTTATTCCAATCTCTCTTGTCAACAACAGAGGCAAGTTTTTAACAAGGTTGCCAGACTTCAAAACATTGTACAGTCTTTAATCCAAAGAATCTATATAAAAGAAAACTTAATCTATGCAAAAACACATCAGAACACTTGAGAGTCTGTCACTGCACTCAATCAAACAGAGCTAATGTAAGAAAAACCTTAGCCCTAACCTGCAAGCACTCCATCCCTTTGGCTCACAGCCATGACAAGAAGGGGTGGCTAACTGCATTTGTAAGTCATGGTTAGGGATGTCAATGCCATTATTTATTTACTTGACTGCAAAAACATATGATCTATCTTTAATCTGTAGAATAAAATAATAAACTCTAGGCAACATAATCTTTATGCCTGTGATAAACAAATCTCATCAAAATCCCCAATATATAAAATAAATATCATTGCCTAAAAAATTCCAAGTACATCCATTCTTCTACCGACCTTTCAACCAACACAGTCTATTAGAAAGCCTGTATTTTTACATTACAGCTTTGGTCCCTTGTAGAATCTTATTTCCTGAATCTTAGTTCAGCATTTCACCTACAGCTTGACCAAAGGGATGTTATAAGAAACTGCTGCGCAAAACCCAATATTGTATTTACTATAAAAAAGACTGAGAAAAATTTTACCTCAGTATATCATATGTCAGCTTTTCTATGAGAACACTTGGGAGAAATTTCTCAAGCACAGTGCCATTTATGAACACTTTTCTCAAGAGACTTGTGTTCCTCTTACCTTATAGATGCTATATATTCCATAATTCAGTATAAAATTCTTTTATTTGGCTATGAATCCAAGTTTTCACAGTCCAGCTCTGGTAACTGTATAAGAACCTATACATTTGTGTGTCCTTCTATAATCAGCTCCGTATTACTGAATTTTTATTTTCCTCATATTTTTTTCTTTTGGAAAAAAATCCTAACTGTGTTTACGTAAGGTATCTCAAACAAAGTGGGGCCTAAGTATGCAACAGCATAAGAAACTACCACACATACATGTATATACCGACATCAACCAAACGGAAAAGAAAAAAAAAATCTACCTCAAACAGCTGCAATTTGTTCTTTGCGTAGCTTCAACAAAATCCCAGGATGCTACTTTATCGGCTGTCTCTTCTTCACATAGACCACCTGATGAAGCCGAATACTTCCTCCTAAGATTTGAAATTATAAAACTCTTTAGAATTCATAAAATTTTTTGTAACCCTGAATTAAGCATTAAAGTTGAATTTTTAAAAATCCATTTTTTCAATTAAAATCATATGAATAACAGTTTATACTTTAAATATCTCTTATCTACAAGTAACTACCAACATGCAATTTTTAAACTTGAAGATGAAAATACATACTTGTTCTGTGCCCTGTTCAAATTACATTCTTGCCAAACTCTATCCACCACATGATTTGCTAATTTTCTGGGTATTTTCCCACCATGATGGCTAGTACTATCAGAGCTGAAGCCATCAGATACTGAAGAAAATGTGATCCATTTCTGGGCAGACTGAGGATCAACTGAAAACAAAAAAGAACAGGCTGTAGGAGAATAAAGGTAGGTTTAAAATAACATTATTTTTTTTTGTTTTTTTAAATTTCTGATATAACTTGCCCTGGTAAGATAAGACAGCTGGATACATAGCTTACCAGTAGCTATCTGGTAAGCCTACTTATATTTTGAGGCAAAAAAGCATGTCACTTTACTTAAAATACAGAAAGCAAAAAAAAAAAATTTGAACAGGGAATGGGAACTGGATGATAGTGTTATATCAATGTTAATTTCCTGACTTGGAAGATTAAATGGTAGTCATATAGGAAAGTGTACTTAATTTTGGGAAACAGACTGAGTACTTAGGGGTAATGGGGCATCATCCCATGATGGGGCATCATGTCTGCAGCTTTTTCTCAAATGGTTCAGAAAAAGATCAGTTATACGGAATGTATGCATAGACAGAGGGTGATGGAGCAAATGTTAACAGTTTGGGAATCTGAATGAGAAGAGTTCCTTGCACTGTACTTACAAACACTTCAGTAAGTTTGAAATTATTCCAAAATAATTATTTTTTAAGTGTTTACTATATTCAAGGTAACAGATTTATCACTAGAGCTAATGAAACAAACTAGTACCATACCTGTTTGAACTTCCTCAGGAGATGTAGGTGGTGTAAGAGTAACTGAAGACATAGCAGGATCTCTTGTGGAAGCAGGCACTTGGTGGACACCCAAGCAAGAAGCTGAACAGTGAGAGGATCCCACAGAGCTAGGAGTAGGAATGTCTGACTGAGGGACTAGAACAAAGCATGCTGGGTAGATCATTCGGACACCCGCTAAAAGGAAAAAAAAAAAAGGATAAGAAAATCAATTACTATTTTGACTGTAGTGGGATTAGTTTCACTCAAAAGTGCAATAACGGAAAAGTAGATATAGTATGATCACACTTGTTAAAATAAAAATACACTTAATGTACTTTTATAAATGTACTCTTTCTGGCATAAGGTTTTTCTTGAACAAGCCACAAGAGCCTGGTAGTAGTGGTTACCTTTAGTGACAGACAGAGACTTAGAAGAAAGCAGCTTTCTCTTTTTGCTTTTGGATTTTCTAACCGTGGATGTGTGTTTCTTTTTTTAAAAAAAGATCTTTATTTGCAAATGTGACCAAGTTTTTTTTAAAACTTTAACAAAGGTAACTGGCACTAGAAATACGGACCATTTTCTGTTTTCTTCTTTATATGCCTCTATTTAAAAAGCCAAATATATGTTTGTGTTTTGTTTTTGTTTTTGACACAACTACTCTGGTTAATAAATTTACTGAAATTGAATACTGATATTTCTTTTATTAACAAAATAAGGTAATCTCATATATAACATTTACCATATGAATCCATTAAATACAGTGTTGCAAATTCTAATCTGCTCAACCAATTATCTGTTCACCCATACATTCCCCACACCTCCCATGTCTCTCTAAGGTGGAGTATACATCTTCACCTCATTGTTAAGCTGGGCTGTGCAACTTGCTCTGGAATGTAAGCGCATGTGATAGATGCCACAACCCAATAGGAACTTCAGATGTACTTGCAGGATCGATGCAGCCTCTCCTACTTTATGTCCTCTGCCTTGTCTCTGGCATGTCTCAAATATAGTTTACCTTGTTAACCTAGGTCCCTAAGTAAGAAGATAAATATAATAAAGCCAACCTAAATAGTGCTGACCTGGACAAAGCAAATCAAAGCCACAAGTCCTTTTGGTATACATTTTCTGACTTTTATCAGAGGCAACAGCTTTACCAAATGTTAAAATACTGCATCACACACGCTGTCAACCTTCCAACCTCCAAATATTATTCATTCATAATTATTTTCTTCCCACCTTTAGCATTTTTCCCTCTAGGCGGAATATATTTCCCTGCCCTAATGACTTTGGTTTGGTCATATGACTAGTTTTACCTAATGGAGTGTGAACAGATGCAACATACATCATATCCCTAGCAGAAGCTTTAAATACACTTATATGGTTAGGCTCAGTCCCTATTGAATAATAGGGACTCTGTTCTTGTAAGAATAGTATGTCCCAGATACTGGGGTACTCCTTGAACCTAGGCTGAAGGATGAGAAGACACAAGAAGCCAAACCACAACCAAACTGCAGCCCTTATGTACTGTAAGCAGGAAATAAGGAAGAAATAAATGTTTGCTGTTAAAAGTCACTAAGATATCAGAGTTATTATTATTCAGCAAAATCTAACTAATACATATAGTCACATATTTCCCCCCTTAGGATTAAATACTCGGAATCCCTACCAACAAGAACTTCTACTGCAGCTAAAGAATCATCTTCCCAATCCATATCTTCCTGTTTTTCTTCAGACATCTCCTTCAAACAAGATGAGACAGGATAGAACTGTTTCCATTCACCAATCAATTTTTTTGTAGCTGAATCGGACATCTTGAATGCCTGTCCTGTGAGAGTGCCATTTAGTCCAAATGGGCTTAAGATAACTAGAAACCCAAAACAGATATCAAGTAAGTACCTAAAGATGATTATACCAAATAAGATGACACTGAACAGTATGGCAAGTAATTATGCAATTCAAAAAAAGGAAGAAAAGGAAATCCATAATGATCAATTCCAGAAAAAATCAATTTATTGTACTTCATTATTTTGAAGATAAAGTACAACACTGAGTTTATTATAAAAAACTTAAAATTTTGTCTACCCAAAAATCTCAGATGGACAGAATTTCTACATAAACTGGGAATACTTGTATATCCTTCAACTTCTCTTGACTTTCCCCTAAGGAAAAGCAATTTGAGGAAAAATAATGTGTGTGTGTGTGTGTGTGTGTAAATAAATCTAAGTACTTATTATATGCTGCCATGTAAATTTTTAAAGAGCAAATACTAGGCTTAGAATTAAAACAAGAACATACTGCCAGTTCTTAAAAACAAATCATCAATCTTATAAAATATTTCCTCTAGAGTTCAACCACTTTCACAGTAAGAATTATATCAAAAGTTCTGTGTACCTATGTTAAAAATGGCTTATGTGACCTGAAACACAAGATAACTTTGAAAATATAAACATGTACACCACCTAGAGGCTATTTAAAGAAACACTTTAAATTACGCTAACATTCATGTACAAGAAAATTTTAAAATATTTGTATTAAAAAACTTATTTCATTGACTTAATACTCAAATGGGAAAGAAGTAAACTACATCAGAATCATCATTAGGCTAAAGATCGGGGGAAATCTCATTAATTACTACCAATTTCAGTAAGAATTTTTTCTTGAAACAACAATAAAAGATCAAATAACTAAGCCAATAAAATAATCTACCTTGAAATGGGCTATTAGATTGTTGAGCAAGGGTGATATGTTCTTCACTAAGAAGATATACAGGTTGATGTTGGTTAATTTCCACACTGGTACAAACATTGCTGTCTCCATGCAAGAAAAAGGTGAAAGAGCAGGACAAGTGTTCACTAATAAAGAAGAAAAAGTTATATTTTAGTAATGATTTATAGCCAAAAAAAAGTCAAGTTGCTTTTCTTTTTTAGGAAGTTATACCACAAAAATGTACATTCTCTTTAACCCAGAAATTCCACCTCATCATCTAAAGGGAAAAAAAACCGCAAAAACCACAGATATGAGCAAAGATTTAGCTATAAGAAATGTTCTTCACAGTACTGCTTATAATAGAAAGAGCTGCAAAGAAAGGAACCAGTTAAACAAGTTAGGTACACCCACACATACAATTATGATATAGCCACCAAAATAAATAAAGGTGGGGGAGTGGGTTTAATGGAAAAGGCAGGCTTATAGTCTCAATTTTTTTTGAAGAAAAAAAGAAAGGTTACTTTGGTGGAAAAAAATCTAGGTGTACAATAGAATTAAAGATGACCTAATTTTTTTGTTTGTTTTCCCCTCTATATAAAAACATTAACTACAAATGTATTTTCTCATTTTAGTATTTCTGAAATTGGGCTGAATTCAATTAACCAAGCATTTAATGTACTGCCCCCCCCATCCCCAGTGAAGAGTCTTTTTTAAAGCAACAATGGGTCTTACAACTGAAGGCATCCTAGAATCAAAGTTATATGCAAGGGCTGCCCTGGTGGCGCAGTGGTTGAGAGTCTGCCTGCCGATGCAGGGGACATGCGTTTGTGCCCTGGTCCGGGAAGATCCCACATGCCGCGGAGCAGCTGGGACCGTGAGCCATGGCCGCTGAGCCTGCACGTCTGGAGCCTGTGCTCCACAACGGGAGAGGCCACAACAGTGAGAGGCCCGCGTACCGCAAAAAAAAAAAAATAATAATATAACTAATAAAACAAATCTTTCATGGTAAAGAGTCAGGAGACACTGTCTAAAGTTCATCAATCAAGGCCTAGAGGTATAAGCATCTCTGGAATTATGGCAGTAACCACCAGAGGTAAACAAAAAATTAAAGTAAAAAACAAACAAAACCTGGTTACTTCCAGGGAACAGGACTAGAGTAATTAAGCAAGGATCTTTGCTTTTTCTAAATTTATGATACCATTCTGTACTACCTGAATCATTTTACTCTTAAATTTTTAAAATTTATGAATTCTATACATTAATTAGTGATTACTGTATTCTTCCCCATCCCAGTAGCTTTTGTTGCTTTAAAAAAAAAACTTATTTTCAGAATAATTTTGAATTTATAGAACAGTTACAAAGATAGTATAGAAAGTTCCCATATACCCTTCACCCGGTTTCCCCTAACATCTTACATAATCATGCTACATTTGTCAAACAAGTAATTAACATTGGCACATTACTACTATTAACTAACGCCAGTCTTTTATTTCTTCACCAGATTTTTCCACCTATGCCCTTTTTATGTTCCAGAGTCCAATCCAAGATACCACACTGCATTTAGCCAATTTTTCTGTTCCTGCCTTATTGAGATATAATTGATGATTATAGGAAATAAAATTATTTACATTATTTAATAAATAAATTAAGCTTGTTTCTTCTGATTAAAAAACTGAGTCTATTTGAATAACTACGGTTGAGTAATTACAGAAACTACAGACATCTGCTTTGATATAAGAGTACAGCTGACCCTTGAACAACACAGGGGGGGTTAGGGGTGCCAACCCTCCCCATGCAATGGAATATCCCCATATAACCTAGTCCATCCTCCATATGCAAGGTTCTGAATCCACAGATTTGACCAACCATGGATCATGCAGTACTATACAGTATTTACTACTGAAAAAAATCTGCATGTAAGTGAACCCGTGCTGTTCAAGGGTCGACATATAAATCTAAAATAATCACCAAATCAAGATAAGAGACTTGTTAACTAATACACTTAAAAAACCATCCATCCAAAGACAGAGCATTGCTAATGCTCATTTAAAATAAACTCAATTTTATTATTGCTTTTCAACAGTGGCAAGGAACCTATACTACAAAATAGACAAAAGAAAAAAAAAAAAGTAACCAAATGCAAACCTAACTCTAAATGCTTAAAACAAAACATACATGTCACCCTCCCCACCCACACACATTCAAAACTCTGCATTAACAATAGCCAGGACATGGAAACAACCTAAGCGCCCATCATCGGATGAATGGATAAAGAAGATGTGGCACATATACACAATGGAATATTACTCAGCCTTAAAAAGAAATGAAATTGAGCTATTTGTAATGAGATGGATAGACCTAGAATCTGTCATACAGAGTGAAGTAAGTCAGAAAGAAAAAGACAAATACCGTATGCTAACACATATATATGGAATTTAAGGGAAAAAAATGTCATGAAGAACCTAGGGGTAAGATAGGAATAAAGACGCAGACCTACTGGAGAACGGACTTAAGGATATGGGGAGGGGGAAGGGTGAGTTTTGACAGGGCGAGAGAGAGTCATGGACATATACACACTAACAAACGTAGTAAGGTAGATAGCTGGGGGGAAGCAGCCGCAAGGCACAGGGATATTAGCTCGGTGCTTTGTGACAGCCTGGAAGGGTGGGATGGGGAGAGTGGGAGGGAGGGAGACGCAAGAGGGAAGACATATGGGAACATATGTATATGTATAGCTGATTCACTTTGTTGTAAAGCAGAAACTAACACACCATTGTAAAGCAATTATACCCCAATAAAGATGTTTAAAAAAAAAAACAAAAACTCTGCATTAAACTTAGTATTATATTCAGATATACTAAACCACCAAGTGAAGGCAAGTGTTATTCCTTTATTCAAAAGTATAAAATGCTTTATTCAAAAAGTATCTTATAGCAAAGCACATGACACTATGCTAAGGACAATTATTTAATTACAGTTATGGCAGTTATGGTAAGTGCTGTAACAAAAATCAGGTACAGGATACTAAGATACGGTCTTAACAAGACCTAATGAAAATAAACTTTTAATTCCTAAGGGAAAAAGAATCACACTTGGGTAACATCATAAAAGTTATCTTATTTCTTATGGTGCCTTACATCAGCCTACCCCCCAATACCTATTACTTCGCCAATCTCATTTCTTACTAGTCTTCCTCTAATACTTACCCTTCTCCCTCAACTGACCTCTCTGCTGTTCCTTAAACACATCAGGCCTTTTTACCTACTGTTACTCCATCTGGAACACTCTAAATAGCTATATTCACCTTCATCAGGTTTTTGTTTAAAGACTTTCTAGATGAGGTGTTCACTGATCACCCTACTTTAAATTGTCCCTCAATTCCTCTTCTGGGATTTGTTTTGGCTTAAAAAAATAATCACAATCTAACATATTATACAGTTTGTTTATTTCTTATAGTCACCAAGATTGTAAGTGCTACTGGAGGAGGAATCTGTTTCCTTTGTTCAATGTTGTATCCCCAGCATCTAGAATAGGTCCTTGGCACACAGTACTAAATACTGTAAAGTCCACATCTGAACCACCTATTATTTCTACCCAAACATATTCCTTTTCCTATCAAGTCTATATCTGTATATAGTTGTACAAGCCAGTAATATAAATCATCCCAAATTTTTCACTTTCCTGAAACTCCCTACATTCAGCTAATTTATCACCAATTGCTAGTGACTCTAGTTCTTAAATAATTTATTATTTTTTGTTTTTTGCCTTTTTAAGGTCTGAGTAGCTGTTAAAATCTCTAATTTACCTTTCTTTACACCACTGTCAGCTATCTAAAAATTAATTCTAATCATGTAACTGGGAGGCTCAAAATCAACAGCTCCCCAATGCCTTCAGGACTAAGTCAAAAAACCCATAAAACCTTAGCACAGCACTTTAGACCCTTCACAATCTGATCCTTGCCAAACTCTCTAAACAGATACTTAATCCACCAAGAACTACCCCTTTGTTTACCACAAATTTCTCTCCATTTCTTAATCATTCTTTAAGACTCCTTTAAGCATGATTTCTGTGCTCCCATAATATTCTATGCTTATAATAATACTTATCATAGAATTACTATTATTTACTAGTTTAACTCCCTGCCAGGTTGTAAATTCCTTGATAAAAGGAATCATAACTTTAGTATCTGTGGAAGATAGAGTTATTGGTCCCAATTCTTCAACCCTCTCTCATTTTTTTAAACCACTGTAAAAGAACAGAACATAAAATGTACCACCTTAACCAAGTTTAAGTGTACCAGTCAGTAGTGTTAAGTATATGCATACTGTTGTAAAACAGATCTTCAAAACTTTATGATCTTGCAAATCTGAAACTACACTCATTAAACAACAATTCCCTTTTCTACTCCCCCCGCACCAGCCCCTTAAAAGCACCATTCTACTTTCTGCTTCTATGAACTTGACTACTTTAGATACCTCGCATAAGTAGGATCATACAGTATGTCTTTATGTGACTGGCTTATTTCACTTGGCATAATGTCCTCAAGGTTCATCCATGGTGTAGCACGTAACAGGATTTCTTTCCTTTTAAGGATGAATAATAATTCATTTTATGCATATAACACATTTTGCTTAGCCATCATCCATCAATGGATATTTGGGTTGGTTCTACCTCTTGGCTATTAGGAATGCTGCTGCTATGAACATGGGTGTGCAAGAATCTCTTCAAAATCCTGCTTTAGATTCTTTTGGATACACATTCAGAAGTAGGATTGCTTCTTTTGGATACACACTCAGAAGCAGTAGTAGGATCATATGGTAGTTTCATTTTCAATTTTTGGAGGAACCTCCACATCATTTTCCATAGTGACTGCACCATTTTACAACCCACTAACTGTGCACATGGGTTCCAATTTCTCTGCCCTCACTAACATTTGTTATTCTTTATTTTCGCCATAGTAGCCATCCTAACATATGTGAGGTGGTATCTCACTGTGGTTTGGATTTATATTTCTCTGATTAGTGATGCTGAACATCTTTCATAAGCTTATTGGCCATTTGTATATATCATGCTTTGAAGAAATGTCTACTTAAGTCTTTTGCCCATTTTTAAATTGGGTTATTTGATATTTTGTGGAGTTGTAGGAGTTCTTTACAATGCTGGATATTAACACCTTATCAGATACATGACTTGCAAATATTCTCTCCCATTCCATAAACTGCCTTTTCCCTGTTGATTATGTCCTTTGACGCACAAAGGTATTTAGGCTTGATATAGTCCCACTTGTCTATTTTTGCTTCTGCTGCCTATGTTTTTGGTGTCATAACCACAAAATCATTGCCAAATCCAGTGACATGAAGCTTTTCCACTATGTTTTTTCCTAGCAGTTTTATAGTTATAGGTCTTACGTTTTTAATCCATTTTAAGTTATTTTTTGTATATAAGGGTCCAACTTCTTTCTTTTACATGTGGATACCCTGTTTTCCCAATACCATTTGTTGAAGAGAATATCCTTTCCCCACTGAGTGGTCCTGGCATCCTTGTCAAAGGTTATTTGAATACGTACACAAGAATTTATTTCTGAACTTTCTATTCTCTTCCACTGGTTTCCATGTCTGTCTTTATGACAGTACCACACTGTTTTGATTACTGTAGCTTCATCATGTTTTGTTCATCCCTCCCTTTATCCAGACTTTGTAGTCCCTCTTATTAGAAGTGAAATATACTTCCCCAACCTTTGACTTAGGTTCGCTTTGTGACTTGCTTTGGCCAAGCAGAAGCTTGAAATATGCTTATGCAATTTAGCTTGCCCTCTGGTGCTTCTTTAATTGCCATAAGGACATGCCTTGACTGGCTCACTGGTCTAAATAGGATGAGAATCATACAGAATACACTTCTACCCACACTATGGTTTATACTGTGACTAGACTGGCTAACCCCTGGCTAACCTGTAGGTACATTAGTGAGAATACATAACTGTGGTTTTAAACCCCTATGTTTTGGGGTAGTTTGTTACACAGCAATAGCTGATACAGAAACTGGCAGCAAAGGTGAGGGACTACCATGACAAAAACCTAAATATGTGGCATTAGTTTTGCAATCAGAGGACTGGTAGCAAGGAATATAAAACACTGAAAAACAGTGAGGAAAATGGTAACCCATGTTACATAATGGATAAATACTTCATAAAACTGTTACCTGAAATAATATGGAACGCAGAAAACATGCCTAAATGAACTTACAGAATTGGGGGAACACATCAAGTGAAAATGTAGTTTGACTGTTACTAGTTACACTTGATAAAGTACTAAAAGAAAGAGGAGAACTCAGAAAACAACTTGCTGGTTTGCAACCATAATTTAAGGAAATATAAACAGCCCAAAAACTGTAGGGCTGGAAAAAAAAAAAGTTTCTCAACAAAGCGATGGTGTGGCCTATGTTATAACACAGCTCAAGAAAAACACTAAATCAAGAGTGTGACTCTCGGGCTTCCCTGGTGGCGCAGTGGTTGAGAGTCCGCCTGCCAATGCAGGGGACACGGGTTCATATCCCGGTCCGGGAAGATCCCACATGCCGTGGAGCGGCTGGGCCTGTGAGCCATGGCCACTGAGCCTGCGCGTCCGGAGCCTGTGTTCCACAACGGCAGAGGCCACAACAGTGAGAGGCCCACGGACCGAAAAAAAAAAAAAAAAAAAAAAAAAAGTGTGACTCTCGTACCTTTTGTTAATACCAAACATTACTCTTGATACTAGTTGAAACATTAGAATTTTTAAAAATTACTCATAAGTCTCATACATTTATTTTCCTCAAAGAATGCACCTAAAGTAAACAAACATATATGCAACTAATCTCATTACTAAATGCGGGAATGCCTATGAAGCGATATTTGTGCTTTTCTTTCGAGTGTCTTCTGACAGAATTCTTCTATAACTGTTAAGGTTGAGTTACAGAATGTATAAATACATAACAATTTCTAGATAGTGTTTTTATCTTAGCAAACACTAGTGTTTAACTTTTGAGAGGGAAATGCCCATTATGTGTATTGACATAAAACAGGCAGAAATCAATTTTCAAAGCATCTCTCTCTAAACAGCAAAAAAGGATATGAGAATTTAAAAGACAACACGCTAGGGCTTCCCTGGTGGCGCAGTGGTTGAGGGTCCGTGGGTTCGTGCCCCAGTCTGGGAGGATCCCACATGCCGCAGAGCGGCTGGGCCCATGAGCCATGGCCACCGGGCCTGCGCGTCCGGAGCCTGTGCTCTGCAGCGGGAGAGGTCACAGCAGTGGGAGGCCCACATACCGCAAAACAAAAACAAAAACACAACACGCTAAAAAAGTTAAGAAAATTTCATATTAAACTGGTTAGAACGAATATATACTTTTTAACATTACAAGCTTTTTACATATTTTTCAGGTAACATTAAAAGATAAATTTCTTGGTAGGGACAAAATTTTAAAGTACAAAGGGAAATTACTAAAAATACTTTATGTCAAGGAAAACATTTATTAAGGAAATAACTCAAGCAATAATAATCGAAACACAGAGAAATTGTAATTTGATTAGTTTTAGGGATCAAGTAAGTATGCTCTCTATACAAATGATTATGACTGCTGTGTGCTTACTCAGTAACTCAACAGCAAATTCCCAAATCTAAATTGCAAATACTTCCAAGAACATCTGTAAGTTTATGCAACAACCTAAAACAGTCTCATGTTCTTTATCCTTAAAGACAAAGAGGCTAGGAGACCTGAACTTTATATCCTCATACTTAATTAGTGAACTAGAGTTCTTAAAAATACAGCTTTCGGGACTTCCCTGGGGTCCAGTGGTTAAGACTTTGCCTTCCAGTGCAGGGGGTGCGGGTTCGATCCCTGGTCAGGGAGCTAAGATCCCACATGCCTCATGGCCAAAAAACCAAAACATAAAAAAAATATATTATAACAAATTCAATAAAGACTTTAAAAATGGTCCACATCTGACTTCCCTGGTGGCGCAGTGGTTAAGAATTCGCCTGCCAATGGAGGGAACATGGGTTCGAGCCCTGGCCCAGGAAGATCCCACATGCCGTGAAGCAACTAAGCCCGTGTGCCACACAACTACTGAGCCTGCGCTCTAGAGCCCGCAAGCCACAAACTGCTGAGCTCGCGTGCCACAACTACTGCAGCCCACATGCCTAGAGACTGTGCTCCGCAACAAAGAGAAGCCACCGCAACAAGAAGTCTGCACACCACGACAAAAAGTAGCCCCCGCTTGCCGCAACTAGAGAAAGCCCGCGTACAGCAACGAAGACCCAAAGCAGACAAATAAATAAATTTATTTTTTAAAAAAAAGGCCCACATCAAAAAAAAGTCTAAAAAAAATACAGCTTTCAACTGTTTCATTTCATACATAAAATACTAAAAGAGAATAATCTCTCTGCTCCCACTATTTATCTGCACTGCCCTACTTAACAGCAAGCTCTCACTTTCAGTTACCTATTTTAAGAAAAACATCACCTCCTATACTGCTAGCATATGTTTCCAATACAGTCTGATCTAGTTATAAAATGGCTGAAAATAAGCCAAGTTTGTGCATGATATAGGAGGAAAAAACTAAACATTCTAAATATGGGATAAAATTTCTGAAATTCTTGCTTTATTGTACTTCGCAGATAATTGAGTGCTTTACGAACTGAAGGTGTATGATAACCCTGCATTGAGCAAGTCTGTCGGCACTATTTTTTCAAGCATATGTTCACTTCATATTTCTGTGTCACATTTTGGTAATTCTCACATTTCCAACTTTTTCATTATTATACTTGTTATGGTGATCTGTGATAAGTGATCTCTGATGTTACTATTGCAAAAAAATTACGACTTGCTGAAAGTTCAGATGATGGTTAGTATTTTTTAAATAAAGTATTTTTAATTAAGCTATATACACTGTTTTTTAGACATAATGCTACTGCACACTTAATAGACTACAGTTAGTGTAAACATAACTTTTAAATGCACTGGAAACCAAATAAATTCTTGCGACTCGATTTATTATATGTGCTGTACTGTGGTAGTCTGGAAAAGAACCTGCAATATCTCCAAAGTATGTCTATATTAAAGGTAATCTAGTCAGAAAATATTATAGGCCAAAGCGAATGTTAGGTAATACTGCCATACTAAATTCACAATGTCTTGTCTTTCAAGGAGAGAGATCATTTTATAACATCACCTAATTTTTGATACTTAGCACTTAGAAAAGTGGAGTTAAAACAAATATGTGCAACTACAATGAGACTCCAAGGTACCGTTAGGCTACTATAAAGTACTGTATACAGTAAAACTGCTCTCCAGGAGCTTTTACTATAATAACCAAAACAAAAAGGCATGAGTGAGGCAGAATTTTACAGATGAAACCTCAACAGATAATCTTCTATTGTAGAAAAATGTTCCTTAAGTACTGAAATTAAACAAAAGATCCTTTATTCTAAGACAGAAAATGAAAATATGCTAATAAAGTTAGCTGTTCTAATAATATAACAGTTATCTATACTGCTTTAGGAGGTACTATATCTCATCTATTTTTAGCACTTCTGTTAGATAGTTACAGAAAGATGACATCCCATTTTGCTAGTAGGGAATTCAAGGCACAATGAAGTTAAATGACTTGTCTTAAAATCATAAACCTAGTTAAAGGGAATGTTGACTTAAAATTCTAGTCATCCTAACAACCAATTAAAAATGGATAAAAGACTTGAAGAGACATTTCTCCAAAGATACATAAATAGCCACCAAACATGTGAAAAGATGCTCAACATCATTAATCATTTAGAAAATGCAAATCAAAACGACAATGAGATAACCACTTCACACCCCTAAGGATGGCTACTACTTTTTTAAAAAGAAAAGAAGTGTTGGTGAGGATGTGGAGAAATTGGAATCCTCCTGCACTGCTCGTAGGAATATAAAACGGTACAGCCAATGTGGAAAAGACTTCAGCGATTCCTCAAAAAATAAATAAAAATACAACTACTGTATGATCTAGCAATTCCACTTCAATGTATATTCCCAAAAGAACTGAAAGCAGATATTTGTACACTATCTACAGCAGTGTTATTCACAATAGACAAAAAGTGGAAACAACCCAAATGTCAGATGCCAGGTGAATGGATAAACAAGATGTGGTATAAAAATACAACGGAAAATTATTCAGCCTTAAAAAGAAATGAAAATGCATGCTGCAACCTAGATGAGAACCTGGAGGACATTATGCTAAGTGAAATAAGCCAGACACAAAAAGACAAATACTATATGATTCCACTTGTGTAAGGTACTTAGAACAGTCAAATTCATAGAGACAGAAAGCAAAATGGTGGTTACCAGGGGCTGGGAGGGGGAGAAAACAGGGGGTTATCATTTAATGGGCAGATTTTCAGTTTAGGATGATGAAAACGTTCTGGAGATAATGTGATGGCTGCACAACAATGCGAATATACTTAATGCCACGGAACCATACACTTGAAAAATGGCTAAAATGGTAAATTTTATTATGTATCTTTTACCACAATGAAAAAAAAAAAGAATCCTATTCTATCATTGGATTGATAAAATTTATGTAATTGGTCCTATATTTCTGTTTATGTTGTGTTATCTAATAGCAACACGTTATGGTGATACTTTTAAAATTATGCACAACTCTTTCACAATCATCCATTTTAACATTATTTGAAATAATTAACATCCCCCCCCCAAAAAAATCCTAGTCATCCTAATTCCTAGATTTTTATTCCATCAATTCAATAGTTTTCAAACCTGTCTTTCATTAGAATCACACAGAGATCTTTTAAAAATTCCAAAGCCCAGACCACACTCCCAGGTTAATACACAGGTTATTTTTTTAATCTCTCAAGGTGATTCCACATCCGGACAAGTTTGGGAACCACTGCATTAATCTGTATTTCTGTAGCCCTCAGAGTAATTTTTTTTAAAGCTCTTTTTTTAAAAATATATATATTTATTTTATTTATTTTTGGCTGCATTGGGTCTTTGTTGCTGCACGCAGGGCTTTCTCTAGTTGCAGTGAGTGGGGGCTCCTCTTTGTTGTAGTGCGCTGGCTTTTCACTGTGGTGGCTTCTCTTGCTGTGGAGCACAGACTCTAGTCACACGGGCTTCACTCGTTGCAGCATGAAGGCTCAGTAGTTATGGCTCGCGGCTCAGTAGTTGTGACGCACGGGCTTAGTGGCTCTGCGGCATGTGGGATTTTCCCGGACCAGGGATGAAACCCGTGTCCCCTGAATTGGCAGGCAGATTCTCAACCACTGCACCATGAGGGAAGCCCCCTCAGTAACTTTTTAAATTTCTTGAATTTATAAGTGTAATTTCAATATTAGGTATCCTTGCCATATCTCAATGAACAAAAGATCTATATTAAAATCCAGAATAAAACACCTTATCTGTGATTTTGTACATACTTCTGCTCACTCAGTGAACACAATACTTACATTATACAGTAAAGAATACTTAGAAAGCAATGACATATTATTCTGGTTTACAACTTCAAGTGTTCAGGAAATACCATATCTCCCCAATATTTTAAATTTTTAAGTCTTCTGTTTCACTATTTCCAGTAACTTTAAAAAGATGTAGGTACAGGAGATATAGTGGTCTACAGGGTCCACCATCTGTCTCATATTTTTCATGCCCTATAATCCAGCTCCAGTACCTGCAAGAAATACGACCTTGGACAAGTTCCTTAACCTCCCTGTGCTTCAGATTTATCAACTGTAAAACTGGAGTAATAGGTCTGTTTTGAGAATTGATTTAATACATATTAAGCCCTGATTTCAAACACTGCTTGGCCAGTTATGCTCATTCCCTTCTCCCCTTCAGAAAAAAAATTTCTCTATTATGGTTCATATCTAAAACCAACAGTTGAAAAAGACAGATTTGTATGAATCTCTAAGAATCAGAGTAAGAAATGATAGTAAGAAAAGCTTAATGGGGAGGAAAAAAGAGAGAAAAAAGTCTTTCTTAGCACTTCATTTTTTTTCTCATTAATGTTTCTGGAAAGCATGAGAATGTGGAAAACTGACCATGCAAATCCTAATGACTCAAGCATCACAGAGAAATTTCATGGGTCATAAGTACTATTATATCATCACTTAAGACTTCAGAAATAGGATGCATAATAATCTTGATGACAGACATTAATAATAGACTAGCACAGACAGGCTAAAAGGAGGAAAAACAAGACAGTAACTATGCCCAACTTGGCAAACAGTGGATACCTTGACATAAGATGGAAGTTTCCCCTACCTCTGAGATGGTAGAGTACACTCACAATTTAGCATACAATTCCAAGAGGGTTCATAAGCCAGAGAGAAGAGATCTTTTACCAATAAGCACTACCAGGCCTGGCTGGGCTTCAAGCCCTAGAACTGTGCTGTTAATGCAAACCAATATACAGATGACTATTCAGCACTTGTAAATGTGACCAGACAACGCCGAGGTGTACTCTAAGTACAGAATGCATATTAGATTTCAAAGACTTAGTTAAAAAAAAAAAGAAGATACCTCGCTCATATCATCTTTATATGTAATTACATGCTGAAATAGAGATTAAATATATTAAAATTAATTTCACTTTTTAAAAAACTTTCTTTAATGTGCCTACTACCAGATTTAAAAACACATATGCGGGGCTTCCCTGGTGGCGCAGTGGTTGAGAGTCCGCCTGCCGATGCAGGGGACACGGGTTCGTGCCCCGGTCCGGGAAGATCCCACATGCCACGGAGCAGCTGGGTCCGTGAGCCAATGCCGCTGAGCCTGTGCGTCTGGAGCCTGTGCTCCGCAACGGGAGAGGCCACAACAGTGAGAGGCCCGCGTACCGCAAAAAAAAACAAAAAAAACAAAAAAAAACACATATGCGGGCTTCCCTGGTGGCACAGTGGTTGAGAGTCCTGCCTGCCGATGCAGGGGACATGGGTTCATTACCCGGTCTGGGAAGATCCCATATGCCGCAGAGCGGCTAGGCCCGTGAGCCACGGCCGCTGAGCCTGCGTGTCCAGAGCCTGTGCTCCGCAACGGGAGGCCACAGCAGTGAGAGGCCCGCGTACTGCAAAAAAAAAAAAAAAAAAAAAAAAAAACCACATATGCAACTCACATTATATTTCGACTCACATTATACTTCTATTAGACAGTGCTACCTTAGAAGACAAGAAGAAAGGAACTCAGTCCTTAGAAAACATAACAGTGATAGCTCTTAGCTTCCCTAGAAGTTCAGGTTTTCAGAGGTATTGAGGAACCCAACCAAAGGACATCCTAAAGCTACATAAAATGGCTACTAATATGCCACCTTAAATCTTGTGGTGCTTATATTTAATTAAAATGGAGATAAAGAGACTGTGTAAAAGCCACAGGTGTGGCAGAAGATAAACATAGCTTTATGGTAAAATTTAAAGTATAGTCTTTCATTTACTGCCAAAAATAAAACAAAAAAACCTTGACTGACTTCTTTAGTGATGCTCCTAAGGTATTATTTTAATTATAAGTGTAAAGGCTCTGGTGGAAGCAATACCATCCAAAAGAACTTTCTGCAATGATAGAAATATTCTCTACCTACACTACCCAATACAAGAGCCAGCAGTCATAAGAGCATTTGAAATGTGGTCTGTACAACTGAGGAACTGAATGTTTATTTTTTCAATTAATTGAAATTTAAATAGCTACAACTGGCTGGTGGTTACTGTAATAACAGCAGAGTTCTAAATAAAAATGGCCAGGTTCCTGACCAATCACCATACTAAAGCCTGCAACTTCAGAGCTATTCACATACATAGGACTTCCAGTCAGCATTTTAGTGCCCAGAAGTCTTAAGAGTAGAAAAGGAGGTAATTCAGACATTCAGGATCTCAAAAATATTACTTCTTATGTACTTCAGGAAACTATAGGTAGATGGGCACTACCAAAACAGTAAGACAAAAAAAGAAAACATGAGATCCAGAAAATAAGGGATCCAACACAGACAAAAAGGCGAAGAGAATTCCCAAGATGACTGCTGTGAAACAGGCCTTATAGAACAAGAAGTCCAAACTGGACTTTATACTTCTGGTACATAGCCTAGGGGCAAATTACCAATAAGTACATAGATCAGGGTTCAGCAAACTTTATCTGTAAAGAGCCAGAGAAATATTTTAGGCTAAATATTCTAGGCTTTGTGGAGTCATCTGTCACAACTATTCAATTCTGCTGTAGTGTGAAAGCAGGCATAAAATAATCCAAATGAAGGAACAGGGCTGTGTTACAATAAAAAGTTTATTTACAGAAACAGGTGGCAGGCTATATTTGCCCTGTGGGGTGGTAGTTTACCAGCCCCTGACATAGATAATTAAGTGAAAAAAGAGATAATCATTAACACTGGGGAAAACAAAATTATAGAGAGGAAATGGAATGTAATCTTAATATACCAAATGGCTCACTGAAAATAATATTTATAAAATTATAGTAATAGAAACAATAGGTATTGTTTTTACCAAATCTCATAACTATATTGGCAAAAAAGGGAAAAAAGAGAAGGGAAGAGGGAAGAGAGTATATAGGTATGCCGATGTCTAAGCATCTGGGGTAGTTAGATAGCTAAACCATTAATAGAAAGTCAATAGATTAAATCCTGAATAACTGAAATAACAGAAAACTCAGGAATCAGCACAGTAATTGCTTATAAGTTTTTAAATACATAAATTAAAAGACAGTTAAAAGAATTAAAAGGGACTGCCTCTGAGGAGCACATCTAGTAGCTGGGTTCAGGATTATAGCATTTCATTTTAAATCTTGGTAATCAGCTTGACTTCTTAAAACTATATAAATATATACAGTGAACAATGCCAATTGCCTACTTGATACTTATTCCCCTTCCTCTAATTAACTGCCTACCTAGTATCTATTCTCCATTTCTTACTAACCAGAGCCTTATTTTGCTCAGAGTGGCAATGTTCCCATATAAAAAAATATTTCTCTCAGTAATACAGCCAATTAAACATCAGCTAAAGTTTCAAGAATCTACTTTCTGATCCAAGGGTCACCACTTCTCACTTCCTCCCTCCCTTCCTCTTCCTGACTGGAATCCACTGTGAGGTTTGGAGATGCAACACTTACTGGGGCCATGAGGATAAAACCCAAAGGCTAAAGATGAAAGAGCAAAAAACTCGAGGGAACCTTAGTTTTGATGACGTTATTGAACAGATTATCTACCTGCAGACTCCTTGGTATTGAGAAAAATCAATTCCTACATAAGCCAGGTAGTTAGGTTTTCTGTCATGTGCAAATGAATGCACTCCTAACTTGTACGATTAATTATTCTATTGACAATAAAGGTTTATTTTAATTTTCAGAGAGAAAAAAATGAAAAGAGTCTTGATTTCTCCAGACTTACCTGGTCATCCAGTTCACTGAAACTAATAAGGGAAGTCTGAAAAAATTTCAGGTGCGCATGAAAAAAGATGTGCACGTGATGTAAAAAAATGACATCTCAACAATGATTACAATCACAACCAATACTTCATATCCTCACATCTTTTAGGGAAAACTAATAAATTTCCTGCATTTTCTCTTTTTCCCACATCCCATCTTACTCACCACTGTTTCATCTCTCTTCAAGTCTCACTAATTCAACAACTGCTTGGGACTAAATCTTCTAAGAGATCGTGCCTTATATTATTTAAATCAGAGAACTGTAGTAACCTAAAGCTTTTAAGACTACAGGTCTTAAAGTCTTCTGTGCATCTGTAATTATCCTACAAATTAAGTGTCCTAAATTTGCCTAATTCAAAGTTGAAGAAAATTGAAAAACAGCCCAAAAGTAAACATGTCTTATATAGAAAATTAGATTTAAATTACTTTAATTAGAGCAAAAACAGAGGTTTGAGAATGAGAAGGATTACCTCAACCCAAAACATGACTACAGATCACCATCTAAAAACAAATATTAATACTGCTTAATTTTAACAGAGTACCATGACTGTATTTCCACTAGTACTAAAAAAGTATACTTCAGGGCTTCGCTGGTGGCACAGTGGTTGAGAGTCCGCCTGCTGATGCAGGGGACACGGGTTTGTGCCCCGGTCTGGGAAGATCCCACATGCCGCGGAGCGGCTGGGCCCGTGAGCCATGGCCGCTGAGCCTGCGCGTCCGGAGCCTTGCTCCGCAACGGGAGAGGCCACAACAGTGAGAGGCCTGCGTACCGCCCCCCCAAAAAAAAAAAAAAGTATACTTCAATGCATAAGTCTCTGCTTTTCATCCCACATTTTTTCTACCATCCCAGAATAAAACTTAGGCCACTGCATTGACACACAGCCTAACCTCATTGCAAGAAAATTATTCAAATGTGTAAGAGAAAGAATGAAGGGGTCAAAGAAAACTAAACACTTGCAGTACTTTGCCAAATTTAACCTCCTGAATGTCTGCAAGATATTAGTTTATCACACATTTTCTATAAAGTCATTAAAATTAACAAGCCTAAGGAAATATCAAGTAAGAGTTTAAATAAGATAGCTTACCTTTTATTTATAGGTTTTTCATCTTTTTCATAAGGCTTTACAAACCACTTGCCAATACGTACAAAGTTCCGGTTCATTAAACATCGTTCCAACAGATTGTGAACTGCTTTGAAAAGCAAGGTACGGCATTCATAGGAAAGTCCATTCTCCCACACTCCATCTTCCTCTTCTGTAAAAGAAATGAAAGAAACAAAAGGTAACACTGTGGCACTATATCTACTTAGAGCTAAGTAAAAAGTGTGATAGTTTAACCCCTAAATTCATAAACCCTACTTCACCTCAGAATAGTGAGCTACAATCACTTCAGTATCTCTCTAGACATTAAAATATCAGGTTTCAAAGCTACTCCATAGAGAATAAAAGGCCAAAGTGCCATGTATTCTATTAAATTACCAGAAAATTATTTTTCCACCATATAAAAAGGCAACGATATACTGCAAACAGACTGATTTGGTTTCTGTATAAATGAAAAGGACATTTGTATAACCAAGGAAAATATTACACATTCTACACCTAAGATGTCAATTTCTAAGCTGGCTCACTTGTTAGTTACTTTACAAAACGGACCTTGCCAAAAAAACTAGACAGTTAATAATTAAACTCAAAATATTTTATGTCCATCAGCATTCTAATCCATGACTCAACTATAAAAATAAGTGATGGATAAAAAGGAAGCTTTTGGCAAAGAGCCCAACAAGCAGTGCATTATCAGCCACCTTAGATCTCATTACAACCTAATGATTCCCATGTTTACTATTCAGTATAGGATTCTCTACTTGGGGGGAGAAACTTAAAAATTCAACGACAAATTTTAAATGGCACATCTGATATAAAGTTATAGCAATCTTCACTAACTATACAGCCTCACTTTTTCCAGCAAATCTATTAACCACCCAAGTGAAGTTACCAAAACAAAAAAACCAACAACAAAAAAAATGCAGTCAGGGCTTCCCTGGTGGCACCGTGGTTGAGAGTCCGCCTGCTGATGCAGGGGACGTGGGTTCGTGTCCCGGTGCAGGAAGATCCCACATGCCACGGAGTGGCTAGGCCCGTGAGCTATGGCCACTGAGCCTGCGCTCAGCAACGGGAGAGGCCACAACAGTGAGAGGCCCGCGTACCGTGCACGCAAAAACAAAAATGCAGTCATTTTGATATAAGTATGGATGTAGTTCAGAAAAAAAAGCTTTTTACTCTCTATCCATCTCATACCTATAACAAAGTATCCAAGGAATCCTACTATAAATGATAGCTACTACTGTCAGCATTTTAACTTTTGTAATATTTTAAACTGCTATTTCAAATATAATTTAGTATCCTATAACTTTATAAACATTTTATAAATATGGGTCTTCTTTCAATTTAAGTAAAAATAATCTTTCTTAATTAAACACTAAAAATGTATATAACATTCCAATAGAAAAATAATAAACTAAGATGCTTTTGAATAAAAGCAGAGACACATATTAAGAGTGACACATGGTTTATATTCATAACTTACAAAACAAATGGGCAGAATAAACATTAACTCAAAAGCATGACAGTGGACTTTAACTGCACTAGAAATTTGTGCCACTACAAAGGTTAATGTTGATTTTATGTTGCTCTTTAAAGTGTTTCCTAAATTATAGTTGAAGTCTTTCAAATAAACTAATTGTATTTTTTCAAAAAAGGTAAGCTCTTAAAAAATGAGGTAAGCTTTAGAAAATGACAATACTTGAGAGTTGAAATAATTTTTAAATCATTAATAATAAACAGAGAAAGGTCTTCACATTCTACTATATTACAGACATCCTTATCTACTTCCATTTAAAGCCAAAATTTTACAAGTTTCACTTTATTAAAGAAAACAGGCTAGAAGAAAAGGGAAGTGGCACATGGTGATTTCACTTTATTTAAAAGGTCTAGATCACAAGCATATTTGTGAGTTGCTGAGAGAAAAAAAAGTGAATCTTTTGCAATCTGCTTTCAGCCTAATCAGGTTCTATTATTTCAAAATTAAATACCTACAACATTAAGAGCTTTATCTAAAGTTATGTGATTTATGATTACTAAAAGTACACATATTCTTAATTCCAAGAGAATTATGCCGGAATTCTTCATAACCTATTTAGTGTACTTTTACTTTTATTGCCTTTTACCTCAAAAATCCTTACCTTCTAGGAAGCACAATGGAGTAACATTTGTCATACGTAAGTAGCCCCTACCAAAATCTTTTTTCTGACTACTTCTAAGTTTTAAACCAACAAAGAACCAAGACACACAGTTTACCATTACATTTCAAAGTTGTACAGTCACTATAAACTTCAAATATCAGAAAATTATTCACTGCAAACTTGAGACTGAATTTGCCTTCTTCCCCAAAAGAGTAAATTAAAAATCTTTAGAATAGTAAGTAATATGACTGTATTACATAAATACAATTTATATAAATTTCCACATAAAATTCTGAATATTTTATGGTTTTATTTTTAAAAATCTATTTCAGTTAAACCTGTACTTAAATAGTTTAAGAATATAAATATAGTTTAGAAAATTAACCAGTATTAATATTCAAGCATTTCTCCCTCATTGCTCTAAATTTTTTTGTCTAGAGAAACTCAGGTGAACTTACTACTCATTTTACATTATACCCTCAAATGCCCACAATGCTCATTAACACTAAATGGGAGTTATGCATAAAACAAACAGACCACTTGTTAGGATTTTCTAAGGCCAACAAATATCTTGAGTATATCTTCACCTATATGGTTGGTAACTAAGCAACCATTACAAAAGTAACATAATTTCATTTTTCATTGCTGAGGAAATAATAGAACAATTCCTAATAACATTCAGTGAAAAGCTTGAAGGGGTTTTTTTTGGTGGGGGGGGGGGGGTGTCACTTAGCAACAAGAAGCCTACTGAGCCAAGCTTCTATTTTGATATTATAACCATAATAAAAGTACTTCTACATGTTGTATTCAGAGATATAAAAAGTGAAATGGTGGGATTAAGCCTCCGCGCTCCAATGCAGGGGGCCCGGGTTCGATCTCTGGTCAGGGAACTAGAATTAGATCCCACATGCCGCAACTAAAGGAGCCCACATGCTGCAACTAAACGATTCCCTCAGAGCTTCCCTGATGGTGCAGTGGTTAAGAATCTGCCTGCCAACACAGGGGACGGGTTTGATCCCTGGTCCAGGAAGATCCCACATATCGGGAAGCAACTAAGCAACTACTGAGCCTACGCTCTAGAGCCTGCGAGCTGCAACTACTGAAGCCCACAAGCCTAGGGCCTGTGCTCCGCAACAAGAGAAGCCACCACTGCAACAAACAGTAGCCCCCGCTCGCTGCAACTAGAGAAAGCTCGTGGGCAGCAGCGAAGACCCAACGCAGCCAAAAATAAAATAAAATTTAAAAATGAATAAAAGATTCCCTCATGCCACAACTAAAGATCCCACATGCCACAACTAAGACCCAGCAAGCCAAATAAATAAATCAATAAATATTTTTAAAAAAAGAAGAGTGAAATGGTACAACTAAGCCACCCAAGACATAGTGATATGCACCTCTTACATTAATTAAAATAAGTCCTTGAAGCTCAACACCAGTATTATAACAGAAATGGGAGGGAGAAGGAACACATAGCAAACCTTTACCTAGCTCTTTTGAACTTAATCAACCATAGCCTACTGGAAAAAGTCTGCTTAATATATTTAAATAAATGTTTTCCTCCTCTTGTACCTGTATCCCCAGAGAAAACAGTTTCAATTCTGTGTTTTTAGTACTGTTCCATCACCCTTAGCATTAGAACTCTTAATCGTCATTACGTGAAAAAATTTTACAAAGTATTTTAAGAAAACAATGCGTAAGTTCAAATGCTAAATTTGATTTCCATAAAAAAAATTTTTCTGAGGATACATATTATAGTGATGCAAAAGTATGTGATACGTCATCAGAATAATTCTCCATGAGTGGGGGAAAAAAAACAAAAAAAGTTGATATACCTAGCACTTGTACTCAGTTTTCTCAAAACTGACATCTTTAAATATCTCCATAGCGGTAAGCCAGTAAAAAAGGAATCTTTTCCTAAGTAAGTCTGCCAAACTATTAAAATGCAACATGCACTAATGAATAATAAACGGGCCAAAAATGATCACTGTAGAAAATACTGTGTATTTCTTTAAAGAATAAAGACAAATGTTTAAATGTGTAGCTCAGTGTCTGTCTTGAACAACAATTGCCCATTCATAAGCTATTCATTCAACAAATATTACTGACAGCCTTAAACTGGCAGCATTACTGATCGGCAAAAGCTGAAAAATTTTGGTTTAAAAGAAGCCTAATATGCTTACCTTTGATTTGAAGATTTAAAAGACACACTTTCCTGCTCAAAATTGATAGTACACAAAAAAGCATGGCAAACAAAGTTGTCCCTAGAGACTAGCAAACATAAAAAGTTGGGTCACAAGTAAATTATGGAACAGAAGACAGAAATGAATTAACTCTCTTCGGCTACCTGGGGAACAAAACAATTTTTTAGTTTGGCTGACACTAAACTCCTATATTTGGCTGCTATTTACCTATTTGTCAACCTTGTTAAAGCTGCCACTTAAGGTTAAATTCCACTGTAATTAATATCCTTCAGGGCTTCCCTGGTGGCGCAGTGGTTAAGAATCCACCTGCCAATGCAGGGGACACGGGTTCGAGCCCTGGTCCGGGAAGATCCCACATGCCGCAGAGCAACTAAGCCCGTGAGCCACAACTACTGAGCCTGTGCTCTAGAGCAACAAGAGAAGCCACCACAATGAGAAGCCTACGCACAGCAACGAAGAGTAGCCCCCTCTCTCCGCAACTAGAGAAAGCCTGTGCACAGCAACAAAGACCCAATGCAGCCAAAAATAAATTAAAAAAAAAAAAAAAAATCCTTCAGTAAAAGCATCCAAAATTAAATTCTAAGACTAAACAATCGCCTGTTTAGTTTGACACTATTTACAATGAAATTCTGTTATAATGAAAAGTATTTGGACATGCTGCTGAAATTCCATATATATACCACAAGAGCCAGGAAAAATATTTTTAGCCCGGACTGATTCTGTTTTTTCAGTTCTCAAGGTATCAGTTTTCTCAAAGGGTCTTATCACATTCTAGCTACTATGATTTTCTTTTTAAGATGCAAACCTCAGAGAGGGAGCAGTTGTTTTTATTTTTGTTTCAAGGGAAAAACTAACAGCCAATGATGACAGCAATAAAATTCAAAAAAGGGTAAGGCACAGAATAAAAATACCCACAAAACTCTTCTCCTTTGAGAACACACTAATAATGAAACAACTTTGCTCTGAAGCAAACTAACAGTACACTTAAAAGAACCAATACAGACTTTTGACCAGAGGAATTAAACTAAAATTTTCCCACCACCACATTTACATCTCTATCACACAACCACTGAACGAGGACTGCTACAAAGTTTAAATTAAAAAAAATTAAAATTTAGGGCTTCCCTGGTGGCACAGCGGTTAAGAATCCACCTGCCAGTGCTGAGGACACAGGTTCGAGCCCTGGTCTGGGAGGGTCCCACATGCCTCGGAGCAACTAAGCCTGCTGCTCCGTGAGCCACAACTACTGAGCCTGCGCCCTGGAGCACGTGCTCCGCAACAAGAGAAGCCACCACAATAAAGCGTAGCCCCTGCTCACCGCAACTAGAGAAAGCCTGCCTGCAGCAACAAAGACCCAACACAGCCAAAAATAAACTAAAATAAAATAAATTTATTTAAAAAAAAATTAAAATTTAAAAGGTTGTAATCAAAGAGGAGTTCTGTTCTCCAATTCTTTTTCTATCAAAACATATGGATACTGATCCAACTATCCATTCTCTTAGAGGGAACAGAGTAAAAAGTAAAAGAAAAAAAGTGTTTGGCTTTAGGATTCAAAGGACATTATGAACAAATTATCTTTCTGGAACGTTAACAGTTAGGCCAGTACTAGTTAGCACAAATCCTGACCCAAAAATCATCAAGTCTTTGCAAATTACTAAATACGACTACTGCTACAAAACAAGTAACTGAGAGTTAAAGTATGTATCAAATCAGATCTGGTTTGCTGTAACAGACTTTCACCAATTAGCAATAAAACCAGTTTACATTCTATTTCTACATATCAGCAAATCTTGAAAGGAAGGTGACCCAAACATGTGCTACATGTAAGAGGCAGGCAGAAATTTAAAAGGCACTATGGAACCTGACCGAACTCTTCAGAACTATCAAGATCATTAAAAATAAAGCAAGTCTGAGAAACTGTCACAGTCTAGAACAGTTGAAGGGAACATGACAACTAAACGTAATATGGTATCTTTGATAAGATCATAGGATAGAAAAAGGACATTAGGTAACAATAAAAGAAAACCAAAGAAACTATCAATTTTAGGTAATACCAATGTATCAACACTGGTTCATTAGCTGTGAAAAATGTACATTTTGATGGAAGATGTTAACAATAAAAGAAATTAGGTGAGGGTTGTTATTCAGGAACTCTCTATACCTCTTTTTATGTAAATCTAAAACTATTTTAAAACAAAAAGTTACTTTTAAAAAATACACTATGGATGACACAAAGGAGATTAAGGGGGTTAAGCAAAGGCAACTCTGTACTTTTATTACTGAGTTAATAAGAAAAACTGAGAATTCTAATCTGCAAAAAGGAATGCCTCCCTCCTTCCCTCACCAACAAGAGGGGCACCATTATCACCATAATCACAAATATTTCAGTCACAAGATGTGGTAGGTGCTGAAGCAAACAGAAGGACACTGTCTGTGAAGAGCAGGCTGAAACTAAATTAATCAGCTTTCTGTTACCACCTGGGTCATGCCGGTTCCCCTTTCCTCACTACTACACCTCCACTCGGAACTCAGGATTGCCTCCTGCAGCTGATGCCACCCCTACTGTCCAGCTGCTCTCTTCTCAGGGGAGCTTAAAAGAAGGGGGTAGAGTGCCACAGATGGGAAGAAATGAAAAAGGGGTTAGCTAGAGAGACAGAGGCAGACTAATTACCCCAAAAGGGAGGCAGACGGTGTCCCTGGAGCAAACAAAAGGGCACAACAAATATACTCTATCAGCAAAGACCTTATTATTCTCTAAGATATGTCTGATTTAGGTAAAGACATTCTAAAGTAAATGACAAGTTAAAAAAAAAGCTAAAACATTATAAAAATACCATTGGCTACACCACCTGTTTAAAACAGTATAGGACAGACTTGGAACAGTAAATATGATTATATACAACTACTAATATATTTTTCTTTACTACTTCAATTGCTTTCACTCTGATAAATTCTTAGTATTCAATGGCATTCAGCAAAATCTGACAAGTAAAGCCTAATCTTCCAAAATTACTTTCATTATGTTCAAATCAGTATTTTAAGGTGTCGGTATTACCATTTTTAAGAAAATATGCTAAAAAACAGTTAAACTAGAAGAAATTTTTTTTATATAACTGAAGTTTCAGGAGAAAACATATTTAAACACATAACATGAAACATCGAAAAAAAATACCCACATAATATTTTAATATACATCAGAACAACTTACATTTAACTTTAATTTTACTGATTTGCTCATAAGATTATTTCTCTAACTTTTCAGATTATGATTCCATGTCCCACTGTAAAAGCTAACAAGTTGGCACTGTTTCATATCAAAGACAGTCTTTGATGGAACAGTCTCTAAAATAAAAGTATCACTTTCCAAGAATAAGAAAATTAACATATGCCTTCATATGTTAATAATGTAACAGCCACAAATAAAAATAATAAAGTAACTATATGCTTGGGGAAAAAAACACGTGAAAGTTACAACATTTCTAGATCCTTCTACAACTGTTTACACATTCATACAGAAGACAGCAGTGGCAGAACTGACTCAAAGATGAGTTACACTTGGCTTCCAAAGTATTTTATGACTTTGTTAGGAAATGCTCCCCAATTCCATTTTTCTTAAGTTAATTAACGTAACATGCCTTCCTTGGGCCCTGTCTGCCAGAAATTCATAAGAAAGCTGGGTGGTAAAAGAATAAAGTTATTCAAGGCTTAAAAAACCTGCCATAATATGCATAATTTTAAGTAAAATAAAATAACCCCAGTGAACTAAAACATGAAGCTGAATTTTTATCTGGTTTCATACTCAACAATGTTCCACCAAAAAAATCTTAATTTTTAATACAAATGTTTTTAAGAAAAGTATACAACATTGCTATATTGTCAGTTAGAAATAATTTGCTTTCACCTGACAGGTCATGGTGAATAAGGTCAGCAAAATTGGGGTCTTCGCCCCACCAAAATATCCACAATTCTCTTCTTCCAGGTCTTTGATCTCGCCGCCAAACACCAAGTACGTCTGCCTTAAGGCAGCGACTAAAACTGCTCAAAATGGGGTCTTCCTCTGTCACCGGAAACAGAATGGGGGCAGAAGTTGGGCCTTGCCATACATATCTTTTCCATTTAATTCCCGTCAAGTCAGCCTGAAGAAAAGAAAGCATGATTTTTTTTATTACTGCATATTCACTCAAAATCAAAAGTACTCACTATTAAAGTCCCTTATTTCATTAAGACATTACAATTTTTCAACATATGCTTACGATATTAAAGCAGACTGACCAAAAAAAAAAGCTTATTCTGATAATTCAGCAACCAAAACTTAAAGGAAAAAAACAAACAGTTAAAAAATTAATACTGACATGTCACTGAATAGCAAGTCAATAAATGTGTCCCAAGGAGAAATAAAAGAAACTTAACAATGTTAAATATAAACATGTACTTTGATGCTGCACACTGAGTAAACATTTACTCTCTGTCCTAAGTTCTGCTCTAACTGGTTACATTTGTTTCTTGGTGTCAAACTTATACCAAAATTAACTTTTAAAGATTCATCATTCCATGTTTATAGAAGTCATGGCTCTAATGAAATCTGAACTACATTTGAAAAAAATCTTGTTAAATCTTTACCCATCCCTTTTAGGAAAAGTCAAATAGCTGCTTACAAAGAACCGTCAGATTTGTGCTAGTCTTATCTTCAAAGAACCTGATCCTAAAAGTACCAAAAATAGACTGAGTTGAAGAAGACAGAAACGTAAAACCCATTTGTCTTATTACATGTGAAGAGATGCTGATTAATGGATATTGTACAAGAAAACATTTTATAAGGGGGAAAGGCGTTAAAGAGCTCTACTTAGCATTATGAAAGTAATTCATCAGAGCAAATTCAATAACTCTTTAATATAACTTAAAGGTGCAAAGCCTAAGGTGCCAAAAATGAAACTGCTGATACACGACTGGCAGTTTACACTTGCCAACTAGTTGTGCTCCGCCCACTCGATTCACTTACCTATCACACACTCTCTTAATATTTCTCATAGGACAGGGAAATCGAAAAAAGAAAGTTACCGAAACTTTAAATCATTTATGAAGCTAAGCTACTATCTAATTGAAGACTGAATTTTGCAACAGTTGGTACTTTGAAAGTCTTTATTGGATGTTCCCAGACCTGGGCCAACCTACACAATTGTGTCCCTACATCCAGCTTCCCCTGACTTTTCAATAAAAGGAGGAGCAGCCTCCTCAAAACATTCTAAAAACGCAGGCAGAACAGACAAATATCAAAACATTTAGTACAGAACCACAGAACCTCCTCCATCAGCCCGCTCCACTCTCACACAAACATAATGTTCTAATAAAAGCAAGACGGCCAGAAATTGTCAAAATGGCAAACTCTTTTCAGAGTTTAAAAGAGAAAACATATGAAATGGCATTTACTGTTTTTTACACAGAGTCTGAAGTCACCCAAGGAAGAAACTAGCCCCCTACAGTTTGACTCATATGAAAAAACGCAAAACGAAAAGAAGAGTGCTTAAGTTCCGGGGTCCTGTTTACTGGGAGAAACCAAATGAGCAGAGTGAGGCAGTGGGAGAACGGGCGACAGTGGAAAGTGGGAGGAGGGGGGTACATGATCAACAAGGAGAAAAGCAACAGTTAAGCAAGAAACACAGAGGGAAATGCTAGCGTCCTGCCAGATAAGGAGCCCAAGTTGAAGACAAGACTACGGTGAGGAAAAAGGAGTCGGAAACAAGAAAAAAGGCCGACACTCTTAAAACAGAGCCCAGGACGGCGGAGGTGGAACGCGTCTCCGGGCTGGTGCCGAGCTTGCCGCGGCGCCGGCTCCGGCTGGGCCTCGCCCGGGGACTCGGGCATCTGGATCCGACCCGGACCCCCTCCCCCACGGCCCAAGGGCGCACCTCGCGGCCCCTCCCCCACCGCCCACTCGCCGCGGCCCCCGCCCGGCACTCACCAGGCAGAAGAGGTTACAGTGACAATCTTCCAGGCTGGCCCCGTTCGGCACGAAGGAGGAACTCATCGTCCCTCACAGCAGCCGCCGCCGGCGCCACAACCCACCATCCGCCATTACCGCCGCCTCCGACCAGAGAGAGAAACACAGACACCGGGGAGGGCGGGGGGGTGGTGGTTGGGGGGGGCGGTGGAAGAGGAGGCCGCCGGGCCGCCAGCCCTCTCCACCCACCCCCCCGCCGCCGCGAGCAGCCCCCGCCGCCCGGCCGGCACCCAGCCGCCCGGGGCCGAGGGCCGGAGGCGGGAGGGCCGCGCCGCGCTCGCCCCGCCGGCCGGACTGAGGCCGCCGCGGAGCCCGCGGACGCTCGTCCCTCTCTGGGGGACAGAGGGGATGTGTGCCCCTGCCACAAGAAAAAATAATAAATTACACAATAAATAATTAAAATCGAGTCCGAGAGGGCAGAGCCCAAGCCCTGGAGGGTTCTCCCGGGCAAAGAGGCGCCCGCAGAGGGGCGGGAAGGGCGAGAACGGGGAGAGAAGCCGAGGCCCCCGGCCCGGCAGCGGCGATGTCCTTAAGCCCAGAGTCTCCTCTGTGGCGGAGGTGGTGGCGGCGTCTGCGGGCTCAGACCATTCTCTGGCTGTGTCTTCGTGTCGTCCCTGAGCCAAGCCGGACCAGCGTCCGCTCTCCTGCGGCCTCACCTCCGGGACGCCGTAGACTCCCCCATTTTGTGGGCCCAGCGGGCGGTGTTTTTCCCCCTTTAATCCGAATTCACGGGTTTTCCCTTCGCTTTAATGGCGGCCACAGGGACCAGCTCGCCCTCTCTGCTCGCCCATTGGCCGCCTGAAGGTCACATGGGCCCGGGTCTCCGTGGGGAGGTGGAGAGAGGAGGGAGCGAGGGAGGGCCGGGAAGCTTTCAGCAGAGGCGGTGAGCCCACGGGCACAGGGTAGCCAGCTGGTGGCCACTAAAATAGCGCCATCTGCTGGGTGCCCCGGCCAGTGTGAGATGACCCGGGCCCTGGCGCTATCTTTCTCCTTGCCGGAGAATTTACAGTACAAGAGGGTTCACATCACAAATCTGAGAATTACGTTGAAATCAGTTTGAATTCTTTGGAAGAGAAAGTGTTGCAAAAATTCCAAGCCATTCTCATTTATTCCACAAGGCCGTGGGATGCAGAGCAAACCCCTGGGCTTGGGAGTCAGATGATCTGAGAGAGGATTCGGTCACTTGAAAGTTGTGATGTTAAGAAACATAAACGGAACAATATAGCCTGTGGTTAACAGCCTGGGAGTTAGAGCCACCCTGCCTGGGTTCGAACTTTGAGCGAATCACTTACCTCTGTGTGTCTCAGTTTACTTATCTGCGAAATGAGGAAAACATATCCCCTACCTCACAGGTTGTTGTGGTAATTGAGTTAACACAAAGAAAGCACGTAGCCCAGTGCCCGGCACAGATAAACACTGTTTGGAGTTATCTATTATTGTTGTCATCATTAGGTGTGGTTATTGTGAGGAATAAGTGAACCAGTGTATGTAAGTGCCCACTAGAGCGTCATCTCCGTGAGAACTGGGACTTACTTAGGTTCACTGCTGCATCTCTAGTGTCTAAAAAAGGTTCCTAGCACACAGTAGGTGCTTGATAGATGTAAATTTGCAAATGAATGAATGGTAAAAAGTAGGAGTCAAATAAAACGTTAGTTCCCTTTCCCACAAAACATTTAGTTCTTGACTGGATTACACTTCAACGTAGGAGTTCAAACAGTTTTTGCCTGAGAGTTTTAGCTGGGAGAGGAGAGCGACAGAAAGAAAGGATGGGGGAAAGGAAGGAGGGAGGAAGAAGTAAAGGTGATTCAAAAAATTGGAGACATCAGTGAGTTAGGACTTTACCAATTTTTAATTTTAATTGCCTCTGTAAAATAATGATGGATTCTTATATATCACTTCCTCAGCCACAGATTAAAAAGCTTTCCTCCTCTACCTATATAGATTCACGCATGGTGGTGAAGAGTCCAGATCTTGAAGCCAAAGTCCTATAGAAAAAGTTCTGCCACTTGCCGATCTTGGACTTCAGGGCAAATTAATTTCTCTTACTCTCAGTTTTCTCACTGTAAAATAGTGATAATGAAAGTACTTTTCAGGACTTCCCTGGTGGTCCAGTGGTAAAGAATCCACTTTCCAATGCAGGAGACGCAGGTTTAATACCTGGTGGGGGAACTAAGATCCTACATGCCACGGGGAAACTAAGCCCACGTGCCTCAACTAGAGAGTCTGCCTGCCGCAAACTACAGAACCCTCGCGCTGTGGAGCCCACATGCCTCAACTAGAGCCCTTGAGCCTCAAGGAAGAGCCCACACACCGCAACTAAGACCCACCGCAGCCAAAAATTTAAAAATAAATAAATATATATTTTTAAAAAATAATGAAAGTACTTTTCTCCTAAAGTGTCTGGTGGATGAAACAGTGAAGGCATGGGGCTTGCCACAGTATTTACTAAATGTTAGCTATTAATATATTTTTAAAAATCATTATTGAGCACCTGATGCTCAACTGAGTGTGTTCCTGGTCTGTACTAGGCCTGCGATACAAATATGAATAAGATACGTGCATATCCCTAAAGATTCCTGAAGCAAGGCAATAAAGGAACCATTTCCCACAGAATAAGATAAAATAAAGGGGATTCCCTGGTGGCGCAGTGGTTGAGAATCTGCCTGCCAATGCAGGGGACACGGGTTCGAGCCCTGGTGTGGGAAGATTCCACATGCCGCGGAGCAACCGCGCCCATGAGCCACAACTACTGAGCCTGCGCGTCTGGAGCCTGTGTTCCACAAGAGAGGCTGAGATAGTGAGAGGCCCGTGCACCGTGATGAAGAGGGGCCCCCACTCGCCGCAACTAGAGAAAGTCCTCGCACAGAAACGAAGACCTAATACAGAAATAAATTAATTGATTTTTTTAAAAAAGATAAAATACAAAGTAGGTAATTGCTTTAATATGTATGTATCAACTATGTCACAACAGAAGTGCTGAAGGAGGAGCACCAAAGTCAGAGCAGGCATCTCAAAGTAGGTAGCATTTGAAATCAGATTTGAAGGATAAAATGAATTCTTATAAAGCCCTTTGAAACAGTTAAATCTTATTAAACCCAATTCAGATCCAAAGGCCACATATCAAAGTCAATTATACAACCAGGACTAATTCAATCCAGGAGTTCAAATCAACTAAGGTTCACATCCTTTCTAACTGAGTTCCCACACTGGGAGACAGCAATCTCCAGGCCCAGTAAGGTAAGAGACCCTCTGCTCATCTCTGTTTCCCTGAGAGAATCCTCAGACCCTTGTTCCCACTGCTTTTGTCACTCTGAAAAGTCCTCCCCCACCTTTTATTTTATCTAAAACCATCCTTTTGAGAATTCTTGCCCTCCACTGCCCACAACCCCCCCAACCTGAGCACCTTCCTCAGAGGAGGCAGATAGAATCTGCCTGAAACCCACCAGGTGGGAAGTAACATTTGATTGACTTTTCATTTGAATGTCAATCTTCTCAAAAAGAAGGGAGGGGGGGCGGGGAGGCAGGAGGGAGAGGTGAAAAAGTAGAAGAGAGATTGAGAGAAAAAGAATTGAGAAACAAAGTGGAGGAAAGGGACACCAACTGTGAGAGGACTGGAAACATCACGGGGAGGAGAGAAAAGAGCAATGTCAGCATACAGAGAACACGTCAGTAGCCACCTACATTCTCTTAAAATGACATTTTGTGTGATTTAAAGAATAAGGGAAATAACAGTATATGTATGTTGTCAGAAGTTTGGAAGATACAGAAAAGTGTAAAGATGAAAAAATTTTAAATGTATATTACCCCCCCATATGCCCATGACTTTCCATATACATATCATATATATATATACATACATATATGGTTGAAGTCATACTATATATACACTTTACTACACATATTTGTCATCTAGAATGTGTCAGTCAGGTCCTGTAAGGACAAGGTACAGGATACACAAGGAGCTCATAATCTTGCTAGATATGGCACTTGGACTGTTGGACAAACTAGGATCAAAACTCCACACCATGCCTGCTAGCTCCCTAACTTCCATTTACTAATTTATAAAATGCATGTAATAATAGCACATATATGTTAGCGTTGTTGTGAAAATTAAAAGAGATAATCCAAGTAAAATAGGAGAGCCAACCAGGAATCTTAAGATGCACTGAGAGGTTGCCTTGAGTCAATAATCACCTATTGTCTTCTACTCTTTGAAACATGGATTCACTCAGTGATCTACATTTAAAACTGTTCTTTACATAGAGAATGGACTTGAGGACACGGGGAGGGGGAAGGGTAAGCTGGGACGAAGTGAGAGAGTGGCATGGACATATATACACTACCAAATGTAAAATAGATAGCTAGTGGGAAGTAGCTGCATAGCACAGAGAGATCAGCTCGGTGGTTTGTGACCACCTAGAGGGGTGGGATAGGGAGGGTGGGAGGGAGATGCAAGAGGGAGGGGATATGGGGATATATGTATATGTATAGCTGGTCCAGTTTGTTATAAAGCAGAAACTAACACACCATTGTAAAGCAATTATATTCCAATAAAGATGTTAAAAAATAAAACAATAAAACTGTTCTTTAACTTCTTCATCCTTTTAAGGGCTCCATTCTGAATGGGAAAATGGAGGTGCCAGGCCTCCAGGAAGGGTGACAGACTTACATCACCCGAGACTGAGAAAGTCCAGGAAAGGGCAATGTTTGGCCTTAGGACTTATGCCCCTCCTGATCCTGAAGAATCCCAGGGTTTAGAGCAGCTCTGTCCAGTAGAAATATAAGAGCTAAATAAATAATTAAATTTTTTTCAGTAGCCGCATTAAAAGAGAGAAAAAGAAATAGGTGACATTAATTTTAGTTATGTATTATATTTATCCCAATGTAACATAAATACTATTATTTCACATGTAGTCAACATAAAAATTTATTATTGGGATGGTTTGCTTTTCTAACCAAAACTTTAAAATCTGCATGTACTTTCACTTATAGCACATTTCAGTTTGGACCAGTCACATTTCAAGTGCCTAACAGCTACATGTGGCTAGTGGCTACTGTGTTGGATAACACAAGTCTACAGTCAAAAGCTGAAAGCTGGGCTTCCCTGGTGGCACAGTGGTTGAGAGTCTGCCTGCCGATTCAGGGGACGCGGGTTCGTGCCCCGCTCCAGGAAGATCCCACATACCGCGGAGCGGCTGGGCCCGTGAGCCATGGCCGCTGAACCTGCGAGTCCGGAGCCTGTGCTGGAAAGGTCACAACAGTGAGAGGCCCGTGTACCGCAAAAAAAAAAAAAAAAAAAGCTTAAAGCTAAGGACCAATTAAGCTGTGGAGTGAGTGGTCTTGAGCCCGGGGACAATATTGATTTCCTTAAGGTCATGTTAATGGTTTAATGTTGTACTTAATTCAATAGAAAACAAAAGGCTGAGGCATTACAAACCATTTTATTTAGTGAATGCACAGACACTCTTAGTTGAAAATAGAAATAAACAGATGAAGTAAATTAGCAAGTTGAGACAATAAGAACACTTTACAGTTCTAAGCCTCAAATATCCTGAATTATCTTGACAGTTGCCCTGACTTGCCATTTTTCTTAGTAGTACAGCATCTACTCTCAACCTCATTTATTTCTCAATAAATGTTTTATTTTAATATTAAGTTTGAAGCCAGTTCCCCCTAATTTCCTCACTTTGAAATTTGGCTTGTAAACCTGCATAAGCAAATCAGATATTCCCCTCCCCCTATCTTTATTCTACTTGAGATAGTCATTTGACTCCTCTGGATCTGTTTCCTCAAACATAATAAACAGATCGGATTAAATAATTGGTATGATTTATCACCTAATATGTAATACTTAATATATGTCAGGCCCTGTGCTAAGTATTTTGCATTAATTATCTATAAACCTTGTCACAAGCTTCTAAGGTAAGTACATACTATATTATCCCAATTTTCTAGATTGGGATACTGAGATTTAGAGAGCAACTTGCCCAAGGCCAAAGAGGTCTGTAAAGTATGCTAATCTATTGTGAGGGGCTCAAGAGAAACTTCCTGGATGGGCAGTTGAAACTAAATCTTGAAGGATGAGTTGGGTTGAGCTTGAAGATGCAGATGAGAGGGGAAGGAGAGGGACAGAAGGAATAGGGGGAGGACTGGAAAGCCTGGTGTTGGTAAGAAAAGATTTGGCTGAAGAAGTAACCCTCAAGGCCAAATCATGAAGAGTTTGGATTTCGTCCAGAAGAGGATGAATAACCACTGAAAACTTTAAACATGAGAGTGCTGAGCTAAGATTTGTTTTTAGAAACAAGATGCCAAGAGACTTGTTGGGGGCATTGTAATCCAGGCAGGAAGTGAAGAGGCCTGAACTAATTAAGGGGAGCTTATCTGAGAACATCCTTTCTTTCTGTTTCACATTTATTCCCTCCATCAAGGTATCAGCAAGGAAGATAGGGAAGTAGAGGAAATCACTTCTGCAAAATGCTGAGCATTCCTTTCTTATTGAGCAGATGATTTTTCTCAGAATAGCCAAAGTTGAGAGAGGAGACAAGTGCAGTTTGCTGAACCTCCTCCTCCTGCTAAAAGGTTCCAGGCAGGACTTTGGTCACGCAGGATAATTACTCCTGCCAAGATACAAACCGGTTTGCAATTTTATTGTTCTCTTCCCCCAAGAAAAGGTTCAGAGGAGTTCAAAAGATGTGACCAGCCAAGAAAATAGGAAGATTATTCTAGAATCTCTTGGTTCTACAAAGAGTATATAAGGGATTTAATAGTAATATAGACGAAGGTAACAGAGTTTTATACCATTTCTATCACTGGCTTTGACATTCACTCATTCATTCACTTAATACCTACTGAAATTTACTATGAGCAAGGTTCTGTACTAGGTGTTATGATGATGGGGCAATATGCAAGAGTGCATCAGACCTCCCTCTGTGGTCTCAGCTTCTGCTGTGAAGTCCTGGCTCTTGGGCTGGTGTATTTGTTATCTATTGCTGCATAATAAATTACCTTGAAACTTCACATCTTAAAACAACAAACATTTCATTATCTCACATAGTTCCTGAGGTTTAGTAATCCAAGAGCGACTTAGCCAGGTGGTTCTGGCTCAGGCTCTCTCATGAGGTTGCAGTCAAGATATTGGCTGGGTCTGCAGTCATCTCAAGGCTAGAGTAGGGCTGAAGACTTGATTTCCAAGTTCACTCACATGGTTGTTGGCAGGACATAGTTCCTAGCTGGCCATTGGCCAGAGGCTTCAGTATTCTTCCAGGTGGCCTTCTCCTTAGAGCTGCATACAACACGGCAGCTTGTTTCTCCAATAGGGATTTATCCAAGAGATAGAGATAGAGAAAGACAGAGATACCAGAATGGAAGGTGCAGTTTTTTTAATAACCTATTCTCAGAAGTAACTTACCATCATTTCTGCTATATCATTTTGGTCACACAGACCAACTGTGATAGAGTGTGGGAGGGGCCTACACAAGGGTGTGAATGCAAGGAGGGAAGGATAATTAAGGGCTATCTTGAAGGCTGGCTACCACAGTCCATCCTCTGGTCTCCAATGATTCATGTCCCTCCCACATGCAAAATACACTCATTTCCTCCCGAAGTCACCAAAAGTCTCATCTCATTATAGCGTTAGCTTAAAGTCCAACATCTCATCCTCTAAATCAGGTCCAGGTACATCTGAGGCTCCTTGGGTGTAGTTCCTTAAGTACAGCCCCTTGAGTACAGTTCCTCTCCCCCTGTGAAACTAAAACAACAACTTATGTGCCCCTCCATACACCCAACACACCATGGTGAGACAGGTGTAATAGGGTAACTGTTCAAAAAGAGGGAAAATGGCGGGCACAAAGGAGTCACTGGTCCATTATAATTCTGAAAACCAGCTGAACAAATGTTGAACATTCCTTGATTAAGTCTCAAATCCTGGGAATAATTCTCCCTGGCTCTCAGCTCCATGTTCTGGAGTTTTGGATCTGACCCCTGAGTCATCCTCCCTTTCTCCCTTTTTTTTTAATGAAAGAGTCCATGTTTACCACTGAGAATTTTTCTCAGCCTACTTCTTGCCAGTGGAACTTTGAGGGTCCAAAGACCTCTTTTCGTTTTGTACTATCTCTATCCCTTTTGATCCAAGATGGCAATGTTTATTCATACATATTTATTTTTTAAATGTTATGAGCCTTCCATGAATGTTATTGGGGTCCACTCCATTAGATGAAAGCCACACCTACAAATATCTTTCAGATAAGCTCTTCTCTACCTTGGGCTTCTGGTGACATAACTGATGGACAATGCCCTTAAGCTTCCTAGGTGCTTTATCATTTTATTGAGAGACTGTGTGACACATACCTTTAATCTCTTTAGAGGACTTTTTGTCTGGCCAAATAGTATTCTGATGCACAACCTTAAATCTTTCTGAGACTGTAACAAAAGATTTTACAATCACTCCCTTGGCTTCATCTTAGGACCATGTTTTACTAGCAGTGTGCTGGATTTGTAGCTCAGAAGCTACATCTTAATTTTAGCATTGTTTGTCATTCAGAGAAGGTGAGAATTTTCAAAACCATCAAATTCTGTCTCCTTTTTGTTTGAACTGTTAACAGTTCTTCCTTTAGTTTACCTCTCTCCTCTCACATTTTATTACAAGCAACAAGAATAAACCTTTGCTTGGAAATCTCCCTAGCTAGATCACCCAGTTCATTAGACACATTTTCTACCTTTTGGTTACTGCAGGGAACAGTGTTACTGAACTTTCTGCCACTATATAATAAGGATTGCCTTTCTTCCAGTTTCCAAGGTACATTACCTCATTTTTTTGCAAGTCTTCACCTGTAGCCATATAAAAGAGTGGGATACTTCTATTAACAGTTTCTTCAAGGTACTTTAGGCTTTCACTAACACTCTCCCCAAAGTCTGTTGTCCAGTTCCAAAGTTACTTATGCATCTTAGGATTTTGTTATGGCTGAATCTCACTTCCAGGTAGCAACATCTATATTAGATATCTATTTCTGTGTAACATATTATTCTGAAACTTAGCAGTTTAAAGCAACAACTATTTATTACCTCTTACAGTTTCTGAGGCTACCAGATCTGCTTCTAAGGTGGCTCACTCACATGGATGGCAAGTTGGTGCTGGCTGTTGGCAGGAGACCTCAGAATCTTTTCACATAGGTCTGTCTTCAGGGGTCCTTGCATCCATGGTAGGTGGCTTTTCCTAGAGCAAGGGATCTAAGGCGCCAAGGCAGAAGTTACAATGTCTTTTATCATCTAGCCTCAGAAATCCTACACTGTCACTTCTACAGTAATCTATTTGTCACACAAATCAGCTCTGATTCAATGTACGAGGGGAATACCAATACATGAGGATTATTCTAGGTTATCTTGAAGGCTGGCTACCATAGCATGTTTTCTACCTTTCTAGGTTCCTTTGTTAATACTCTTTCCCTCAACAAAGCTACTTTCAAAATAGATATATCTTGGGCAGCCAAATCATGTATGCCGTGTTGAAAAACATCATATTACCTGGTCAAATTTTAAAGAATTTCAGGACAAATTAAGCCAGCCTTCTGAATTTCTATCTTTTTTTTAAAAAAAGTCCCTATTGCACAAGTTAAGCAAGTCAGGAACCTCTTAAGAATGAAGATTGATCCAAAGGCTGAAGAGTCATCATTGATGAGGAAATGTATTATCGTGATACCAGTTTCATTTCTCTGCTCACCATAAACAAATTCATCTGTCTTTTTCTGGGACAGGTATGTGTAATATGTGACATGCTTGATTTTAGAAGGCTTCTTTTTAAAAAACATGAAAACTATGTAAATAATCAGTAATTTCTTTTTCTTTAATAAGCCCACTGCATTCATTCAAAATCTTTATCTTTCAATGTGGGATAAGTTACTAAATTGTATGTCCAGAATAGATGTTACATTTCAATTAATAAAAGGACTTATATTCTTCTCATAGGAACCACTGCACCCTTTATGTAGTTCTCCCCTATGAGACCCTTCCAAAGGTAAACTACTGTCCTCTCCCTCAGTGATTTGCCAAACAGAGGCAGTGTGGTGTATGAAAAGCATAAGCTTTGGTATTAAAGCTCTATATTCTGATTCTGCTAGCTGTGTGACCTTGGGCAAGTTACCTAACTTCTCCAAACCTCTGTTTACCAATATGTAAAATGGGGGTAATAACACCAAACTGTCATAAGAATTAGATGATATAATGTAGTAATAATGCTTAGCACAATGCCAATTAGAGTAAGGGCTCAATGAATGATAGTTATTATTAACAATTTGGGCAAGAAATGCTACCCATGAGAAGTTTCTTCTACTCTTCAGTTCTTACCTACTCCTAGTTCTACACAGCATCCATGGTTAGTGATTTTCAAATGTTAAAATGAAGAAACTACAAAAATAACAATGATTAAAAAGCTCAATTTATGAGTGTGTTGCTCTTTAAAGTTTTCTCTGGATGCAAAGCAGTCCATTCAATACCTAATTCAAATATGAACTAGAAAAAATTTTTAAATCTGCTTTTTCTTATAGTAATGAATTTCAAGAAAAATAAGATACTGAAACACCACAAAATGATCATTAGATTACCACTCTGGGCTTAATTTTCCCAAAGACATAAATCTTGAGACATTTTGAGAAGTATTGAATGAACTTTGGAGGTATTCACCTTTGTTTAAGACTCTTTCCCTCTGTTTTTCAGACTGAAGGTGGAAAAGAATAATACTTTCCAAAGCCCTTTTTATATATTCAAATGCAGAATAGCCATGATCAAAGAGATGAATTACAAAGAATGATCAGGAACATAAATATGCACACATTTTGCATCAGTAGTAAGTGGGTTTCACAGTTTTCAATGCAAAATAATTTCATACTTCATATTATTTATACCTTGACCTATTTGCATACTTTAAAAAACTTAAATACAAATGGCACTTAGAAAACACACAAAATGAGCAGGCCCAGTTTTAGAAAAGAAAATATGAGTAAACCAGATTAAGAATACATGATTTTTTCAAACTTAATTTACAAAGCAGCAGCAGATATTATTTTATTATTGAAAACAGTTAACACAAAGTATTAGTGTAGGCTAGTTTTCTTTCTTATGCAACTCAAAATGATGGTTTATAAAGGACAATAGCCTATACGGATATGATGGAATGCCATGTAGCTACCAAAAATGACAAGAACCTAGCTTAATGTCCATAGGTGGAAATGTGTACCTAGAGTAATGTAAATAGAAGAGACACAAAATAGCATATATACAGATTAAACGATGTAGAAATATATGTATAATGTATATATGTAAATATACATATAATGTAGTGTAGTGGAAAGAAAGAGAGAATAGAAAAGCTGAGTTCTAGTTGTGACAGGGCCTCCCCTTGGCTGGGTATCCATATCTGAGCAATTTATCTGCTTGTTCTCAGTTTCCTCACCTATGAAATGAAGGAGTTGATCTCGACTGATTTCAAGGCCATTCTCAGTGCTAACGTTTAGTGATTTCATAGTTCAAAGGTTTGGAGTGACATAAATATAGTTTACTGTTTACTACCTTCTTTCCTGTAAAGTTGTTCAGGTTAATAATAATATTAAAAGGATACCACATGTCTTTAGTAAGACCTAGGAGAGAAATAATATTCATCAATAAATAAGATTCAGTGATAGATAAATGTACTATTTTCTTTAAACTTTGTTTAAAAAAACAAAAAGGCAATAGGAAGTCACTGAAGGTTTTGGAGTAGAAAAGTGGCATGATAAAAGATGCATTTTAGGGTGCTCATCACGCACCAGCACCAGGTGCTATTACTTACACCCAAACCAGGGCTCTGACTATCACAGCCAAGAGAGCACAGGCTGCTGAGGAGCTGTTTTTTGCAGAATGTTGAGCAGACTTCCCTTTGCTGTACATCTCTAGGAATAAACCTACAAAGGAGGCAAAAGACCTGTACTCAGAAAACTATAAGATACTAATGAAAGAAATCAAAGACAATACAAACAGATGGAGAGATATACCATGTTCTTGGATTGAAAAAATCAACATTGTGAAAATGACTATACTACCCAAAGCAATCTACAGATTCAATGCAATCCTTATTAAATTACCAATATCATTTTTCACAGAATTAGAACAAAAAAATTTACAACTTGTATAGAAACACAAAAGACCCCAAATACCCAAAGCAATCTTGAGAAAGAAAAATGGAGTTGGAGGAATCAGGCGCCGTAACTTCAGACTATACTACAAAGCTACAATAATCAAGACAGTATGGTACTGGCACAAAAACAGAAAGATAGATCAATGGAACAGGATAGAAAGCCCAGAGATAAAGCCATGCACCTATGGTCACCTAATCTATGACAAAGGGGGCAAGGATATACAATATACAATGGAGAAAAGACAGCCTCTCCAATAAGTGGTGCTGGGAAAACTGGACAGCTACATATAAAAGAATGAAATTAGAACACTCCCTAACACCATACACAAAAATAAACTCAAAATAGATTAAAGACCCAAATGTAAGGTTGGACACTATAAAATTCTTAGAGGAAAACATAGGCAGAACATCTTTGACATAAATCACAGGAAGATCTTTTTTAATTCACCTCCTAGAGTAATGAAAATAAAAACAAAAAAATAAACAAATGGGACCTAATGAAACATAAAGGCTTTTGCACAGCAAAAGAAACCATAAACAACAGGAAAAGACAACCCTCAGAATGGGAGAAAATATTTGCAAATGAAGCAAAGGACAAATGATTAATCTCCAAAATATGCAAACAGCTCATGCAGCTCAATATCAAAAAAACAAACAACTCAATCAAAAAATGGGTGGAAGACCTAAAGAAACTTTTCTCCAAAGAAGATATACAGATGGCCAACAGGCACATGAAAAGACTCAACATCACTAATTATTAGAGAAATGCAAATCAAAACTATAATAAGGTACCACCTCACACTGGTCAGAATGGCCATCACCAAAAAATCTACAAACAATAAATGCTGGAGAAGGTATGGAGAAAAGTGAATCCTCTTAAACTGTTGGTGAGAATGCAAATTGATACAGCCACTATGGAGAACAGTATGGAGGTTCCTTAAAAAACTAAAAATAGAGCTACCAGCAATGACCCAGCAATCCCACTCCTGCACATATACCCAGAGAAGACCATGATTCCAAAAGATACATGCACCCCAATGTTCATTGCATCACTATTTACGATAGCCAGGACATGGAAGCAACCTAAATGTCCATCAAGAGAGGAATAGATAAAGAAGATGTGGTGCATATATACAATGGAATATTACTCAGCCATAAAAAGGAACGAAATTGTGCCATTTGCAGAGACGTGGATGGACCTAGAGACTGTCTCCATTTTTTAACATAACAAGCAGACCACACGCTGAGCCTCCTGCCTAGAATGTGGGGCATGGGAAAGGGTGTGCCAGGGATGCCCCACAGCTTCTATCTACCCACTCACATTTCCCAGGCTCCCTTGCTGTTAGTGAGATGATGTGACTTAGTTGCCGTGGAGTCTGAGGCATTTACTAGAGGGTGGAGCCTCCACCAGTGCAGGTGAAACAAAGCCCATGCTGGCCCACAGTGGACATATCAAATAAGTGGTAAATACATGTTCATGTGTATTAAGCCATTGAGATCTGGGATTGTTTGTTCCTGCAGCATAACTTAGCTTAACCTCACCAATACAACTGTGTTGTCATTCCCTTCCCTCAGATGAGAAACCTGGGGCTCAGGGCTTCCCTGCTGGCACAGTGGTTGAGAATCCACCTGCCAATGCAGGGGACACGAGTTTGATCCCTGGTCTGGGAAGATCCCACATGCCGCGTGTGCCACAACTACTGAGCCTGTGCTCTAGAGCCTGTGAGCCACAACTACTAAGCCCATGTGCCGCAACTACTGAAGCCCGCACGCCTAGAGCCCGTGCTCCACAACTAGACAAGCCACCGCAATAAGCCTGCGCACTGCAACGAAGAGTAGCCCCTGCTCGCCGCAACTAGAGAAAGCCCACGTGCAGCAAGGACGACCCAACGCAGCCAAAAATAAATAAATAAATAAACAAACAAACAAATAAATAAAATCTATTTTAAAAAGTTGCATTTTAAATCAGGCAATGGTGTGCATCATGCCTGAAAACAAAGGGAGAACGTACGCAGAATGACCCATATTGGCGATTGACAATATACTTGGCATGAGGTAGTGAGGGCTTGAACTTGGGAGGAAGCAGTCATTTATTCATTTATTTGGTTGGCACTTATGGACCCTTACCGTGCTAAATTCAGAGGGAAAAAATATACTATGCGTACACAATTATTCTCCATCCCCTTTCCCAATTTAATTATCTTCATAGAATTTATCATTACCTGAAATACCACTTACATATTTGTTTGTTTATGTATTATTTTATTTTCTGTCTCACCCTCCAGAAAAGAAGTTCCATGAGGGCAGACAGACCATATGTATAAATACTCAACAAATACTTGCTGAATTAAAGAATAAATGAAAATTATACTGAACCTTATAGACAAAGTCAAACATCTTTTCTGATACAGTTCTACAGCTTGTAGCTTCTTTTCTGATACAGTTCTACAGCTTTGTAGCTTCAGGCTAATTTAGTACCAAAAGCCCCTACAAGACCCTCCTGCTGTGTTTATGATAAAATTAAATTATTGCTATGACTGCCCTCCTTTCAGCCTACTACTAAAGTATGTCCCCATAAATTTTGCTCCCTTTCTGTTCAGAAATTCTTCTTTCTCTGGTAGAAATGAAGCTAGGAGAGAGATGATTATCTATGCTTTACTCTCAGCACTTCTTTCTGAATTACTTGTATCTAGATTTTTGTTTATTAATTTAATAGAGTGGTTAAATATTCATTAGCTTTTTCCTTGCAACTTCAGTTCACAAACTTAGTTGAATGTAAATAATACCAAACACTTTCTCTCTCAAAGCTGTTGGGAAAAGGGACAGAGGTGAGGGTCAGAGGTGAGGGGTTGGGGGTGGTGAGGTTGGAGGAGGGCTCAGAAGGTCAACAATTAGCAATGGTTTTACTACCATCTCTCTGTGGTTTTTACAACTCCCCTCTCTCTTCAGCTTTAGCTGCTCACCTCAGTCATGGGGCTCTAACAACCCCCTCTCTGAGCAACAGTTGAATCTGCTTCCCTTAAAAATAATAGCACTTCACATTTGTAGAGTACTTGTAAGTCTACAAAATGCTTTTTACCTCTCTGATATTACTTACATCTTATTTAATCTCTTTGTTCTCAAACAGATTATTAGTTTTTGTTTTGTTTTTCTCAGAGAACTAAGAGGAAAGCTTGAGTAATAGATGTGGGAAAAGGAAGTTTCTAGATAGTGAGTTATAAACTGACTAAATGCTAACCCTGTAATCATGATGAGACCAAAGCTGTTTTGATTGGCTCAGGTTCCTCACTCTGGACAGAGCTGATTTATTACCTTCCAAGGGCTGTTTTTTCCTTTGTCCTCCACTGTCTGGATCATCCATAATTGGTTGTGTTGGAAGGTTGATACTGCTCCAAAGGGAATGTGGGTCCCACTTGTCTCTCAGTCTAGTCCGTACCTGGCTCTGTCTTCCTTGCAAGCTGGAAACTGGCAGCTCCTCATCTCATTCCCCTCCCAGGTAATCTCTCTATTAGCTTGCCCTTATCACCTGTTAGGGGCCTATTGCTGGCTAAGAAATAAATGGTTCTTCCTTTTGTTCTGATATCTATCCTCTAGATTCTTTTCTCCAATTCACCTGATCTCAGACTATTTCTATTTTTTCTTGTTGTTGTTGTTTTTCTGATACTTCCTGCCACTGCACTTGTTGATTCTCTTTTCATCTTCCATGTAGGCAGCTGATAACCTGTTCTGTCCCCATTATCTCAGGTTAACAATTCCACCCGCTTTCTTGGGTATTAATCACTCACGTGCCCTGGGAAACTGGGACGTCCCAAAGTCATCTCATTACGTTTTTACCAAGGCCAGCCCAATACCTTAGGGACCCTGGTAATAATAAAACAATAATTACCATTATTGAGTTCTTACTGACACAGAGTGCCAGGCGATTTACATAGGTGATTTTACTTAATCCTCTACACAGCCCTTCGAGGTCAAATTTGAGAGGGTGGGTCAACAGAGGCTTTATTTGAATGATTTAAATTAAACCACATACAAAAGATAGTGACTGGATATGTGGGGGTTATATGACCAGTCCTATACACCGAGACCCCCAACTCTCAGGAAACTCTTTATGGAGATTGTACCATACGCAGAAAAAAACTTATCCTGAGTCAGAAGAGAGGTAAATCCTGGTGTACATTTACTGAATCTAGAGACTGCAAATGAAACCGATACTAATACTTCTTATGGAAGTCAATTACATCAGTGACCCCCAGTCAACTACACTTGATGGCACGGCATTCATATCCTTATGTAGCCCCTCCCCTTGAACCAGGGCTGGATGTGTGACTTACTTTAAGGAATAGAAATGGCAGAAGTGACACTGTGTCTGTTCCAAGCCTATGCTTTAAGAATGTCTGGTAGCTTCTACTGCCCTGCTTGCAGGAGCCCCAAGCACCATTTGATAAGTCCATGTGGAGAGGGAGAAGCCCTGGGTCTTCACGGTGAGAAAGTGAGTTCTTGCCTTGCCAACATCCATCCCAGTTGGGTCTGGCCTTCTGGACATCCCTGACAAGGTGTCAGACCTGGAAGTGAAGCCATCCTGGAGATTCCAGCCCCAGCTGCCATCTGACTACAGCCATGTTAGAGACCCAGATGAGACCAGCAGAGCACCAACCAGTCAACCCACACAATCATGAGAAATTAATAACAACAACAACAAAAGACTGTTGTTGTTTGTTTGTTTTGGCCGTGCTGCACAGCTTGTGTGATCTTGATTCCCAACAAGACTATGGTTGGGAATTCCCTGGTGGTCCAGTGGTTAGGACTCTGTGTGCTCTTACTACTGAGGGCCTGGGTTCAATCCCTGGTTGGCGAACTAAGATCCCACAAGCCGTGTGGCCAAAAACAAACAAACAAAAACCCAAGACTGTTGTTTTAAGCCATTACATTTTTGAGTGGTTTATTAAGCAGTAATAGATAACCAAAACAGTACTAATATTAATAATGTTAAAGGTTATGGTTGGTTTGGAGTCCCATTAATTAATATTTGATCAAGAGGCTTAAGAATACCAGAATTTGAAAAGAATCTAAAAGAGAGTGGATATATGTTTTCGTATAACAGATTCACTTTGCTGTACACCTGAAACTAACACAACATTGTAAATCAATTATACCCTAGTAAAAATTAAAGAAAAAAAAGAATACTAGAATCCCATCTTAGACCACAACCATCCCCCACCTTCCAGGTCTGGAGAGAGAACTACACACAGGAGACAGTGGCAGAAGAAAAATAACACCTGAATTTTAGCTAGGCTTACACTTTCTGATAAGGTGGTCTGAGGTCACATACCTAGAACTGGAGGCTTACAGGGCCCTTTTTCAGGGGCCAAATTAAAAATATCTAACCACTAGGACAGCTAGGATGCTGCCTAATCAAAATGGACACTGGCTGAACCAGGCCACACCTTCACAGTGTAACTACAACCTAGCTGTTCCCTCTCTCTAAGCCTGAGCGCATGCCTGGGTTGGATTGTCACTCGGTCCCATGGGGACAAAGGGAGAAAAACCCGGAGTGATCCTTCTCTTGCGTATGATCCAACACATCATGCATGACCCTATCTGCTGGGGGAAATGGCCTGGTCAGTGTCTTGAAATCTAACCAGCCAGACTAGTCACTCCTCTCGTGGAGGTAGGGGAACACCATGGGTGACCCCTTACATATTATCTCATTTAATCCTCACAGTAACTCTGAAAGGTAGATATTTTTCTTGCCATATTACCCATGAGAAAGTTAAATATTAGAGAGGTTGAGTAATTTGTTTGAGGTCACATAATTAGTATTAGGAATTACATGGGTGGGCTGGGGGAGGTCAGTAAGAAGAGGTGATTTTTGAGTATGGCGCAATGTGAAATCACTCACATTGTCATCTCAGTTTCTTGTTCAAGTGAAATGAACATCCTGTACCGTTAAAGACACCCAAGGAAACAGGGCCCAAAGTCACCCTTTTTTGTGGCTTAATTATGGAACAGGTGGGAGGAAGGCATCTCTCTCTACTTCAGCAGAGAAGTGGCTGCACACCGGCTGTGGTTAATGATATGAGTCAGTGAATAGCCACTCAGAAGTGCATGTGAGACTTTGTCTCCCCCCTATATCCTTGAGAGATTCAGAAGGGACCTGTGGTTCCAATGACCTTCTTGTGGAGGCTGCTCCTGTCCGTATTAATTATCCAATTGTAGTGTCAAACTAGAGTGGTCTGGAGAGATGTGTGTTACACAAACATTACATCTCTGACAGAAAACTCTATATTTGTTCCACCCCCACATTCTCCATTCAAGTTCCCAGAAGTTTGCAATTATCCTCAAAAGACGTTTCCAAACAAGGCTTACTCAGCTTTAGTTTTCAGTAGCATGAGATTATTTTGTTTTGATTTTTTTTTTCCCTCATTTCTTTTAACTTGGTTGACCATTCTAGGCTGGTGTATAAAACCTGGTCATGAACCACACACCCATTCCCATTCACCTTTCACCTGCTTGTTCTTTCTCTCCTCATCCTGGATTCTTGGCCCTTCATGCCAGTTTGATGTCGGCATCTCCCTCTTTCTTTGTGTCAATCCCACTTCTTTCTTCACGGGACTCCACTTTCTCCTCTAGGCCACGTGGACTTTGACCTCTTGCCCAGTTTTCAGTTGTTCTAACTCCTCTGGCTTGGTATCCTATATTGACTTAGCTGACATTCTTTCATACTAAGCCCTGGTATTGTGGAATTCCACCAGCCAACTGCAGCTGGGTGGCATCTATTTTCCAAGCCTTTTGCCTTGGAAAGAAAACTACCTGACAAAAACAATGGCAGAGGAGAGGGAAGAGTTGCTTTTAACCCGCACTTGCTGGCACTGCCAGCCAAATTTCTGCTTGCCGCTGCACCCCTTTCCTGCTGGATCCAAGAGATTTAGGAAGGATAAAAAAATATCCTTGGTTACAACAACTTTGGAAAACTGTTTAGCAGTATCTGCTAAAATCGAACACGTGCGTATACTTTTACCAAACAATTCTACTCCTAGATATATACCCAACAGAAATGCATACATATGTTCACCAAAAGATATGTACAAGAATGCTCATAGCAGGATTATTCATAATAGCTAAAAACTGGAAACAATCCAAATGTCCAACAGCAGTAGAATGAACAGAGTTCATTCTATATATATTCATATAATATTCTATATAACAATGAAAAAGAACAGACTACTGCTATGCCCAACAATGTGGATGACTCTTACAGATACAATGTTGACCCAAAAAAGCCACAAACAAAAGAATACATGATATATATTCCATTTATGTGAAATTCTAAAACAGAAGAAACTGATCGATGTTGTTAGAAGTCAGAAAAGTGGTTACCATATGGGGAGTGGTAATCAGGTGGGGATATGAGAGGACTGGATGCTGATAATGTTTTGTTTCTTAATCTGTGTACTGATTAAACTAGTGTGTCCATTTTGCAAAAATTCATCCAGCTGTACACTTAAGATTCATGTATTTTCCTATATATGGTTATATGTGAATAAAGTGAACGACAGAAAGAAAAATTTCCTTGCCTTGTCTTGAAAATGTCATTATAAAGGTCACTCAAGGTTAGTGGCTCAGTTAATGGGTTTTCTGGTATTCTTATTTGTCATTCTGGAAAACCTAGCAATTCCTATTAACCTAAAAAGCCTATAGATTCCTCTGCTGTAATGAAAACATTCCCCCCAACCTCCAAGTGAACATCATAATATTTAGCAGGACATGGTCAGTGGTATGACACACAGCCAACACTCTACAGGTTCCCAGGTGGAATGGAAGGAACAACACTAGCTTTAAGAAGGATTCAGGGGGGTGTTCTGGGATGAGTTAACCAGGTTGGCTGGATAAGACAGCCTGCAGGCTGCAGAGCATGGGGCCATAGCAAATCTGGACACTGTCAAGGGTTGAAGCTGGAATAGAGGACCAAGAAGATTATCTTAGATTATCTTATCTTAGTGAATTATCTGACCTAGCCAAAGAAACAGGCAGAGCAGCAGAGGGTAGGTACAGGAAGACAGGATAGAAATGGAGACCATCAGGACAGAGAAAGCGGATTTGGTAGAAAATGGAGCATGGGAGTGAGCAGCCACAGGCTGGCCATAGAGCCTTTACAGTCTTAGCGGATTGGGAAAGAACTGTGAAAGGGCTGAGCTGTTTCAGACAAAAATGCTGTACTCTTCCCACTGTTCTACCCAGCCTCCCTTTCTGGGCTCTTTGTGTGGGTGACATTCCTCACTCACTTCCTACCTCTAAACTCTCCTTCTAGCTTCTAGGATTTTGGTTCCTTGAACATTTCTCAGCTCTGCTGGCTTCTATGATTTGGGCATCTCTCACTGCCTTGGGTGAGAAATTCCACACATTAGCCAACAACCTCCTGACCCCTCCCAGGTCAACCATACTCCTCTCCTTCAGTCACCATCACCCTAATAGGGGGTGCAGGAGATCCTTGATAGAAAGAACCAAACAAGCCTATTGTCTCAGAACTCAAAATCATTTCTTTGCTGCTGGAACCACCATATACTGTCTCTTATTCTGTCCCTGTTCTAGTTTGGTCCCTTTCAGACTGTGTTATTGTACTTGGCAAATCCATGCAACTTGACATGGGAGTCTTATAACAAAGTCCACTAATGTCTGTTTCCATGCTGGGAATTCCTCTAGGCTATAGTCCTTTCTGTCCCCTTTGCTTCTACTTATTCATTGCCTCCCCTTGTTTTCCTACCCATATTGGCTCCATACCTTGGCACCACTCTAGGACAGTGAGGGGACCAGGCACCGTATCCTGGTCCCTCTAGGATGCTACCCTACTTGGCCACCTTTGCTCCATTTTATCCTATCAGGAGAGGGTAATCAAAATTCCCTTTGTTTCTATGGTAGTTTTTGCTGCTTACCTGGCTGTTTGATATTCTCTTTCCTAAAATGTTGCAAACAAGGATCTGAACCAACAGCAGCAATAATGAATGGGTAGTGGAAATCTGCATTTTGGAAACTGGTAAAATGGGGTGGAATTCCTGAATCTGTCTATCACCTGCTAGTGAGGAGACTTTGGACATGTTACCTGACCTTTTTAAGCCCCAGTTTCATCATTTGTAAAACAGTTATCTAGTCTTGGAGAGTTGTTGGGAAGATTAAGGAATATTATGTGAGACTTATGTGAACTACTTACTAAATGCTTGTTATTATTATTGGAAGATTTGTTATGAGAACAGTTATTATCCACCTTCCCAGTTACTGAATAGTGTTAAGAAGTTCAGCTGATCTGAAAAATAAAATGCATTTTCTGCGAAGCACACAAATGAATCCCTCTCTATGAGCATCCACCAAGAGAAGCATACACAACAAGCTCTGCAAAGAAGCACATTCTGAGGTGTAGAAGAATGCAATTCAAGGATAAAAATTAAGCACCAAAATCACATTATGCATTAAAAAACACAAATAGTAAGAAAATGATAGAATCAAGAAAAAGTCACAGTCCGAAGACATTGCTGATCTCAATAAATGGCTGTTGACTGTGGAAGGGCCTAAGGGAAGTTGGCTCCAAAGTACTCTATGCTCAGTCTACCTATATAGAATTCTAGAGAGAAATAGTGTTCAGGTTGAATGTGGCAGCAGGCTGAGGGTATGAGAGAACAAGGTAGCAACAAGAAATGCAAGGGTGGGCTTCCCTGGCGGCGCAGTGGTTGAGAGTCCACCTGCCGATGCAGGGGACACGGGTTCATGCCCCGGTCCGGGAAGATCCCACATGCCGCGGAGCGGCTGGGCCCGTGAGCCATGGCCACTGAGCCTGCGCGTCCGGAGCCTGTGCTCCGCAACAGGAGAGGCCACAACAGTGAGAGGCCCGCGTACCATAAAAAAAAAAAAAAAAAAAAAAGAAATGCAAAGCTTTGAGCAGCAATAAGACACAGGCCAATTAATCGACAGAAATCAAGAGTGAGTAAATAAATATCAGAGGGCAGAGCAAGATAGGATGACCAAAGTACATGCAAACAATTTGCAGGGAGGAGAGCTGTTGATCAGTCAAACAGCTGGCGTCAGAGAGGGTCACAGGAAATGTGGAAGAGGCAGAGTTGAAGGCAGAACATACAGTACCCAGATCCAGCAGAGAAGGACTCTCAATACAGAAGCAATGCGCTCTCTTAGCCTCAGCAGCCATTATAGTCCTCTCACCCTGGTGAGAATGCATCTGTAGTGAGCCTGGTCTGTACTCTTGCTGGTGATAAGTCACTGTATGATTAGGAGTGGGGGTGAGACTTGACAAAGTTCTCTGGAAAAGTATTTCAGTGCTGTCTTGGAGGCAGGTTTATCTGAGTGTCATTGATGGAAAGAAACTCGATTGGATCATGAATCTGATCAGTAAATCCCCATGGGCAGTCCTCAGGTCCACAGCGTTCCTGGTTAATAAAATGGCAGGATTCTCCACAGTGTCTTTCTAAGGAAAATATTTAATGTGTCTAGTAGTTTTTCTGGTTTTACACCTCAGTGGAGAAATAGAGAGTATTGCCCTAGAAATATGTTTTCCTTTCAGATGTGCAATGCCAAGTACATCTTTAAAGAGTCCAAAAATGCCAGTCTTAAAGCCCCTGAAGGAATCTTTTGTCTGATGGTGTATCAATTTTTATATAGATGAGCTAAGTTCCACAGAAAATTTGGGAGGCCAAGTGATATAGTGAAAGTGCATGGGTTTTAGTGTCTGACAAATCTAGTTTGAATTTCAGCTTTACCACTTAACAGCTATGTGACTTTGCACAAATTATTTAACCACTCTGAGTCTCAGTTTCCCCAACTATAAAATGGAGATAATAAAACATAAAAGAATTTGTAACTACGGTGTGTAACTGCAGAATAATTGCTCCTCAAGAATGTCCATGTCCTAATCCCTGTAACCTGCAAGTATGTTGAATATGTTACCTTACTTGGCAAATGGATTTTGCAGATGTGATTAAGGTTAACGCCTTGAGATGGGAAGATTATTCTGGACTATCTAGGTGGGCCCAAGATAATCACATGAGTCCTTAAAAGCAGCGAACCTTTTTCAGGTGAGGTCAGTCAGAGGGAGATGTGACTCTGGAGGGTCAGAGAGATATGATGGAAAGAGGACTTGACTCACCATTACTGGCTTTGAAAATGGAAGAAGGGTACCATGAGCCAAGGAATGCAGGCATCCTGTAGAAGCTGGAAAAGCCTAGGAAGCAGATTTTTCCCTAGAGCCTCCAGAAAGGAATGAAGCCCTGATGATATCTTGATTTTAGTCCAGTGGGGCCCATGTTGAACTTCAAAACTTCAGAGCTGTAAGATAATAAATTTCTGTTGTTTAAGCCACTAAAGGTGTGGTAATTTGCTCTAACAGCAATAGAAACCAATATATACAGGCACCAAAAATGGCTCAGGACCATGGGGATAATTGATGGCATGGCTGTCTAATTAACCAATTGATGACTCATAATAATCAAGCAGTAATTATTGATGATATGATGAAAATGATCTTCATAACTCATAAATATTATTCCAAAATAATACTTATTTTTTCCTTCTAATCTTCCATTTTAAAATGCAGATGTGGCCAAGCAAATCTGGCTACCCTAGCTCAAGAATGATAAGAGAGTTTTCTTAAAATGTGGAGTAAAAAAATAAGATATGGATGGCAGGAGCTGTAGACTGAGCCTCAGCTCCACTCTGAATTCAAGCATGTCAGGACACTTCCATATGGGCTGGCCACAGAAAGGGATAATGTGCTTCAAATAATTGGATTCCTTGGAGCTCATGTACTATCCTCAGGCTGCCCAAAGTTGAGACCCCCCCACAACAAATGGCAATTCACTCAAGTTACCTTTACTAAATGGTTTATTATAAAGATACATATTTATGGAAACCCAGGGAAGGATGAGCAATCAGGGTAAGGAAGAACAGGAATAGGAGAGTGGCTATGGATTCCAGGCAGTTCCAAGACCTCAGCCACAGATTTTGTGAATCTTTCCTTTTAAGTGACTCAGCTACTCCCTGTGTGTCGCCACACTCTCCACTCACTACCTCCTGGCTTTCTTACCATCTACTCTGTGTCTTTTCTGCATAATAGGCTCTGCTTACTCATAACTTAGGTTACTCATAACTTGACTTAGTCAAAGCTTTGACTCATTCAAGTTTCCTCCTGACTTCCCCAACTTCTTTTTTTTTTTTTTTGCTGTACGCGTACCTCTCACTGTCGTGGCCTCTCCCGCTGCGGAGCACAGGCTCCGGACACGCAGGCTCAGTGGCCATGGCCCACGGGCCCAGCTGCTCCGCGGCATGTGGGATCCTCCCGGACCAGGGCACGAACCCACATCCCCTGCATCAGCAGGCAGACTCTCAAACACTGCGCCACCAGGGAAGCCCCCCGCCCCCCAACTTCTCTTAATCCTACCGCCTTTCAGCTTTATTTATGCATTTATTCATTCATTTGAAAAATACCTATTGACCACCTACTATGTGCCCCCATGCAGCTTATTGTTTAGTCAGAAAGAGAGACATTCATCACATAATCACAAAAGTGCTTCAGGTGTATTCTAATTGCCTCCGTTTCTTTGTTCAAACCAGGCGTTGGGATCAGTTGCTGGAAACTCTGTGGACCAACTGGCTGCCTTCAGGAGCAGCAGCGATAGGTTGTCATGTTTATTACTACAACACTCCCCTTTCCCCAGACAGAGCTGATCAGACTAAGGGCTGGCATTCGACCAAGGACAATTAATACAGTGGCTGGCCAGGAAACTGCAGTTTGACTCAAACTATTAATAATAAGCTTCCCATAGAAGGAAGAAATTATAGTGTAGCAGACAGTATATAGAATTAACATATTTACCACTGGGGAATAAGCTTACACTCCAGAGCAGTAATCTAAATGTGGAAGGATGTCATCCATAGGGAGCTTTCTCATTCATGAGAGAGAAAGTTAGAAGGCACTTATCTGATTCAGGAACTCTGAGAAGGAAGCAGGGCAGAGAGCAGGAGTGGTCTTGAATATAACATAAGGCAGAGTTCATCACTCAAATCATGGCCAGAGTGAGGTGTAGGGAAACTCTGCCATGTTCCTTGCTGGAAGGTATCATAGCCTTAGGTAGGGATAAATCAGTGATAGTTTCCATGAGATGTGCTTCTTAGGGCTGGCTGGAAGATGTGGCAAGAGCAAGAGGCCTTTGGATTCTCTGAGACAGTCCTTAGTCTGAACCTAAGTGCCAAAGCTTTCAACATAGTGGTGATTTTTATGCCAGACTTATGTCATCGTGTTTACTTTAGGCAGTTCTCAATGAAGTACCTTATTTTATTTTATTTTATTTTTTGTTTGTTTGGCCGTGCTGCACGGCTTGCGGGATCTCAGTTCCCCAACCACGGAGATCAAATCCGTGCCTCCTGCAGTGGAAGCACGGAGTCCTAACCACTGGACCGCCAGGGAATTCCCTCAATGAAGTGTTTTAGACAAGCCATGGTATGCAAAGGCATCACGGCCACAACTAAAGCATATGACCCTGAGTTCCCCTGTAGGAACCCATAGATAGGAGTTTATGTGGAGAAATTCAGATCGAGGGGCAGCCCCCTACCTTGTTGATTGTGGTTGGCAACAAAGTTGGCATGGCTCAACTGGCTACAGGTGCTATGCTGTGTTAGTGGTGTGGCTGGAAAGGAGGTAGACCCAGGAGTACTGAATAGTAAGAGCATTCTCTAGAAGGCAGATTGACTAAAGGGCTGGTGGTTCCTTGGAGTTTGCGTATTTTGGTTTTCGGAACAGGATTTCGGCACATTTGTTCTGCTGTCTGAAGACAGGCTTGATTTTGAAATAAAAACACACAGAGGACTAAAGTTTCTCTGGGACCATCTGGTATTGTGTCCCAAAACTGACTTAGAGAGAAGTATTTGATGTTGGTCCATAGTTACTTGAGGTTATGGTGGTTCATGCAGAGACCTTAGTCACGATCCTGGAACACAGAAGCAGGAATCCAGGAACTGTAGCTCTGCCAGGAGCAGAACAATGACCAACCAATAGGCTATATTAGCATTCACTGTGAAAGCCCAGGGGTTGAGGAGAGACAGTCATGAAGAGTATTCAGTGTTTGGAAGACCCCTGGCTACCAGAAACCACTGGCATCCCCCGCTCCAAATCTGTACTACCCTTCAGAGGCCATCTGGTTCAGCTTTCTTGTGTTACTGGCGTAAATACTGAGGCCCAGAAAAGCCAAATAACCTTGTCTACTTCAGTTAATGGTTGAAACTCATGCGATGATCCCCTCTTTTAAACAAGGTCTGGTGGAGAATCATCACAGTCAGAGCTGAAAAGCAGGCAATGAAATGTCTTTCATATGAGCGTCATATTTACATGCATGCTGAGAATCTGTGTTCAATGGTTTCTTAGCAAGTAGTAACAGTGTTGATAAAGTTGTCCTAGATCCTCATTTAATCATCAAGGGACATCATTCAATCATCAAGTAGGGAAAGCCAGAAATCTCAGTGGTCCTTGGTCCCCAACCCATATCCAATCCAATACCAAGTCTTGTCAATACCATCTTCAATCCATTTCTCTCCTTTTTTCTTTTACTTTTTTAAAAAATTTATTTATTTATTTTTTGGCTGCAGTGGGTCTTCGTTGCAGTATGCAGGCTTCTCATTGCAGTGGCTTCTCTTGTTGCAGATCACAGGCTCTAGGCGCGTGGGCTTCAGTAGTCGTGGCTCACAGGCTCTATAACTCAGGCTCAGTAGTTGTGGCACATGGGCTTAGTAGCTCCGTGGTACGTGGGATCTTCCCGGACCAGGGATCAAACCCATGTCCCCTGCATTGGCAGGCAGATTCTTAACCACTGTGCCACCAGGGAAGTCCCTCTCCTTTTTCTCTATAACCACTCTAGTCCGAGCTACCATCTTCTCTTGTCTGGACTTCTGAGACAGCTTTCTAATGGTTTGCCCATATTTCCTCTGCCTCCAATCTACTTTCCTCACAGCAGCCGGTGGTCTTCTCCCTTCCCCTTATTTATTTTTTATTAATTAGTAGACTTGATTTCTTAGAGCAGTTTTAGGTTTACAAAAATCGAGCACATAGAGTTCCCTTATACCTCCTCTCTACTCTACTCTCAGTTTCCTCTATTATTAATATCTCGTATTCGTGTGGTACATTTGTTACAGTGGATGAACCAATGTTAATATACTATTATTATTAATTAAAGCCCATCTTCATATTGGGGTTCACACTTTGTATTATACAGTTCAATGGATTTTGACAAATGCATATTGTCATGTATTCACCATTACAGTGTCATTCAGAACAGTTTCACTGCCCTAAAAAAGGCCCTGGGGCGCGAGCCGCGGCTAACATCGCGGACCCTAGAGACGGGCATGAGACGCTAAGGCTGCTGCTGCCGCCACCAAGAAGCCTGTGTGTGAGCACAGGTCACTATCCACACCTCCCTTCCAGGGAGCCTGTGCAGCCCGCCACTGCCAGGGTCCCGGGATCCAGGGACAACTTCCCCGGGAGAACACACGGCGCGCCTCAGGCTGGTGCAACGTCACACTAGCCTCTGCCGCCGCAGGCTCGCCCCGCATCCGCCCCCCTCCCTACCCCCGGCCTGAGTGAGCCAGAGCCCCCGAAGCAGCAGCTCCTTTAACCCCGTCCTGTCTGAGCAAAGAACAGACGCCCTCCGGCGACCTACACGCAGAGGCGGGGCCAAATCCAAAGCTGAACCCCACGAGCAGTGCGTACAAAGAAGAGAAAGGGAAATCTCTCCCAGCAGCCTCAGAAGCAGCGGATTAAATCTCCACAATCAACTTGATGTACCCTGCATCTGTGGAATACCTGAATAGACAACGAATCATCCCAAATTGAGGAGGTGGACTTTGAGAGCAAGATTTATTATTTTTTCCCCTTTTGCTCTTTTTGTGAGTGTGTATGTGTATGCTTCTGTGTGAGATTTTGTCTGTATAGCTTTGCTTTCACCATTTGACCTAGGGCTCTACCCGTCCGTTTTTTTTTTTCTTAAAAAATTTTTTTTTCTTAATAATTATTTTTTATTTTAATAACTCTACTTTATTTTATTTTATCCCCTTTCTCTCTCTCTCTCTCTCTCTCTCTCTCTCTCTCTCTCTCTCTTTCTTTCTTTCTACTTTTTCTCCCTTTTATTCTGAGCCGTGTGGATGAAAGGCTCTTGGTGCTGCAGCCAGGAGTCAGTGCTGTGCCTCTAAGGTGGGAGAGCCAACTTCAGGGCACTGGTCCACAAGAGACCTCCCAGCTCCACATAATATCAAATGGCGAAAATCTCCCAGAGATCTCCATCTCAACACCAGCACCCAGCTTCACTCAACAACCAGCAAGCTACAGTGCTGGACACCCTATGCCAAACAACTAGCAAGACAGGAACACAACCCCACCCATTAGCAGAGAGGCTGCCTAAAATCATAATAAGTTCACAGACACCCCAAAACACACCACCAGATGTGGACATGCCCACCAGAAATACAAGATCCAGCCTCATCCACCAGAACACAGGCACTAGTCCCCTCCACCAGGAAGCCTACACAACCCACTGAACCAACTTTAGCCACTGGGGACAGACACCAAAAACAACGGGAACTACGAACCTGCAGCCTGCAAAAAGGAGACCCCAAACACAGTAAGATAAGCAAAATTAGAAGACAGAAAAACACACAAAAGATGAAGGAGCAAGATAAAAACCCACAAGACCTAACAAATGAAGAGGAAATAGGCAGTCTACCTGAAAAAGAATTCAGAATAATGATAGTAAAGATGATCCAAAATCTTGGAAACAGAAAGGAGAAAACACAAAAAACGTTTAACAAGGACCTAGAAGAACTAAAGATGAAACAAGCAACAATGAACAACACAATAAATGAAATTAAAAATACTCTAGATGGGATCAACAGCAGAATAACTGAGGCAGAAGAACGGATAAGTGACCTGGAAGATAAAATAGTGGAAATAACTAATGCAGAGCAGAATAAAGAAAAAAGAATGAAAAGAACTGAGGACAGTCTCAGAGACCGCTGGGACAACATTAAATGCACCAAAATTCAAATTATAGGGGTTCCAGAAGAAGAAGAGAAAAAGAAAGGGACTGAGAAAATATTTGAAGAGATTATAGTTGAAAACTTCCCTAATATGGGAAGGAAATAGTGAATTAAGTCCAGGAAGCGCAGAGAGTCCCATACAGGATAAATCCAAGGAGAAACACACCAAGACACATATTAATCAAACTGTCAAAAACTAAATACAAAGAAAACATATTAAAAGCAGCAAGGGAAAGACAACAAATAACACACAAGGGAATTCTCATAAGGTTAACAGCTGATTTCTCAGCAGAAACCCTACAAGCCAGAAGGGAGTGGCAGGACATATTTAAAGTGGTGAAAGGGAAAAACCTACAACCAAGATTACTCTAAACAGCAAGGATCTCATTCAGATTTGATGGAGAAATTAAAACCTTTACAGACAAGCAAAAGCTGAGAGAGTTCAGCACCACCAAACCAGAATACAACAAATGCTAAAGGATCTTCTCTAGGCAAGAAACACAGAGAAGGAAAAGACCTATAATAACAAACCCAAACAATTAAGAAAATGGGAATAGGAACATACATATCGATAATTACCTTAAATGTAAATGGATTAAATGCTCCCACTAAAAGACACAGACTGGCTGAATGGATACAAAAATAAGACCCATATATATGCTGTCTACAAGAGACCCACTTCAGACCTAGAGACACACAGACTGAAAGTGAGGGGGTGGAAAAAGATATTCCATGCAAATGGAAACCAAAAGAAAGCTGTAGTAGCAATTCTCATATCAGACAAAATAGACTTTAAAATAAAGACTATTACAAGACACAGAGAAGGACACTACATAATGATCAAGGGATCAATCCAAGAAGAAGATATAACAATTGTAAATATTTATGTACCCAACATAGGAGCACCTCAGTACATAAGGCAAGTACTAACAGCCATAAAAGGGGAAATCGACAGTAACACATTCATAGTAGAGGACTTTAACACCCCACTTTCACCAATGGACAGATCATCCAAAATGAAAATAAATAAGGAAACACAAGCTTTAACTGATACATTAAACAAGATGGACTTAATTGATATTTATAGGACATTCCATCCAAAAACAACAGAATACACATTTTTCTCAAGTGCTCATGGAACATTCTCCAGGATAGATCATATCTTGGGTCACAAATCAAGTCTTGGTAAATTTAAGAAAATTGAAATTGTATCAAGTATCTTTTTTGACCACAATGCTATGAGACTAGATATCAATTACAGAAAAAGATCTGTAAAGAATACAAACACATGGAGGCTAAGCAATACACTACTTAATAACGAAGTGATCACTGAAGATATCAAAGAGGAAATCAAAAAATACCTAGAAACAAATGACAATGGAGACACGATGACCCAAAACCTATGGGATGCAGCAAAAGCAGTTCTAAGAGGGAAGTTTATAGCAATACAATCCTACCTTAAGAAACAGGAAACATCTCAAATAAACAACCTAACCTTGCACCTAAAGCAATTAGAGAAAGAAGAACAAAAAAACCCCAAAGTTAGCAGAAGGAAAGAAATCATAAAGATCAGATCAGAAATAAATGAAAAAGAAATGAAGGAAAGGATAGCAAAGATCAATAAAACTAAAAGCTGGTTCTTTGAGAAGATAAACAAAATTGATAAACCATTAGCCACTCTCATCAAGAAAAAAAGGAAGAAGACTCAAATCAATAGAATTAGAAATGAAAAAGCAGAAGTAACAACTGACACTGGCGAAATACAAAAGACTATGAGAGATTACTACAAGCAACTCTATGCCTATAAAATGGACAACCTGGAAGAAATGGACAAATTCTTAGAAATTCACAACCTGCCAAGACTGAATCAGGAAGAAATAGAAAATATGAACAGACCAATCACAAGCACTGAAATTGAAACTGTGATTAAAAATCTTCCAACAGGGCTTCGCTGGTGGTGCAGTGGTTGAGAGTCCACCTGCCGATGCAGGGGACACGGGTTCGTGCCCCGGTCCAGGAAGATCCCACATGCCGCGAAGCGGCTAGGCCCGTGAGCCATGGCCGCTGAGCCTACACGTCCGGAGCCTGTGCTCCGCAACGGGAGAGGCCACAACAGTGAGAGGATTGCGTACCGCAAAAAAAAAAAAAAAAAAAAAAAAAAAATCTTCCGACAAACAAAAGCCCAGGACCAGATGGATTCACAGGCGAATTCTATCAAACATTTAGAGAAGAGCTAACACCTATCCTTCTCAAACTCTTCCAAAATATAGCAGAGGGAGGAACACTCCCAAACTCATTCTATGAGGCCACCATCACCCTGATACCAAAACCAGATAAGGATGTCACAAAGAAAGAAAACTACAGGCCAATATCACTGAATAACATAGATGCAAAAATCCTGAACAAAATACTAGCAAACATAATCCAACAGCACATTAAAAGGATCATACACCATGATCAACTGGGATTATTCCAGGAATGCAAGGATTCTTCAATATACGCAAATCAATCAACATGATACACCATATTAACAAACTGAAGGAGAAAAACCATATGATCATCTCAATAGATGCAGAGAAAGCTTTCAACAAAATTCAACACCCATTTATGATAAAAACCCTGCAGAAAGTAGGCAGAGAGGGAACTTTCCTCAACATAACAAAGGCAATACATGACAAACCCACAGCCAACATCATCATCAATGGTGAAAAACTGAAAGCATTTCCACTAAGATCAGGAACAAGACAAGGTTGTCCACTCTCACCACTCTTATTCAACATAGTTTTGGAAGTTTTAGCCACAGCAATCAGAGAAGAAAAGGAAATGAAAGGAATCCAATTCGGAAAAGAAGAAGTAAAGCTGTCACTGTTTGCAGATGACATGATACTCTACATAGAGAATCCTAAAGATGCTACCAGAAAACTACTTGAGCTAATCAATGAATTTGGTAAAGTAGCAGGATACAAAATGAATGCACAGAAATCTCTTGCATTCCTATACACTAATGATGAAAAAATCTGAAAGTGAAATTAAGAAAACACTCCCATTTACCATTGCTACAAAAAGAATAGAATACCTAGGAATAAACCTACCTAAGGAGACAAAAGACCTGTATGCAGAAAATTATAAGACACTGATGAAAGAAATTAAAGATGATATAAATACATGGAGATATACCATGTTCTTGGATTGGAGAATCAACATTGTGAAAATGACTCTACTACCCAAAGCAATCTACAGATTCAATGCAATCCCTATCAAACTACCAATGGCATTTTTCACAGAACTAGAACAAAAAATTTCACAATTTGTATGGAAACACAAAAGACCCCGAAGAGCCAAAGCAATCTTGAGAATGAAAAACGGAGCTAGAGGAATCAGGCTCCCTGACTTCAGACTATACTACAAAGCTACAGTAATCAAGACAGTATGGTACTGGCACAAAAACAGAAATATAGACCAATGGAACAGGATAGAAAGCCCAGAGATAAACCCACGCACATATGGTCACCTTATCTTTGATAAAGGAGGCAGGAACGTACAGTGGAGAAAGGATAGCCTCTTCAATAAGTGGTGCTGGGAAATCTGGACAGGTACATGTGAAAGTATGAGATTAGATCACTCCCTAACACCATACACAAAAATAAGCTCAAAATGGATTAAAGACCTAAATGTAAGGCCAGAAACTATCAAACTCTTAAGGAAAACATAGGCAGAACACTCTATGACATAAATCACAGCAAGATCCTTTTTGACCCACCTCCTAGAGAAATGGAAATAAAAACAAAAATAAACAAGTGGGACCTAATGAAACTCCAAAGCTTTTAACACAGCAAAGGAAACCATAAACAAGACCAAAAGACAACCCTCAGAATGGGAGAAAATATTTGCAAATGAAGCAACTGACAAAGGATTAATCTCCAAAATTTACAAGCAGCTCATGCAGCTCAATAAGAAAAAAACAAACATCCCAATCCAAAAATGGGCAGAAGACCTAAATAGACATTTCTCCAAAGAAGATATACAGACTGCCAACAAACACATGAAAGAATGCTCAACATCATTAATCATTAGAGAAATGCAAATCAACACTACAATGAGATATCATCTCACACCAGTCAGAATGGCCATCAACAAAAAATCTAGAAACAATAAATGCTGGAGAGGGTGTGGAGAAAAGGGAACACTCTTGCACTGCTGGTGGGAATGTGAATTGGTACAGCCACTATGGAGAACAGTATGGATGTTCCTTAAAAAACTACAAATAGAACTACCATATGACCCAGCAATCCCACTACTGGGCATATACCCTGAGAAAACCATAATTCAGAAAGAGTCATGTACCACAATGTTCATTGTAGCTCTATTTACAATAGCCAGGAGATGGAAACAACCTAAGTGTCCATCAACGGATGAATGGATAAAGAAGATGTGGCACATGTATACAATGGAATATTACTCAGCCATAAAAAGAAACGAAATTGAGCTATTTATAATGAGGTGGGTGGACCTAGAGTCTGTCATACAGAGTGAAGTAAGTCAGAAAGAGAAAGACAAATACCGTATGCTAACACATATATATGGAATTTAAGAAAAAAAAATGTCATGAAGAAACTAGGGGCAGGACGGGAATAAAGACACAGACCTACTAGAGAATGGACTTGAGGATATGGGGAGGGGGAAAGGTAAGCTGTGACAAAGCGAGAGAGTGGCATGGACATATATACACTACCAAACGTAAAATAGACAGCTAGTGGGAAGCAGCCGCATAGCACAGGGAGATCAGCTTAGTGCTTTGTGACCACCTAGAGGGGTGGGATAGGGAGGGTGGGAGGGAGGGAGACGCAAGAGGGAAGAGATATGGGAACATGTGTATATGTATAACTTATTCATTTTGTTATAAAGCAGAAACTAACACACCATTTTGAAGCAATTATACTCCAATAAAGATGTAAAAAAAAAAAAAGGCTCTGGGCTCCACCTATTCATCCCTTGACAATGGTCTTTTCAAAGTGCAGATCTTACCCTATCACTCCCCTCACTCAGCTTCCCCTGGTTCCACTCTCTTTCTAGTTTTCTGTCTCCAATCATATAGGTCTTTTTGTTTCATTTCCTCAAACTACACTCCATGCTGCCTCAGAGTTTTTGTTTGTTTGTTTGTTTTTGCGGTACACGGGCCTCTCACTGTTGTGGCCTCTTCCGTTGCGGAGCACACGCTCCAGACACACAGGCTCAGCGGGCATGGCTCACGGGCCCAGCCACTCCGCGGAATGTGGGATCTTCCCGGACCGGGGCACGAACCTGTGTCCCCTGCATCGGCAGGCGGACTCTCAACCACTGCGCCACCACGGAAGCCCTGCCTCAGAGTTCTGCTCATGCTGTTTCTTCCTGAAATTCTCCTTTCTACCTCCTGGCTCCAGCCCCAGGTCTTATCATGGTTTGTAATTATGTTCTGTGATTATTGGATTGGCCTCCTTATTGACTCTGAGCTCCTCACTGGCAAAGTTGTGCCACTGTAGCCACAGTACCTGGCACATAGTAGGTATGTAATAAATATTTGTTGAATAGTATTAATGAGTAAATTAATAAATGAACAGAGTTTCACCTGATTGTGTAGAGCTTGGGATGAATAGTGAAGGTTTGTAATGACTGCCGGGGATGAAAGGGCAAGTAAAATGAGAAACAAGTAAAAAGCTTTATCCAATAAGCTGAAAACATACTGAAAATTTGTAGACGCCTCAATCCATCAGATTGTGTCAGAGAGAACTGGACAGGTAGGTATAGTGATAGAGAATTTACATTTTCCATGGTGAAACTGTACCGGTGGTGACAAAGTACAGGGTGTGGTCACAGGAGTACACTGAAGTAGACTGGGAAGTGAAGACACTGAGTTTGAAAGGTCAAGGAACTAAGAAGCTGGGACACTGAGTGGGTGTTCCACAAAGTCAGCAAAATCCCTCTCCCCACAGGATGAAGAAATGAGCCAGGCGTTTAACAAAATATGAGGGTGTAACCAGGTTGGTAGATGACAGGAGAGAAGGTGGCTAGTTGAATGGCACGGATCTCAGTGGGGCAGGTTTTTCATACTAGAATAGAGGAGAAACTGCTCAATTTCTAGCTTCGGGAGCTAGAAGAATGTTGCTAGTGCCTCTCTCTACGTGGGGCAGGGAGGAATAAATAGCTTCTACTTGAAAGGACTGCAGGGGAAGTGGTAACCTCAGGGGAAAGCCAGGTTTCAGTTCAGGCTAGAAGGAGATTACCTAGGTCTCTAGTTGCATGTAACAGAAATCAACTCTAGCTATCCGTGGCCAGTAGGGAGTAGAGGGTTGGGGGAGGAACCATTATGGGTGAGGGGAGGTGCTATGAGGTCTTTGTGAGCTGTGGAGGTACTCCAGATTTTGTCTACTAGAGTTAATTCTGTGAAGAAGTTGAAGAAGTAGGAGAAATTGTTCACCAACAGACAGGAGTTCTAAGGACACAAATAAATGTCTGGTGGGTAAAGAGAAGCAGAAATAGAGAAGTATGGGGATTAGAGCGGTTTATGGAGTCCAGATGGTGGTGTCAGGAAGGTGGTATCTAGAATGGTAGCTAAAGGAGGACCTGTAAGCACAAGGTGATGGTTGTCCCACCTGTCCAGTGCCTGAACTCCAGTTTCATTCCAGATCTCTGTCTGCTCCTGATTCATCGTTACCCACTGAATTTGAATTTCTGACCTCCGCCATCTCATCTCCTTCCTTTGGCCCAGAACATCTCTTAGATCCTCACTGTGCCACCAAACCCTCTACTCCCTCCCTAAGAAGCTTCATTCTGGATTATTTCTTAAACTAACACCTGGTGTACGGGTTTGATGCTGACCCAGCCTGCCTCTTGAGCCCTGTCAAGCCCGCTTTTATCTTTTAACTTACCATATTATATTGTAACTATTTTTATATGTCCTCTCCTCTTCTAATCAAGGTTTCTTCAGAACAGGGCCATTTTTGTTGTTGTTCTTGTTTATATTTCTCCCCTCTAATGCTTGTGACCTAGACAGGGATGAATTTGTTGGATGAATAACTGAATGAATGATTGATTGAGTGAATGGACTTTTATCTATTATTGACCTGTTCCTGTAGCCTAGAAATGTTGAACTCAGAGAGGTGGTCTCTCTGATGAGACTTTTTCCATTTTTGCCCACCCTTTCCTATGATTACTGATTTCCTGGCCTTGATTCCATGCTTGTCAGACATAGACCAACTGCCGGGCTAGACAAATCCGGCTCATGAGACACCCTGTCCTGATTCTTCCTGGACTGCCTTCCCTGCCTCCTTCTAGAATATGGGCCTGACACATACTGACTGTTTTCTCCATTTCCTAAAATTGATACCTCTACAACATGGGCTGAGTCCCCATCCCCAAACACTTGGATTAGGGCCAGGATGGGATGAGACCAGGGACAGGCCATAAGGGCTTCAACTATATAGTTCACACTTTGTTTCTGAAGATGGAGACATAAGCATTCATTATTCTTTATGCCTTTTTGTAATTCTGAAAAGTTTCCATTTAAAAATTTAGGATTAAAGGTACAGTTAGCCCTCGGTATTTGTGGGGGAACTGGTTTCAGGACCCTTTGCAGACATCAAAATCCATGGATGCTCAAATCCCATAGTTAGTCCTCTGCATCCTTGGATGCAGAACTCATCAATATGGAGGGCCGACTGTACTAAGCTTTTAACTTAGTGGAATGCCTGCAGGTGGATCTGGGGATAGAGCCTCTGAGGGACTCTTGAGGCTACGAGGAATTCAATCAAAACATTCAGCAGAGAGAGGACAGAGGGGCAGAGGAGGGCTTCTGGGCTCAGAGCCAATATCTTAGACTACAGGCTGTAAGTTCATTTTGACTATGAAAGCCTTATGAATCTATTGTGTTTACCAGTGAAAAGCCTCAAAATAGGCAATTCCCAGCTTATTAGTTTATTTGTTGTGTTGTTGTCTGGAACTGGGAACTAGTTTTCCTATAGAAACAATATTACAAATTGTGTCTCTGCCCCAAGGCAAGCCCACAAAAGCTTACAGAACCCTAATGTACCTAAATATTGTACTAATAATACTAAAGACCCTGACCACTATTTATAACAGTATTCCTGTGGGAAAGTGCATTTAGAGTTTTAGTACCAGTAACACATATTCCTCAGCCCTGGGAGTCCACTGGACTCTTGACCTTATTCCCACAGTGCTGATTCTTATCAGAATGGCCCCATATGTGGTGGAGGGCAGATTAGTTGCTTTCTGTTGCTACAGGATTCAAGCTGGAGTTCCAAGTAATTTATCTCCACTGAAACAATCCCAACCCCCACCATGTATCCTGGCCCATGATAAGTTTAGCCTCCCCAGCACAATATGGAGCCTCTTATTTGTACATGCCTTGCATACCCTACCACAAGCTGACACTTAAACTCTGTCACATTAAGGACCTCACTTGCACATATCTGGGACATCAGCGGACACAACCAGGAGTCCTCATTTCATGAGAGAAGTGGCGTAGGAGACTTTGGGACTAATACCACCCCTGAAACACTGGGAGGGAGGATAAGCCTAGGAATACCTTTGAAGAGGGGACAGCATGATCAAGAAAAGAATTCACCCTGATGTTGGTTAGAATAAGATGAAACATGCTTCAGGTTAGGATACTGATGACTTTGGCAGGGAGAAGTATTCCTGAGTGTGATACAGAGGAGTGCACTCACATATTCCCACTTGGGGAGCTCACTTGGAGAACTGAAAACTTTAGGATCCATATGGTATTTTGGGGGCCTAAAAACAGAACTGTCATTTCTCTGTAGGCAAAATGTCTTGCCTGTTGGCTATAAAAGTTGTAATTGTAGGAAACCTTCTCATTACATCCAAAGTCCCAGCCACAGTGGTGGAGGACAATGACATGTGGTGGTCCTGGTGACCAGGAGAAGTGGTGAGGATTCAAATTTGACCCTAGGAGAGCTGCAGAAGCCACTGAAGGAGAACAAGCCCTGGGGCATTCAGGATTAGAGCAACTGTGGACAATTGGGGCTTGGAGCCCTTGTACCACACAAGGCTTATTTTGGAACAGCACTCTGATTGGGAAACTACCTTGCCCCCAGTGTGTATAGTCTTGGTGGGACTAAATCAAACTGCCTTGTTATCCCATAATCAAGGAGCTAGGCCAACAGGCTCTCCTGAGATGTGAATCTTTTTTTTTTTTAATATTTTTAAATTTTTGGCTGCGTTGGGTCTTCGTAGCTGCGCACAGGCTTTCTCTAGTTGCGAGAATTGGGGGCTACTCTTCCTTGTGGTGCCCGGGCTTCTCATTGCGGTGGCTTCTCTTGTTGCAGAGCGTGGGCTCTAGGCACGTGGGCTTCAGTAGTTGCGGTGCGTGGGCTCAGTAGTTGTGGCTTGCGGGCTCTAGAGTGCAGGCTCAGTAGTTGTAGCACGCGGGCTTAGTTGCTCCACGGCATGTGGGATCTTCCCGGACCAGGGCTCGAACCCATGTCCCCTGCATTGGCAGGCAGACTCTTAACCAGTGCACCACCAGGAAGCCCCTGAGATATGAATCTTGAATGATGTGACCTAGACACTGAAAATCTGGTCGGCACCCATTGTCCCGCAGCTGTGCCCTTAGACTCGAGGACTTCCTGCCGTCCAAACCTCTAGAGATATCCTGGTTCCTGTCCTTCTCTAGGAAGATTCCCCAACTTTCCCATTATCCTTCTAAAACATTTATTTTCTACTCAAATTTTCCAGAGTCTGTTTCTGTTGTGTACAGTTGAGGAACTCTAACTAATAGAGACCCTAACTGCAGAACGTTGATCAATCAGGGCAAATCTGCTACTACAACTTGTAAAGCAACTCAAAGCATAAATCTACCGAGGACATAGTTATACCATGTCATCCCCACATACAAAAATAATAATTCATGGGACTTCCCTGGCGGTCCAGTGGCTAGGACTCCATGCTCCCAATGCGGGGTCCCGGGTTCCATCCTTGGTGAGGGAACTAGATCCCACATGCTGCAACTCAGCGTTCACATGCCGCAATGAAGATCCTGCATGCCTCAACTAAGACCCGGCACAGCCAAATAAATAAGTAAATATTTAAAAAAAAAACTAAAGAAAAAAAGATAATTCATGTCATTGAGAAGTAATGGGCTCCACTTTTACCTCAGAAGGCCAAGGTGGGTGGATAGAGGGAAGGTTAACATAAACATTGCCCTGGGAGCAGGCTATCAATTACTAGCCCTGCACTATGCTCTATATCATGATGACATAATAAGTACAATGGTTGTATTCAATAGTAACCATGGTTTTATCTCATTTATTTACAGAAATAAATATATTTATTTACAGTAACAGAAAGATGTTCAGGAAAACAGGCAAATTGCAATGTCATTCCTTTGTCATCATTTATAAGGACTGAATTAAGATTCAATGGTAAAGTGAAAAGAACAACTGAGACAAAGTGTGTCTGGAAGTGTCTGTGAATTAAACCAAACAATTGGCCAAATCAAGTGAGGTATGTTTCAACTCAACTAGTTGACATTTTCTATTCGTTCCACCGCTAGCAGGCTGGGTGGCTGGGCTTGTCTGAAAAAGAGCAGCCTACTTCATCTATTGATGCCTGGTTCAAAGAGGTCCCATTCATCCCACCAGATAGTCTGCTGGACCTCAGCCCATGGGGTAGCCTGGTTCTTAGGCTCATGAAGGGATGTTTCACATGCCAGTGGAACATAGGTTTGTGGGTTCCAGTCTTTAGATTGAAACAATGATGGACTCAAGTGGGTCAGACAGCTTTCTCTGGTCTGGCTGGTCTCTCTCCCACCTGATATAAGGCCACTGCAGCACGGATAGAAACTGGGGACATTCAATGTATGTGTTGTCCCTGGATTTCTGGCTCTGACTAGAGGCCCATGACCCCACCATACCCTGGAAAACCCACTCCCTCTCCTCACTGTCATATTTCTGCCATCATTATAGTTTGTGCCTCCCATCACCCCAGCTCCCATCCAAGCCAGATCTCACCCATGATCTCGGTTTCCAGAATTCTGGATGAGCACGAGACCTTCAGGGAAGTGGTTTTAGATAGAAGTTTAGGAGCCTCCCTACTACATAAGTGAGACCATTCAACAGATCCAGTGTCCTTCACGTATATTGCCTTCAGAGTTAAGAGTCAGAGACCTTCAGCAGTGTAACTGGCCACCTCCCGTTTGTGACAGTTTTATCAGTCTCTTTACCTCCTTCATCCCAGTCCCAGTGTCCTTTGTAATAAATACAGAATTCTGCCTCTGTAGAATTACAACTTCTACAAGTCCTCTATCTGAGACCACTATCTGCTCCTACTGATCTCTGACATCCGGCATAGGTCTTTACAAAATAAAAAATTTAAGGAACCTGCAACTTCTCCCTGATCTGGAAGGAAAATGAAAGAAAGACTGCCTATGACTGAGTAAGTCTAAATACGTGGCATTGCCGTGTTGCCTATGCATTGTCTTAATCATTTATGAACAGCAACTTGTACAACTTCCTGGAGGTCATGCTCTATCTGCACAATTTCAGGAGATACTTCCCCAGTCTGACATGAGCCCACAAAACAGGTTCTTTGACCACTGGCAGTAGCAGGCTGACTGACTCCAGGCCAACTCCAAAAACTGTGTTAGAGATCCTCATAGATGTCTACATGGTGGCCTTGTACTTTCTACTCAGCCAGGTTCACCAAAGGCATTGAGTTATTCCTGGAATTCTCATAGGCCTCTGCCTTTCCTGGACCAAAATTAACCTTCTTAAAAGGAAGAAAAAGTTTCCCTCAGATCCAGAGTTAGATAAAGCATGATAGCAGTTGATGACTTGCTTGTCTCCTTCCCAACTTTCACTTCCCTTGATCAAACAACTCTACACCATTGAAACCAATGCCCTTAACAGTGCAGTGAGGGCCATGTTGCCCAAATATTACACAAGAGAGCCATGGCTCTGGCAACAATCAATACACGTGGAAGAAGCTGGCCTGGTTGATATCAACTACCTGATTTAAGAATGGGAATCATTTATTGTCACTGCTACCTTAGAGGTTTGAAAGCATCAAACTGGATACAAGGTATCCAGTATCCTGTGACAATGTGCTTGGACCACTAGAGCCTGGAACAGCTGAGATAGACCCAAGTGAACCCCTTTCTTTGAGTGTTCTGACTTTTCTATCTCTTATAAACTAGGGAGTGAAATGGCCAGGTGGGTTCCCTATTTCAAAGTACCAGGGAGTAGGGAAAACCTTGGAAATCCTCCTGTGGCTACAACTAACAGAAGCAATCCAGTGTGTGATGTTCATGGTGCCTAGCATAGGCAACCAGCATAGAACGAGAGTCACCCAGGAGTAAGCCAGGGAGACCCTGAGTGCTATGAAGCTCCCTCACCAGGTCCAGTGGCTGTATGTCACAAGCACTTGGCCTAACTATAAGGGTACATTGATTCTCACCTTATATCATAGCTCAAAAGGAAATCCTGCTAATTTCAAGCATTAAATATAAGATAAAATCTTAAAATACTAAAAGAAAATGCAATAAGATAAAAAGATAAGAATATTCGTCTTATCTCTCAGATAAGGAAAAACTTTATAATCATTAAATCAATAGATGAAACGCCAAATAATAAATAAATTCAATTAAACAAAAGAAATACCTTTTCTAACCAAGGTATCATAAAAATAAACTCCAGGACTTCCCTGGTGGTGCAGTGGATAAGACTGTGCACTCCCAATGCAGGGGGCCTGGGTTCGATCCCTGGTCAGGGAACTAGATCCCACATGCATGCCACAACTAAGGAGCCCGCGTGCTGCAACTAAGACCTGGTGCAACCAAATAAATAAATGTTTTTAAAAATGCCAATTGTTAATATGACAAAAGAGTAATATACTTTAAAATCTTTATTATGTTTTATAAAAATAAATGCATAAGAAGAACACTGTGGTCCAAATTTAGAAGAATAGGTAAAAGACACAAACAGATAATTCATAACAGATGAAATACAAATGAATAAAAAAATATTTTAAAATCTACAGTTCTATTAGTATTGTTTATCAAAAACCATATTACTTAAGCAGAAAACATTCAATGCTGGTGAGAATGCAGAGAAAAATGTAGATTTGGCCAAAATTTCTGTAAAACAATTTGACCTTATATACCAAGAGTCTTAAAACACTCAGGCTCTGTGAGCCAACAACTCTGTTTTCCAGAATAGCTTCTTTTTTGTTGTTTTAAAGATTTATTTTTTATTTACTTATTTATTAAAATTTTTTTTTTCTGGCTGTGTTGGGTCTTAGTTGCGGCACACTGGATCTTCGTTAAGGGATGAGGGATCTTTCGTTGCAGCCCATGGGCTCTTCATTGTGGTGCACGGGCTTCTCTCTAGTTGTGGCGCATGGGCTCCAGGGCGCATGGGCTCTGTAGTTTGTGGCACGTGGGCTCTAGTTGAGGCGTACGAGCTCAGTAGTTGTGGCAAGCAGGCTTAGTTGCCCCGCAGCACGTGGGATCTTAGTTCCCTGACCAGGGATCGAACCCACGTCCCCTACACTATAAGGCAGATTCTTTACCACTGGACCACCAAGGAAGTCCCTAGAATAGCTTCTAAAGAAATAATCAGAAATGTGAACACAGTTTTATGCACAAAAGGTATTTATCATAGTATAACTTATAATTGAAAACAAAATATTCAGTAACAGTGAAAGCATGTTCAAGTAATTTATGGTACATCCACATGAAATTCATGGCTCCCATATGCAGTCATTAAAAATAATTATGTTGGGCTTCCCTGGTGGCGTAGTGGTTGAGAGTCCGCCTGCCGATGCAGGGGACACGGGTTCGTGCCCCTGTCCGGGAAGATCCCACATGCCGCAGAGCGGCTGGGCCCATGAGCCATGGCCGCTGGGCCTGCGTGTCCGGAGCCTGTGCTCCGCAACGGGAGAGGCCACAACAGTGAGAGGCCCGCGTACCGCAAAAAGAAAAATTATGTTACATAGAGAGATACTTGTAAAGTGATGGTAGGTGTAAAAGACAGAATAACAGGGCTTCCCTGGTGGCGCAGTGGTTAAGAATCTGCCTGCCAATGCAGGAGACACAGGTTCAAGCCCTGGTCCAGGAAGATCCCACCTGCCGCGCATCAACAAAGCCCGTGTGCCACAACTACTGAGCCTGTGCTCTAGAGCCCGCAAGCCACAACTACTGAGCCTGTGCCACAACTACTGAAGCCCGTGTGCCTAAAGCCTGTGCTCTGCAACAAGAGAAGCCACCACAACAAGAAGCCCACGCACTGCAACGAAGAGTAGCCCCCGCTTGCCACAACTAGATAAAAACCCGCACACAGCAACGAAGACCCAATGCAGCCAAAAATAAATTTATTAAAAATAAATAAATAAAATAAGACTAAAAGACCAACTAAAATTGTGGGAGTACAAATCACTTTTGTTTTATTTATACTTTTCTATATTTTCCACATTTTTGAAGCCCAATAAATGTTATCCTTTAAATTGCCTCTGGACTTCTGACTAGTAGTGCTTTCATTTTTTCCCACAACTTTATCCTATGATGAATTTTCTGATGGAGCACAAAGAGCTGCAGCTTAGATAATAACTGGCAAATCCATTCTATATATTAGATAATTACATATTAGATAACTGTGTTTTAATATCTATTATCTTGGAGCATGATTGAATTAATTAGCAGGGTTTACTTTAAGGCTGAAATAATCATTCCAACAGTTTAGTCCAAACTGGTTTGACAGTTTCAGCAGACCCCACCCAGATAGCATCCTAGATGCTCTTGCCCTCTGCTGACTTTGCCTTAGGTCATATCTCTAGGCTCCATCTTTGTCTTCTTCTTGGCCTTGGCTTGCCTTCTGTGTAGGCTCTTCAACTCAAATTTGATTCTTTATCTCTCACAACCCTCTTGTCTTGATGTTTTACCAGTTCCCTGGTTTTCCAGCCTGCTCCCTTTGAGACTTGGTTGTTTGAGACTTCAACCCAGACCAAGCACATACAGAGATTTCCTAAGGCTCTGGATTTTCTTGTTCCCAGGTTTCCAGGGTCCCTGGCTGGCCTGATACCTCCATATATAAGCCAGTTAGGTACACACTTCTTTATTGGTCCTCTTTCCTTCTCTCAGCTTGTTCTCCACAAACAGCCTCCTAGGCCAGTGAAGTGCCAACTCCCCATCCTGATGATCTGGCACCCTCCGGTGGTCATGGATGACTATGCCTTGGCTAGCAGTGAGTTTCAGAGCTAAATCCTACTTGAGAATCCCCAGGCCTGTTAGGGCCCTCCAGTGACAGTTAAAAGGAGCTGCTATCAGAATCTACTATCAGATCTTGGCAAACCTTACTTCTGACTGGTCCCTTGCAATCCAACCTCCTGCAACTTGCTGATGGAGAAATTTACCAAAGGTCCTGCCTTCCTTTTTCCTGTAAATGTATTTGTATCAGATGCTAAGATCTACATTCTCAAAGGAAAAGCCTTTTCTGGTTTTGCTAAGTACTAACTTAATTGAGTGTCAGATGCTGAGCTACATGCTTTACATACCTTATCACACATAATCTTCACAACAATGCTGGGAGATAGGCACCTACTTTTTTTTTCAATTGGGGTATAGTTGTTTTACAATGTTGTGTTAGTTTCTACTGTACAGCGAAGTGGAGTTCCCTGTGCTATACAGCAGGTTCTCATTAGTTATCTATTTTATACATATTATTGTCTATATGTTAATCCCAATCTCCCAGTTCATCCCACTTCCCCTTTCCCCCTTGGTGTCCATACATTTGTTCTCTACATCTGTGTCTCTATTTCTGGATAGGCACCTTTTTTTTTTTTTTTTTGCGGTACTCGGGCCCCTCACTGTTGTGGCCTCTCCCGTTGCGGAGCACAGGCTCCAGACGCGCAGGCTCAGCCGCTCCGCGGCATGTGGGATCCTCCCGGACAGGGGCATGAACCCGCGTCCCCTGCATCGGCAGGCGGACTCTCAACCACTGCGCCACCAGGGAAGCCCGGCACCTATTTTTAATCTCCATTTTACACAGGAGGAAACAGAGGCTTAGAGAAGTTATGCAAAAGCCAAGGTTAAGCTTAAAGGTCAAGATCTCCCTACCAGTTGATGGCTAAGTTTGCATTCAAAACCACACCACCTGACTTGGGTCCCATGTTCCCTAATCACTAAACCATACAGCTCTGTAGAAAACTGGGATGCTCAGAGGCCATGTTTTCTATCACGTAGAAGACGTTAGTCTGCAGCAAGAGGAAAAAATTAAAAAAGGAGGAAGAGAAGCAGAGACAAGAGGTAGAGCTAGATTCCAACAGGGCTTGAGTCGTTGGTTCCAGTTGTTCCTAAGGCTCAGGAGCATCCTTGTCCTTCTCCAGACTTGACAGTTTCAGCAGATATTTCAGTTCTTCCCATAAACTACCCCTTTTAGGTCAGTTTGATGTGGCTTTCTGCCACTTGCAATGCAGGAGTCCTACTAAAACAGGAAACAAGTAGGGTACTTTTGAATATAGTCTAGGTATTAACACCCAGAGCAGCATTTGACAGAATAGTGATGAACTGTCTGATCCATACTGGGTTCTTTTCTTTGCAAGAAACAGAGATTGAGTCAAGTTACTAGAGATAAGTTACTCATCACTAAGACATAAGTCAAAAGGAGGGTTTATAGAAAAAACATACACGTGCACTAAAACTTCAGTAAACTGAACCAGAAGGCCTAAGGAAGAGGTGGAACTGTAGCGACAGTATGCAACAGCCACTCCGTCATCCCTCTCAGGGCTTTGTGACCTCTCAGTGAATCAGCACCACTCTCTCTCTGGACCAGCCTTCTTCACTGACTCATCTTGTACCTGTCTACAAAAGTGGCCACTCTAGTCTCTATACCTTTATGGCCTTCCAGTTCCAGGATATACCAAAATTGTAGCTTCCCTTTGTGTCTCTTATTGTAAGTTACCAAGAGAGAAGATTTGACTTCTTTTTTTCCTTTTAAACAAAAATACATGAGGCATATGTCACTGGATATAGTTTATGGTCAGGCCCTTGGACCAGGTGTCCAATTAGCCATGGTCATGGTCATGTGGCCCACAGACCACTCAGAAAGGTCAGTGGGTAGGGATTTTATTAGAAAGGGATGTGAGCAGGCCAGTAATAACTCGCATCTCTAATCAAGCCCACTTGAATATAATTTGAACTCTTGCCAATAAGAAAAATTAAACATGTTGCAAACATGGGCAACCCATTTCCCAAAGACCCTCTTTAGTTATCTCAAGTTGGCAAGAGAGTTCAACTTCTGGTGATTTTAGGCTTGCATGCCATCCTCTACCTCAGAGTGCACCTTCTTCAAGTTCCCAGTCTGCCTGCACCTACCCTAAACACTCCGCAGTGAGCTAGACTACTCCACTCACTTGCGAGTCTATTAATTTTTTCCCCCTTAACCACACAAAAGACTTTGCTTAGTAAAGCATTTTGAAGATTTAGAAAGTGACTGCTCAGTCTGCTTAGGATTTATATCCCAAACAGATGTGCCAAGAAGTCATAGGAATCAAACTGCTGTTCTGTGAGTAGAATAATATATTAACTTGCTTTTTAGTAGTTTCGATTACACAGCTGTACAAATTGCAATGGAGTCTTCATAGCTCAAGTTGCTTTTATCAAAAACACATCACTTCTTCAGGGTGGAAGTTTTAACATCACAGGCATCTCTATGGGCATGCATCCTTGCAAAATATTTCTCATTACTTGAGAGAAAATCATCCAGAAAATTGAGATATGGCAGTACTTAACTTACTTGGAGGAATCATCTGCCCTTTAATATAACAACTGAACTGGATGTGATGAAAATAAGGAGCTCCTAAATTACAGTACCATCATCTTATACTTTTAGTCTTTCTGAGTCTCAATTTCCTCAACTGTTAAATCAGGATATTAGTACCCATCTTATTGGGTTGCTGTAATCAGCCAATGACAGCTTTATAAAGAGCTTATTAGCAAACTGCCAAACATAGTAAGTGCTCAGTAAATGTTAGTTACTATAAATTATCATTGTATTTTGTTTCTCACCTCATTATTTTTCAAGGTTTTTTTCTGTGTTTTTGTTTTTGTTTTTTAGCAGTTTCTCATTTTATCCTTACAACTTGTGGGTAGGTATGGTGGTAAGTATATCTCCATTTTATAGTACAACAAATGGAAACAGAGAGGTTAAATAATTTATCCAGGATAAGTGATTTTTCCCAAGGTAACATAGACAATAATTCACATGTATACTTTCAAATTAGTGTTCCTTTTGCACAGAACTTAAGTTCTGTGACAGGGACTTTAGTGAAAGGAGAAGCTTAATATTATACTAATGGAAGAATCCTCCACAGCTTTCATCCTAGAATTGTTACTCAGCTAGAAAGGTTGTACAGACATGTATTTCTGGCAACTGGAAAGTTAGATAACCTGAAGGGCTATTAGCTATGAGACAGTTAAACACTGACTTGAATCAAAACTAAAAGGCATTTAAAAGCTTTCCTGGGGTTTCATGAAAGAGCTCAAAAAGAAAAAAAGTGAGCTCAAATAAGAACAGGAAGCAATAAGCAGTCATAAAAGTCAGAGTTGCCATGGGCAAATGCCAGTACCAGTCCAGGACAAGGAGACAAAGCATGAGGGCACACTGCAAGGTATGAGAATTACACCTGAGATTCCTGCTTTGAGCCTGGTTCTGCAAGAGGAGCTTCAAAGATCTCTGATCAACTGAATCCCAGACCACTCCTCAGAATCAAATGTAAGTACTTTCTGGAGGAAAGCCACTCCCAATTTGGGTCCTTGGATTTCCATAAATTAAGTTCAATAAAATGTGAGCTCACAATTTTAAAAAAACGACCAACACATAAGCAACCATGAGTTAGGATCAACAGAAACAATAAAAAATAAATTTATAAGAACTGAAGAACTGGAATTGGAACTGTCATTTACAGATTATTAAATAACCATTTATGAACTACTTAAAGAAATCAAATATGGAATTAAATAGATAAAGAAACAAAAGACTATTAAAATGACCAGAAAAAAAAATAAAATGACCAAAAAGATCAGTAAAAGAACCAAATAGAACTTTTTGGCCAATAGGTATAGGTATAGATTTTGAAATTAACAATTCAGTGAATGTGTTAAAAATAGAACAAAAACAGCTAAAGACAGGATTAGTAACCTGGAAACTATATCTGAGGAAATTACTTAGAATGCAGGACAGAGAGTACAGGAGATGGAAAATATGAAAGAGGGATTGAAAGACATGAAGGATAGAACAAGGTTTAATATATATCTAATGAGAGTTCTAGAAGAAAAGAATAGAAAGAAATAGGAGAAAGGCAATATTGAAATTGAAATTGAAAGGCAACGGCCAAGAATTTTCCTGAAGTCATTAAAGATAAATGCATAGATAAAGCACAGCATAGATCAAGTATGATAAATAAAGAGAAATCCACACCTAGACATACTGGGATAATGAAATGGTGTGACACCAAAAATGAAGACCTTAAAAATCTCAGAGAAAGAGCTTCCCTGGTGGCGCAGTGGTTGAGACTCTGCCTGCCGATGCAGGGGACACGGGTTCGTGCCCCCGTCCGGGAAGATCCCACATGCTGCAGAGCGGCTAGGCCTTTGAGCCATGGCTGCTGGGCCTGCACGTCTGGAGCCTGTGCTCCGCAACGGGAGAGGCCATAACAGTGAGAGGCCTGCGTACTGCAAAAAAAAAAAAAAAATCTCAGAGAAAAAAGCCAGGGCATCTACAAGGAACAAACAATAAACTACCAGAAGACTTTTTTAAAAGGAAGTATAACAATAATTTATTGTGCTCACAACAACCCTATGAGGTAGTTACTATTATTGTTTATATTTTAAGGTAATAAAACTCTGGCTCAGAAGGAAAGCTCAAGGTCACTCAGATACGCAGCAACAAGGATGTAGCTTAGAAACACAAGAATGAGTGGAAAAAGTAGGTCATAAAACTGCTTCAGCTATATACAACAGCATATGAATCTTAGAACATAATCTTAGGATGAATCTTAGAAACACAACACTGGGTTAAAAAAAACAGGTGGCAGAAAACTACATACAGAATATCATTTTTATAAGGCACACAAACAAAACTAAGTAATACATTGCTTAGAAATACATATATATGATTAAATTATTTTAAAAACAAGAGAGTAATTGTTATAGTCTGAATGTTTATGCTCCCCCCCAAACTCCTATGTTGAAACCCAATGTGATGATATTAGGAGGTGGGGTCTTTGGGAGGTGACTAGGTCACGACAACAGAGCTCTCGTGAATGTGATTAGTGCCCTTTAGAAGAAGCCTGAGAGAGCTCCCTAACCCCTTTCACCATGGTGAGGTTACTGTGAAGAGATGGCTGTTTATGAACTGGGAATCAGGCTTTCACCAGACATGGACACTAACCATGTGAGCACTCTGATTTTGGAATTCTAGCCTCCGTTACTGTGAGAAACAAATTTCTGTTGCTTATAAGTCATCCTGTCTGTGGTATTTTGTTATAGCAGCCTGAACAGACCAAGACAGGAAAATACACAATACGTATCGTAATAGTTACCGCCTGGGAGGTAGAGCAGAAAAATACGATAGGGAGAAGCACATACTGCAAAGGCAAAGGTAATGTTCTAGTTCTTACATTGGGGGTTAGGTAGCAGGCACTCATTATCATTATATTTAGACATGTCACTTCTACTCTTTGGTATGCATCAAATGTTACATAATAAAAAAAAATAAATCGCCAAAGGACTAATTTTTAACTGGACTTTTACAATGTAGATTTAAAAGCCACTGGTTAATCCTTCTGACTGATAAGTGAGGAATATAATTAGCCTCTAGAATTTAACTGCCAATTTTTTGTAGTGAATCTCAAAAAGGCTTCCTACATAATTACTGGAAGACAATAATGGAAGTCATTCCTGGCATGGGATTTTAAATTCCTGGTCTTGTATGTTCTCTCCAAATGGAGCAGTCTATTCACACAGCTCTAATAAGAGGTGTTTTATTCACATCATTTGTGTGTGTATCTTTAACCTTATATTCCAGATGGTAAGGAAAAATTTCTACATAGGAAAAGAGTTTATAGGATAACTATATTAGAAAAAGCTAGTTTCATTTTGTGTTTGAGGACATGTAATTAAGTTGATAACAAATAAAAAAATTTATTTTTTTTGGTAGTAGGATTATAAAGCAAATTCACTTTCTCAGATCAAAAATTTTATGAACCAATTTGCTCAATTTTAAAGTAAATAAATACACCTGGGTTTCTATTGCAGCAAGAGAGATTTACTAGATAAACTCGAAATAGATGTATTTCCACTGGACTAAATTTACATATTAATCAAGTTCTAAATTCTTTTTTAGCCAATTTTATGCAAATATATTTACTGCTATTTAAACATTTTCCAGAATGTTTGGAAAGTTCCCAAGCCAGAAACACTAATTAACAATTAGAAAGCAAAATAGTTTGATATTTTCATACTACATCTTAAGAGAGAGAACTCTTTGAAATGATATTGATGATACTGTCTTATTTTTCAATCCTTATACTATAAATTCAAAATCACTAGACCGATTTAAAAATTATTTCTCCTATTCTCTATATTTCCTGCATACCTTAATAATTTCTGATTACCACTAAAGTAGCTTTGAGTTGGATGACTTACCTGCCACCAACATTCAGTTTACCTGTTTTGTATAGGTGTGTATGTTTAATGCAATAATAGAGGTCTATACTATCTTTCCCTAATCAAAGTCCATAAACTTGATCTTCCTTCAAGAATTTCACCAAAAAAATCTCAACATCTCATACTCTCTTAGTACAGGAGAGGGTTTAGTAGACATATTACATGCAATTTTCCCTTCATGAGAAATGAAGATTAATTTGTTTTAATAAGGGTAAACCAGCTTAGTGGTTTAATGTGTTATAAATTGGAAGGCATGATTTAAAAGATTTCTGTATAATTTTTCATTCCTTTGATTAGTAATACAATCTGAAATTAATACTATAATTTCCTGGAAAAGTAAAAAGGATTTTCCCATAGGTAATTAAGCTCTCAAAATGCAACCCTATTGAATCTGTATTTACTAGTATGCCAGGTCTCAAACACTCCTTTTACATTTTTTTTAGTTTTTAAAAGTGATATTCATTAGTTTAAATATGTTTGTGAACATAGAGTAGACTTTGATATTTGCAAGCCATTTGTCCAGAGGCCTTTATGATTCCCCAAATTTAAAACAATCAAAACAACAACAACAAAAGTAAAACTCTGTAGCACAAAACTTGGTCTATGGAGAGAAAAATCAAGCTGTGCACAGAGAAGCAGACTACAAGAGAGCCAGAATCTTAATAATTCCCCTGTACCTAATGACACTAGTTTCCTGAAACCTGGCTGTATCCCAGCCTGAGATAACCTTTAACCGATATAATAACTTCCCTCTTCAGCTTCTAGCTACTTTAAGTTGGTTTCTGTTACCTAAGTCGGTTTCTGTTACCTTCACCAAGAGTCCTAATACACATATTTACGCTGAAATATATATATATATATATATATATATATATACATATATATACATAATCCTTTTGATATCTTACTGATGTCATAAAGTTAAGAATCCTTTTGTTAAAGAATGGTACCTAAACCTGTTGGATTCAATCCGACTTTTGCAAACAAGATTTTGGGGCTCAGTGAACATACCAAGTAAGGAGCATCATTACTGAAGGTGGCCCCTTCTTATCTGGGTGGTCCACAGGTTATACTGTGCAACTAGATTTAGGAGGTAAATTAAAAGAGTAAAAGGATTTCAATATATCAGTTCTCTGCAATATAGGTCTATCTCTTTCTTTGAAACCTAATACTGAAACCAGATGCTTAGCTTTATGACTTCCTTCTCTTAATCAACAAGATAAGAAGAAAAACATTCATAAGTCAGTTAGTGTTATCAGAAAGTGATTTTTAGTTTTGCTGAAAATATAACGCCTTTGGGGCTTTGAGTGAAAGTTCTAATTTAAACCACTCCTGGAATAAATAAATATTCAAAAAGAGTAGTACATAAACTTTGCTTGCCTCAGGCTAACATAAGTATTTATGACTCTATCATGTGTTCTTCAGAATTTTCTTCTTTCGTATGAAAAATGATTCTTTCACCTGGATACCTTTTGGGAATCAAATTTAGATACAAACCAGTGCTAGCTTGGATCTTGCCCTATGTATAATAAATCAATTGATGCAACTCCTTTCCATTAAGAACAGCTCACTAATAGCCAAGTAGGCATGCTTTAAATAAACCTGATATACAAGAGCTCAGTCAAGTCGTAAATCTATGGATTATAGTCTCACCATATCTAATTCTATGTTTTGCAAGACCTCCTTAAAGAGGACATTTTGCAATTAACATTTTAGTAACATCAGAATTGAAATCACATATAGTGTCTCAAAATACTCTGTAAGCTCCTCGGAGCAGGGATTATGTCTTTCTTATTTTCCTTACTCCCAGCACCTGCATGCTGGGGTGATTGGAGAGTTGTTTAGTTGTGTGTAGAGCTGGATTAATAACACTAATGGGTGAGTTGGGCCAGGATAGAAAAGATGAAACAATATGGAAAGAACGTGGTACCAGACTTACCAAATGGGTAAAGACCAACGGTAAAGGAAACATGGAGGACTTTGGCACAGTGGTTAAGAATCCACCTGCCAATGCAGGAGACACGAGTTCTATCCTTGGTCCGGGAAGATCCCACATGCCGCGGAGCAACTAAGCCCACTAGCCACAACTACTAAGCCTGCGCTCTAGAGCCCATAAGCCACAACTACTGAGCCCATGTGCCGCAACTATGGAAGCCCGCGTGCCTAGAGCCCGTGCTCTGCAACAAGAGAAGCCACCACAATGAGAAGCCCATGCTCCACAACGAAGAGTGGCCCCTGCTCATCGCAGCTACAGAAAAGCCCACAAGCAGCTATGAAGACCCAAAGCAGCCAATAAATAAATAAAATTGATTCTTAAAAAAAAAAAAAAGAAAACATGGAAAGGAAACGAGGGCAAGTATGAAACAACATTTTGTTCATCCTGAAATACAGTTATACCTAGGATTCAGAAACTGGCACATTTCCTAAACCCCACTCTTTTGGATTTCAAGATTACATTGGACCTAGTCCAATGAATCAGAGGGGAGGGGAGATAGAGGAGGAGGTGTTGCTATTAATTAAAGATCCATGATGCAACTGCTTGTGGTGAAGTGAGTATGTGTGTATCTCAACCACAAATTCAGGTGTGCAAAGAATGTAAGTTTATTTTCCTATAATACTTAGTTTCTTCTGAAAGTTTCCATTCCATCAGGTGTATCAATCAGAAAGTACTAAGAAGAGAGAAACCACTGTAGGTGTTTCAGGCAGGAGGGGATTTAATATGGGAAATAATATGCTTATAACTCTTCGGAAAGTGTTGGGGGAGAAAAGGTCATGGAAAACCACCAAAAATCCGAGGAAATAAGGAAATCCTGAAAGCTCTCTCAGCTACCTGCATGGCCAAGGAAGAGGGAATTCAGGTGGCCACTGAAAAAGTTCATTTTGCTGTCTCTTGAAGTCCATGTGCCTTTGATGTTGGAGAAACAATAATCGCTTCTGCTTCTCTTCTACCTTCCAAATCTCCCTTGGCAAGTTTGTTAACAGGGAAGTTTGGTGAAAGTAGTTGCTGGGTTTCCTTCTCCTACAGTAAATGGTATTAGAAAAACTAGATAATCACATGGAGAAGAATTAAAATTGGATCCTTAGAAATCCCACTTGATCCTGGTGGATAATCCTTTTAATGTGCTGTTAAATTTGGTTTGCTAGTATTTTGTTGAGGATTTTTGCATCTATGTTCATCAGGGATATTTGGCCTATAATTTTCTTTTCACTTAGAAAAGTGTCCTTAACTGGCTTTGGTATCAGGGTAATGCTGGACTCATAAAGTGAGTTTTCAATTTTTTGGAAGAGTTTGAGAATTGGTATTAATTCTTCTTTAAATGTTTGGTGGAATTCACCTGTGAAGCCATCTGGTTCTGGGCTTTTCTTAGTTGAGAGATTTTTGATTACTGCTTCAATCTCCTTACTCATTATAGATCTGTTCAGATTTTCTATTCATGATTCAGTCTTGGCAGGTTTTATGTTTCTAGAAATTTATCCATTTCTTCTAGGCTGTCCAATTTGTTGGCATGTGATTGTTAGTAGTGTCTCATGATCCTTTTTATTTCTGTGGTATCAGTTATAAGTTTCCTCTTTTATTTATAATTTTATCTATTTGATTCCTCTTTTTTATCTTGGTCGGTCTAGCCAAAGATTTGTTTTGTTTATCTTTGCAAAAAACCAACTCTTAGTTTCATAGATCTTTTCTGTTGTCTTTCTAGTTTCTGTTTCATTTACATCTACTCTAATCTTTGTTATTTCCTTCCTTCTGCTAACTTTGAGATTAGTTTGTTCTTTTTCTGGCTCCTTGAGGTGTAAATTAGGTTGTTTATTTAAGGTATTTATTTATTTATTTTTGGCTGCATTGGGTCTTCGTTGCTGCACACAGGCTTTCTCTAGTTGCGGCGATCGGGGGCTACTCTCCATTGCAATGTGTGGGCTTCTCGTAGCGGTGGCTTCTCTTCTTGCAGAGCACGGGCTTTAGGGGCATGGGCTTCAGTATTTGTGGTGCACAGGCTCAGTGGTTGTGGCACACAGGCTTAGTTGCTCCGTGGCATGTGGGATCTTCCTGGACCAGGGCTTAAACCCTGCATTGGCAGGCAGATTCTTAACCACTGTGCCACCGGGGAAGTCCCGAGGTTTTTTTTTAAGTGTAGGCATTTATTGCTATGAACTCCCCTCTTAGAACTGCTTTTGCTGTATCCATAAGTTTTGGCATGTTGTGTTTCCATTTTTGTTTGTCTCAAGATACTTTTTTATTTCTCTCTTTATTTCTTCTTTGACCCATTGGTTGTTCAGGAGTATGTTGTTTAATTTCCACATACTTGTGAATATTCCAATTTTCTTCCTATTACCTATCTCTAGTTTCATACCATTGTAGTATGGTATATAGAAAATATACTTGGTATGATTTTAGACTTCTTAAACTTATTAAGGCTTGTTTTGTGGCCCAATATATGATCTAACCTGGAGAATGTTTCATGTGCACTTGAGAAGAATGTGTCTCTGCTGCACCTTAAAGGAAATTACTCCTCAGGAAGGATTTCAAAGATACAAATCAAGAGAATCTTGTGAATAAATCCACCAAGTTTATTATGAAGCGACAACTGTTGTAATCATCATTCTCTCTCTTCCTCTCTCTCTCTCCCCCCCACCTTCTCTTTTCACCCATGTCTCTCTCTAATTTGCTCCACCTTCTCCAGGTGTGTCTACAGCCACTACATCTAGGCTGAAAGGTCACAGAGCACAGTATCCCTAAGTCTCCTTGTGATGATGGCAGCAGATGGGGATGACAAAGTAGAGGTACGGCAGGGAAATTAGGAGAGAAGCAGAAACTCCAGACTGAGGGAAAGAGCAGGTATTTTCTTTGCTCTCATTTCAGAGGCTATTCCCAAGAATAGATTCTCCATTATAAGGCCCTGGGCGCCCATCTATGCTCTGCAGGACAATAAAATTTTGACATCCTGCCATGTCTCTTAGCATGCCTTCTTCACAGCTCCCCTATGTCTCTTAAGATCTATCCTCCCACTGCCAAGAACTCTATTCTTCTTACCTTTAAGACTCCTATCCCTCCTGCTCAACCTTCAAGATCCAACTCCAAGGGCATGTCTCCTCAAACCTTCTACAGTCTCCTCTCCCTACCTCACCTCACCTTATCGTTCTTTCAGCTATCTTCCTCCCCTGAACTTCTCATATACATCATTTACCCTTCTTTCACAGCATTGATCACCTTGAACCTTGTGACATACTTTAAGCAAATGTCTTCTTATCTCTCTTGATGGAGGCTGGTGACCAACAGCACTCTTTTGGGCAGGATCCATGTCTGATTTAAATCTGTGTCCCCCATGGCTCCTAGTACAGTGACTTCGATATAGTAGGTGCTCCATCACGTCCACTGAATCAATCACTTGGCCCTTGCTCCACTACAACTGCCATTCTCCTGAAGCATGGGGCCCTGTATGTGCTCACTGCAACTCTCTTGCCTACTTGGGAACCTCCCTCTATCCCTTCCCTCCCTTTCTTCATTCTCTCCCTCTACAACAATTCTCATCTCTTACCTTCGCTTCGCTGCACCATCTCCTAGTTAATCCCAGACAATACTTCTTTAGGGACATGCCATTTTGGCAGCTGTTGATCTCCCTTTTTACCTCCTGCTCTTCCTGATGTTTACATCCTTAACTCTACTAGTACAAACCGCCCTTGAGGCTCACTCTAACCAGATTTCACCTGTTCAAAAACAATATGCAGGGCTTCCCTGGTGGCGCAGTGGTTGAGAGCCCGCCTGCCGATGCAGGGGACACGGGTTTGTGCCCCAGTCCGGGAAGATCCCACATGCTGCGGAGTGGCTGGGCCCGTAAGCCATGGCCGCTGAGCCTCCGTGTCCGGAGCCTGTGCTCCGCAACGGGAAAGGCCATAACAGTGAGAGGCCCGAGTACCGCCAAAACAAACAAACAAACAAACAAACAAAAAACGATATGCAAAAAAACAAAAAACAAAACGATATGCAAGAAGGCCGCAAAGTATTGGGTTGGCCAAAAAGTTCGTTTGGGTTTTTCCGTAAAATGTTACAAACGAACTTTTTTTTTTTTTTTTTTTTTTGCGGTACGCGGGCCTCTCACTGTCGTGGCCTCTCCAGTTGCAGAGCACAGGCTCCGGATGCGCAGGCTCAGCGGCCATGGCTCACGGGCCCAGCCGCTCCGCAGCATGTGGGATCTTCCCGGACTGGGGCACGAACCCGTGTCCCTTGCATCGGCAGGCGGACTCTCAACCACTGAGCCACCAGGGAAGCCCCTAGAGAAATTCTTCTAACCATGACTCTGTGCTGTAATTAAAGGGAAGGTATATCTCCACATTCTACCAGTGAGTCTAGGGCTGAGAGGGGCTGAGAGAGGCTTCCAGGGCCTCCAGCAAGAAATTGAATCTGGCTAGAAGATCGTTTTGTATAGTAAATGAACTTTCTTTGAACTCTCATCCCTCACTTTCTTACATATAACACTCAAGTTTCCATTTTTTTTTCCTTCCTAGGAGGAAAATTTTCGTTAGACAATGTGATGTATGGTAAGTAATTATAATGAAAATTAATATAACTATAGCAAACACTAGTAGTTGTCTACTCCAAATATGTTCTCTCCTTCTTCCTAACTAACAGAATCCCTATGTTGTTGGAGGTATCAGTGTACACAGCTAAAAACCCAGTGTCCCTTAAAAACCATGTGGCCTCATGACTTAATTCTGGACAATTAGATAAAAGCAGAAATATGATGAGGGACTTGGGGACACACTCCTCGGAGGTGAACTTAAGCAGCTGGAAGGTAGAGTCCTTTTGCCCTTCCTTCTTTTTCCTGTCTGGAATATGGACGTGATAGTTGGATTTCCAATAGCCATCTTGGACCATCACTAGCTCTGTACTAGAATGGTTGATCTGTAAGGTAGAGAAACCTGGTGTCTGATAACTCTGGGGCTGCCAAACCAACCCTAAATATCTCCTTCTAAACCTCTTTCATGTGAAAAAGAACTGCCTTACTTAAGCCATTGTTATTTTGAATTTTTAATTATGTTCAGCTGAATCTAATCATAACAAAATAAACAAGCTTAGTAACACATTTTATTGAATTCCAAATGAACAAATTAGAATTTACTTAAATATCTTTCTTCTCAAATACCTTATTAAATGACTGCAAGCCGATATATTTTAATTTTTAAATAATATTCTTTATCTTTGAGGATGTAGTGACTATAAATAGTCACAAGGAAGGTTCTGGGATGCTGATAAAGTTTGTTTCTTGATCAGCTTCAGTTTCTGAAAATGCACTGAGGTGTACTTGAGATAGGCACACTTCTCTGTATATATTTTATTTATCAATAAAAGTTTAAAAATATATCCATTGTAAATTTGTCTTCTGAATGGAATTACTAACCAGTTTAATTATGATTAGAGATCTTAAAAGGTTAAGTCCTCAGAGAATTGTTAAGATTAAATGATATAATGAATGTAAATTACTCAGTTTTAACCTATTGAGTCACATATCCATGAATATTTTTGGAGAACCTATTAAGCACTAGGCACCCAGGGTCAGCTATTACTATTAGCCCTAATGTAATTGCCAATTTGTGTTCCTCCCATAGAGTATAAGCTTCATGGGGACAGAGACTGTATCTGTTTCTTTCATGTTGTACATACAGTTGTTTAACACAGTGCCAGGCAAATAGTGGCTCCTAATGGAATGAATAACTGAGTGAATATATTATAGGTTAAATAACCTCTTGTGAAACACTAGGAGAATGCATTTCAGTTTCAAACAACTGACTTAGAAGTGATCTTTTGAAATTCATTTGTAAATTAAGGGCAAGCTAGGGATCTTCAGCATGTGTATTAAATCAAGAACTACAAGTAAAATTTCAGGCAATTCTCTTAATGCTTCAGAAATTATGTAGTCAAAAACATAAGAGGGTGAAAATCATAATGCAATTATCACAAGAAACCATCAAAAGCTCTTAACTACACGAGTTAGAAAGAGTGGAACAGATTAACTTCTTGATATCATAAAGAAAATGCAAACACTATGAATAACACATATCATATCAAAATAGAACATTTTCATTGCATGACAAGAAAGAAAATACATCTGTGTTTTAAGTACTCAAAGAACAAAATTGAAAATGTGAGCAACTGGAAAATGGCAGCCCATAGAAATTCCCTGTTAAAATATAGTAAATGTATGACTATAAACTTTCTTTGTAATTTAGACTATACTCCTTGATGGTTTTAAAAATTGTCTACATTTCAAAATGAAAGAAATATCAGTTTGACATCTGTAGGAGACCTATTTTGGGGGTACATACCCAGCCCACAATCCTTTCTGATAAACTTGACTCTTTGAAAAAAAGATAAGCCTACACAGCGAGTTTTGTCACATAACACTCCAGCCACAGCTTATTGGACAACTGGAAAACTCTTGACCTAAGCTGAACCATTCAGAATCTTTCTCCTGAAAATCTAAATTAGTAGGCATTGAGTCCGTAGTGGGATCCAGAACTTGAAGAGTTCCGACTCATCAAGAGGGGGCCTGGAGTTTGCAGTATTAGCCTGGAAGACTTGTACCAAGGCTATCCAAAGTTTCCCAAAAGCCAAAATTATGAGGGAGCAGAAATTATACATAAGCAAAGGAAGGCTATTTAAAAAAAAGGAAAATGGAGCTTTTATGCCAAAAAGTGCAGAGGCAAGACACCATGGGTAGGGTGCAGGATAAGGGAATAAGCACTGTTCCTGAATTTTCAGTTCCCATGAAGTCTGGCTGACTTTGTTTCTTACTTTTTTTAATTATTAAAGTAATCAACTAACACCCCTGACCCTGCCCAGTGTCCCAACCCTGCTTTTTATTTGAACAAATATTTCTTCAGCACCTACCATCTGTCAGACACTGTTCTTTGTACGAGGAATATGGTAGTAAATAAAAGGGAAAAATATGAAGTTATTGGGATCAAGTGGGGTCATTATAATGAACATATAAACAGAGAATTATAACACAGGGCAGTAAATGCAATGACAGAGATAAATGCAAAATGTTACGGGAGAAGAATACCTTACTAGGCTTAGGGTGAGCCTCACTCAACATTTTATTCAAAATAGTTTAAGTTCTGTATCTTGCAACCAAAAGAACCCCTGCTTGAACATCTAATTTATTTATATTGTTCATCCCATTCTCTAACCTCCAGCAAGTGGTTAAGAATGCTTTATAGCCTACCTAGGTTAGAATTAGGCTTCACCACTCATTTGCACATGATCTGGCACATATTATGGAACCTATGTGTGCATCAGGTTTTCCTTTTACTTCATGGGATTGCTGTGAACACTCAATGAGTAATTCATATGTAGAGCTTTGGAAGTATGCCTGACATTTGATAAGTACTCAACAATTGTTAGTTGCCATTATTGTTGTTGTTGCTACTGCTCTTATGTTAATCTTGTGTTCGTTGCAATTTTAAGAAGTGTCAGCTGGGAAAGGCTAGGTAGCAGTACTTGTTTGTACATATATGTATATATGTATACAAGTATACTAGTTATTTTATCACAAATAGTTATTTATTGTCAATAGTCAGGAAGTTCCTGTGAAGGTACTGGCTATAGTGTCTCAACTCTGCTATCAGAAATCCAAGCTGACCACTGTCTTCCATTAACATCTTCTTTCTCTTTTTTTTTTAAATTAATTTTACTTATTTATTTTTGGCTGCATTGGGTCTTCGCTGCTGCATGCGGGCTTTCTCTAGTTGCAGCGAGCAGGGGCTACTCCTTGTTGAGGTGCGCAGTCTTCTTACTGCAGTGGCTTCTCTTGCTGCAGAACATGGGCTCTAGGCGCACAGGCTTCAGTAGTTGCAGCATGCGGGCTCAGTAGTTGTGGCTCGCGGGCTCTAGAGCACAGGCTCAGTAGTTGTAGCGCACGGGATTAGTTGCTCCACAGCATGTGGGGTCTTCGCGGACCAAGGATCGAACCCTTGTCCCCTGCATTGGCAGGCGGATTCTCAACCACTGAGCCACCAGGGAAGCCCAACATGTTCTCCTTACAAGCAGAGTACAAGACTTCCTTAGTAAATACTTCAAGCCAAGCCTGCTCTCTGAGCCACCTTGACTAGGTTTTGGGTATGCCCAATTCTTCAGTCTTACTTTAACAGCAGATTTCTTAGATCTTTCATTCCTGCTGATGAATGATCTCATCTATCAAAAGAACTTTTGAGTCTTCTAATTTTTTTTTAATTTTATTTTTTGGCTGTGTTGGGTCTTTGTTGCTGTGCGCGGGCTTTCTCTAGTTTTGGCCAGCGGGGGCTACTCTTTGTTGTGGTGCATGGGCTTCTCATTGTGGTGGCTTCTCTTGTTGTGGAGCACGGGCTCTAGGCACACGGACTTCAGTAGTTGTAGTGCATGGGCTTAGTTGCTCTGCAGCACATGGGATCTTCCCAGACTAGGGATAGAACCCGTGTCCCCTGCACTGGCAGGCGGATTCTTTTTTTTTTTTTTTTTTTTTTTTTTGCGGTCCGCACTGTGGCCTCTCCCATTGAGGAGCACAGGCTCCGGACGCGCAGGTTCAGCAGCCGTGGCTCACGGGCCCAGCCGCTCCGCGGCATGTGGGATCTTCCCGGACCGGGGCACGAGCCCATGTCCCCTGCATCGGCAGGCGGACTCTCAACCACTGCGCCACCGGGGAAGCCCTGGCAGGCGGATTCTTAACCACTGCGCCACCAGGGAAGTCCCGAGTCTACTAATTTTATTTCCCAAAGGGAAATTCATTGGGGAAAGTCATCCCCAATATGAAAGATCATGTCCACCATTTAAACATAACTTTATTCCATTTAAAATTACGACATGCTTTTGGTCATAATAAAATGAACTAATACTCCTTAAGACTAGTTGAGTCTAAAATTGTCTTCTTCCCATCTTCTTGGAATCCTTGCTATTTCGATATCTCCGGAGGGGCAACTGCTTAAAGCTTTGACTCACCTACATGAATGAGAGTGCTTGGCACTTAAGTATCCTTTCATAGCTATCACTCTACAGAACAGATGTTTGTGTGTTTCGTGGGCATCATAAATATTAAGAACGATGTTATATGGTTTGGAAAGCAATTCCCATTAATTGTTAATGCTCACTACATGGATAAGAGAGGGAGATACCTTGCGGGAAAACCAAAATAGATTTTTATGTCTAACATTACTGTATTTCAACTTCAGGGCTGAGGGTGGAGAGAATTAGTCTCTGACTTCTTGAATATCATGTGAAAGTTCTAATTAATGTAACTCTTGAGTGTTCCTTGTTCCGTATAGCTCCACAGTGAGATATGTAATGTGTGACTATAACAGGAGTTATGGTGGAACGAGAAGGCAGAGGTGGATTCAAAGGCCAGCTTCATCTCTTGCTGACTCAGTGATTGTGAACTTATTAAGCCTTTCTGAATTCAGTTACTTAACCTATAAAACAGAGATGAATAACACCTCCTCACAGTGTTGTTGTGATTATTTAACAAGAAATATGTGTAAAGATCCTGGGTCAGTACCTGGATTACAGTTAATTTTGCTTTATATCAAATTATAGATGGTGAGTGCTTAATGTGGACTATGCACACACACACACAAAAGACCAATGGATGACTAAATTCTTTGAATTTTCTGCAGCTTAAGATTGCTCAGGGTTCCCGACCATCATATAGAAGGCTCTGCCCAGTGAGACTTCAGATTTTTCATTGATGTCCCACATACAGCCCTAGTGCCTGTTAATCTTTCTTAGCTTCCTATGGCATTTATTCGCTCATTTGTTGAGGGCTCACCAGTCATCATGAAGATAATATGGTCTCTCTCTGACCTAAGCAAGTTCACAGTCTAGTAGAGGACAAAGATATAAAAGCAATCGCAATATCATGCGATAAGTATCATCCCTAATCAAGGCAAGGTAGAGGGCTGTGGAAAGCCAGAGGGAGCACACAGCTCTGTTCACTTCAGGGACACAGCTGTACTGAGGAAAGAGAGATCCAGGTACTTGTTTAGGCACCAGTACAGGATGCCACGAAAACCAGAAATGTGCTAGTTAACTCAGGTTTCTGTACAGAACTCCTTACCTTCCTGGTAAAAAGTAATTTGGTTTTGCTTCCACCAAAGACAATACTTTCACACGGAAATTAAAAAAACCAAAAATCGGGACTTCTCTGGTGGCGCAGTGGTTAAACTCCAAGCTCCCAGAGCAGGGGGCCCAGGTTCGATCCCTGGTCAGGGAACTAGATCCCACATGCATGCCGCAACTAAGAGTTGGCATGACACAATTAAGAAGCCAGCGAGCCTCAACTAAGGAGCCCACAAGCTGCAACTAAGGAGCCTGCCTGCCGCAACTAAGACCCAGTGCAACCAAATAAATAAAAATAAATTAAAAAAAGAAGAAATGTCATGAAAAAATTAAAATTAAAAAACCAAAAACCTCCTCTCTAGAGATGACCTATGTCTGTTGATTAGTTTTGCCATGAGCAGCTGCAGATGAAGTCAAACGAAATTCTGAAATCAAGTCATGCATAGCACCAAGCTGTTTTTACTGGAATGAATTTTAAATTGTTGAACAAAGCCTAAATTTTAAATTCTTTGGTATGTCTCCCGAGTAGTCTGATTCAGTAAATTGCAAAAGAAAATAGAAATGAGAACAAGAATTACAGAAAAATGAGATTTCTCTTTTCCAGAACACTGACTCTACTTCAGGCAGTGGGAGTAGTTGAACGTCTTTTTTCATATAATAATAAAAATATTGGTTTCTCCCTAAAACCACCAAATAGATGTTGAATAAATATTCTAAATGCATTATTTTGAAGAGGCACCAAATTATTAGTCTGTCTGGCATACGCTGTGTCTCAAACTCTCCCTAGAATAGGAATGGAATGGTAAAGGCATCACAGAGGAGGGGACTTGTGGCTACCTCTAGGGATGAAGGTTGTTTGGGAGGAGGAAGAGGAGAAAAAGGAATGCTCCCTCCTTTTCCCCCAGATTCACTATACCAAGGTCTCTGATTTCTTTTTTTTTTTTTTACGTCTTTACTGGAGTATAATTGCTTTACTAATGTTGTGTTAGTTTCTGCTGTATAACAAAGTGAATCAGCTACACATATACATATATCCCCATATCCCCTCCCCCTTGAGCCTCCCTCCCACCCCTCTAGGTGGTCACAAAGTACCGAGCTGATCTCCCTGTGCTATGCGGCTGCTTCCCATTAGCTATCTATTTTACTTTTGGTAGTGTATATATGTCCATGCCACTCTCTCACTTCATCCCAGCTTACCCTCCCCACCCCTGTGTCCTCAAGTCCATTCTCTACATCTGAGTCTTTATTACTGTCCTGCCCCTAGGTTCATCAGAACCTTTTTTTTTTAGATTCCATATATATGTGTTAGCATACGATATTTGTTTTTCTCTTTCTGACTTACTTCACTCTGTATGACTGACTCTAGTGCATCCACCTCACTACAAATAATTCAATTTCGTTTCTTTTTATGGCTGAGTAATATTCCATTGTATACATGTGCCACATCTTCTATATCCATTCATCTGTCGGTGGACACTTAGGTTGCTTCCATGTCCTGGCTATTGTAAACAGTGCTGCAGAGCACATTGTGGTACATGTCTCTTTTTGAATTGTGGTTTTCTCAGGGTATATGCCCAGTAGTATAGTAGGATTGCTGGGTCATATAGTAGTTCTATTTTTAGTTTTTTAAGGAAACTCCATACTGTTCTCCATAGTGGCTGTTATCAATTTACATTCCCACCAACGGTGCAAGAGGGTTCCCTTTTCTCCACACCATCTCCAGCATTTATTGTTTGTAGATTTTTTCTTTTTCTTTTTTTGTGGTACGCAGGCCTCTCACTGTTGTGGCCTCTCCCGTTGCGGAGCACAGGCTCCGGACATGCAGGCTCAGCGGCCACGGCTCACGGGCCCAGCTGCTCCGGGGCATGTGGGATCTTCCCGGACCAGGACACAAACCCGTGTCCCCTGCATCGGCAGGCGGACTCTCAACAACTGTGCCACCAGGGAAGCCCTGTTTGTAGATTTTTGATGATGGCTATTCTCACCAGTGTGAGGTGGTACCTCACTGTAGTTTTGATTTGCATTTCTCTAACGATTAGTGATGTTGAGCATCCTTTCATGTGTTTGTTGGCAATCTGTATATCTTCTTTGGAAAAACGTCTGTTTAGGTCTTCTGCCCATTTTTGGATTGGGTTGTGTGTTTTTTTGATACTAAGCCACATGAGTTGCTTGTATATTTTAGAGATTAATCCCTTGTCCATTGCTTCGTTTGCAAATATTTTCTCCCATTCTGAGGGTTGTCTTTTCGTCTTGTTTATGGTTTCCTTTACTGTACAAAAGCTTTTAAGTTTCATTAGGTCCCATTTGTGTATTTTTGTTCTTATTTCCATTTCTCTAGGAGGTGGGTCAAAAAGGATCTTGCTGTGATTTATGTCAGAGTGTTCTGCCTTTGTTTTCCTTAAGAGTTTTATAGTTTCTGGCCTTACATTTAGGTCTTTAATCCATTTTGAGTTTATTTTTGTGTATGGTGTTAGGGAGTGTTCTAATTTCATTCTTTTACATGTAGCTGTCCAGTTTTCCCAGCACCACTAGCCTTATTTAAGAGGCTATCTTTTCTCCATTATATATTCTTGCCTCCTTTATCAAAAATAAGGTGATCATATGTGTGTGGGTTTATCTCTGGGCTTTCTATCCTGTTCTATTGATCTATATTTCTGTTTTTGTGCCAGTACCATACTGTCTTGATTACTATAGCTTTGTAGTATGGTGTGAAGTCAGGGAACCTGATTCTTCCAGCTCCGTTTTTCTCTCTCAAGATTGCTTTGGCTATTCGGGGTCTTTTATGTCTCCATACAAATTGTAACATTTTTTGCTCTAGTTTTGTGAAAAATGCCCTTTGTAGTTTGATAGGGATTGCACTGAATCTGTAGATTGCTTTGGGTAGTATAGTCATTTTCACAATGTTGATTCTTCCAATCCAAGAACATGGTATATCTCTCCATTTGTTTGTATCATCTTTGATTTCTTTCATCAGTGTCTTATAATTTTCTGCATATAGGTCTTTTGTCTCTTTAGGTAGGTTTATTCCTAGGTATTTTACTCCTTTTGTTGCAATGGTAAATGGGAGTGTTTCCTTAATTTCTCTTTCAGAGTTTTCGTTGTTAGTGTATAGGGATGCAAGAGATTTCTGTGCATTAATTTTGTATCCTGCTACTTTACCAAATTCATTGATTAGCTCAAGTAGTTTTCTGGTAGCATCTTTAGGATTCTCTATGTAGAGTATCATGTCATCTGGAAACAGTGACAGTTTTACTTCTTTTCCGATTTGGAGTCCTTTTTTTTTTTTTTTTTTTTTTTTTTTATTTATTTTTGTTTGTGTTGGGTCTTCATTTCTGTGCGAGGGCTTTCTCCAGTTGCGGCAAGTGGGGGCCACCCTTTATCGCGGTGCACGGGCCTTTCACTATCGCGGCCTCTGTTGTTGCGGAGCACAGGCTCCAGACGCGCAGGCTCAGTAATTGTGGCTCACGGGCCCAGCTGCTGCGCGGCATGTGGGATCTTCCCAGACCAGGGCTCGAACCCGTGTCCCCTGCATTGGCAGGCAGACTCCCAACCACTGCGCCACCAGGGAAGCCCTGGATTCCTTTTATTTCTTTTTCTTCTCCAATTGCCATGGCTAAAACTTCCAAAGCAGGTCTCTGATTTCTTACGCTGTGTTCTCTCTTTGGAATGGCATTTCCTGACTCTGACCATTTCACCACCATGAAGGTGAGGCATAGCAATTTGCTTTGTAAGGATTTCTTAGAAACTGTTCCAAATTGGAAAACCCACTAAGATAGCTGCCAAGATATTTCTTGACACGTTATTTTGACTTAAGGTTATTAGTTAGGATTCCCATGACGTATCAAATGTTTATTAGGCTCAGGCATGTTAGACCAATGTTTGGGAAGAAAATACAGCCTTTGGCACAGGAATTTAGTTTGTTGCTCTTTGGGGTACCAGGGAATAGAATCCAGGATCCTCTTCCCTTGAACTTCAAAAGAAGAGCCTCCCTTTAAATCCGGAAGTGGGGAAAGTACCTCCAAGTACTAGTGGCTCTAAGTCATTTGCTCCATGTAAGGTAGCCAAGGACAGTTGAACAGAGCTGATGATCTGAGTGGGATCTCCCAGCTCTTAGGCTCTGAGCCAAAGAGTGATGGTAAAAGCAAAGCCTAGAATTTAGCTATAGCAATGCTCTTCTCCCACTGCAAACCAAGGGTCTGCATGGGGGGTTCATCCCACTCCTCTGTGCCTTGAGGCTCCCTTCATACCCTGGCTGGAAACAGAACTGGGTGGAGACAGAACTTTTTATACTATAGTTCCTGGAACCCCCCAAGTAGAGAAACTTCATATCTCTCTGACTCCTAAGCCTTTTCAACCCCAAATTCCTATGAGTACATCTGCAATCTCTGCACCTTAGAAGGTCAGAGTAAATAATAAAATAATAAAAAGTAGGTTTTATTTTGACCTGCTAGGAAAATTGGGACAACGTAGGGCCTTTAGAATCATAGAATATTAGTGCTTCTCAGAGAATGTTGTCCAGCCCCTTTATTGTACAGATAGATAAGCTAAGGCCCAGAAAGGTAAAGTGTCTTGGCCAAAGTCATATAGCTTCTTTTTCTGTTTGTTTGTTTGTTTTTTGCAGTATTAAGTAGCAAGAGTTTTATTAAGCGAAAGGGGAAGTATGCTCTCAAGAAAGGATGAGAGCAGGCTGTCTGGAAACCAGAAGCCAGTCATATAGCTTCTTAGTGAAGGCACTAAGACTAGTATCCAGGACTCCTCATCCGAATGTCCTTTTCATTCTTTCACTCTGACTTTCATAAAAAAAATACTGGTAAAAGGAATTCCCTGGCAGTCCAGTGATTAGGACTCGGTGCTTTCACTGCCGTGGGCCCAGGTTCAACCCCTGATCAGGGAACTAAGATCCCCCACAAGCTGTGCAGGGCAGCCAAAACAAAAAAAAAAACAAAAAAAACCTGGCAGAAATCAGAACATTTTAAGAGGGAAGACTTATGAGGCAGGCTAGCATTGTGCAAAGAGCCCATGAACTGAAATGGGAAGAACTGAATTTAAGCTCTAATCATAATTATTGGGTATGCAAGTCTCAGTTTCTTCATCTACAAAATGGGCTAGTTTTATTAGAAGACTGTTGTAAAGATAAAAGTACTTTGTAAATCATAAAACATTATACAAACGAGGAGCTCTACATAAGGGATCTGAGTTAGGGGGAGGGCAGGAGGGGATAGTTTACAAGTTGGGCTTAGGGCTCTGAAATTGTGTGGAAAGTGTTTTGTTTTTGTGCATTTTTCCGGGAAGAAGATCCATAAATTGCATTACATATTTATTTCTCAGAAAAAGTTAAGAAAAGCCACTGATGTTGGTATTCAACACCACTGTCACTGATCTGAGAACTGTTCTAGTTCTATAGAAAGATAAACAAAACTTAATTCTTTTGCTGGAGGGACTATTTTTGAGAAATTCAGAGTTGCCAGATAAAATACAGGTTGCCACTTAAATCTGAATTTCAGATAAACAACATTTTTTAGAATGTCCCACGTAACATTTATCTGAAATTCAAATTTAACTGGGAATCCTATATTTTTATTTGCTAATTCTGGCAACCCTAGAAATTTACTCTATCAGCAGGGAAAAGGTGATGTGTTTCAGTGAGCTTGCCTTCCAGATCTTGTAACACTTTTCTATTGGCAGAGTTGGATAGGGATAATAATGTGTTCAAGAAGCAAAAATGAAAGTCAGGGCCCACGCTGAAGATTAGACAATTTAGGGATCATTTTGAATTAAAGCATGTCACTTTCTTGATGCCACAGCAGGGGCAGATTCAAGCTCTTTGTATCCTGAAATCTATAAAATGTTGGGGATGCTCTTTAAGAAGAAGAACGCAGGGACTTCCTTCGTAGTCCAGTGGCTAGGGCTCCGAGGTCCCAATGCAGGGGTCCCAGGTTTGATCCCCGGTCAGCGAACTAGATCCTACATGTATGCCACAACTAAGAGTTTGCATGCCACAACTAAAGGTCCCACATAGTGCATCTAAGGATCCCTCATACCGCAACAAAGATCCCGAGTGCTGCAACTGAGACCCAGTGCAGCCAAAATAAATAAATGTGTATATATATATATATATATATATATATATATATATATATATATATAAAGACACACTCTACATTTAAAAAAACAAAGAAAAAGAATGCAAAGTTACAAGAACAAAAAGAACACTTTTAGGTGTAAAAGAATACGTTTATTTAAAATGAGAAAAAAATGACAATAAACTACTAGATGTTTAGAACAGTGCCTGGTACATAGTAAGCACTCAATAGCTTTAAAAAAATTAAGAGAGTGGATTCTGGGAAGGTGGCAGAGTAGAAAGCAACAGAAATCTGTCTCCCCATCTAGACAAAAATGGTACTGGAAGAATCTGTCTGATGTAATTTTGGAACCCTAGAGGAAGGCTCACAACTTCCAGAGGAAAGGTGAATGGTAAATTGTGGTTAATTTTAGTCAATTTCAGCTCTTAGCACAGTAGCAGCTAAGCATCCCCCACACTTCAGCCCCATTGCAGGTAGCTATGCATGTGTTTCTGAAGCAGCCTGTACACAGCTTTCTGAAGCCAGAGTGGGCAAAAAAAACCCTGTCCTCCAAATATCAGGGATCTGTGCTCTAATCACTGATTGCTGCTTCTAATCCATAGGTGCAGATAAAGAGGCTGTGGCCATTGTTGTTGCACACACCATACCCCTTGTTGTAAATGCCCCCCACCAAAAAAAAAAAAAAAAAAAAAAAAAAAAAATGCCCCCCACCAAGTGAAGTGACTTTCAAGGGATCTAAACGGCCAGACTAGGACATTCAAAAGCAACCACATATATAGGAAAAATTAGAAAGTCACCATGCATGGCCAGGGGAAGCCCCATGCTCAGAAAAGACCTGAGCAGACCTTAAGTTTACACCTCAGGCTAATCCTTGGCACAGAGAGAGCCTGCAATAATCAAAAAACAAAAACTATAACAGAAAACAGGAAGAGTCTGATTTCCAGAGTTATCACATTATTAGATTCTAATTATTAGAGTATAAGATTCAATGTACAGTTTTCAACAAAAAACCCACAAAGTACACAAAAACAGGAAAAGATGGCCCATTCAAAGGAACAAAACAGGGAGTTCCCTGGTGGCGCAGTGGTTAAAAATCTGCCTGCCAACGCAGGGGACACAGGTTCGATCCCAGTTCTAGGAGGATCCCACATGCCGCGGAGCAACTAAGCCCGCGAGCCACAACTACTGAGCCCGCGTGTCACAACTACTGAAGCTCATGCGCCTACAGCCCATGCTCCACAACAAGAGAAGCCTGCGCACCACAATGAAGAGTAGCCCCCGCTTGCTGCAACTAGAGAAAGCCCACATACTGCAATGAAGACCCAATGCAGCCAAAAATAAATAAGTACATAAATAACTTTATAAAAAAAAAGGAAAAAAACAAAAAACAGAAACTGTCCCTGAAAAAGACCTGATGGTGAATCTACTAGACAAAGACTTTAGCACAACTGTCTTAAAGATGCTCAAAGAACTAAAGAAATATGTGGAGAAAGTCAAAAAAACAATGTATAAAATAAGTAACTCATGAGGATGTAACGTGCAGCATGTGACTATAGTCAGTAATATTATAGTTCATTTTTGAAAGTTGCCATAAGAGCAAATCTTAAAAATTCATATCACAAGAAAAAAACTTTTTGTAAGTTTGTATGGTGACAGATGGTAACTAGACTTATTGTGATCATCTCTCAGTGTATACAAATATTGAATCATTAGGATGTCACCTGAAATTAATATAATATATCAATTATACCTCAGTAAAAAAAAGAAAACAATGTATGAACAAAATGGAAATATTAGCAAAGAGATAAAAACCTTAAAAGAAACAGAAAGAAATTCTGGAGGTGAAAAGTACAATAATTAAAATGAAAAGTTCACTAGAAAGATTCAAAGGCAAGTTTGAGCTGGCAGAAAAAAGAATCAGCACAGTTTAAGACAGGACAATGGAATTATTGAATCCGAGAAACAGAGAGAAAAAAGATTGAAGTGAACAGAGCCTAAGGGAATTATGGGATACCATCCAGTAGACCGACATACACATCATGGAAGTCCTAAAAGGAAGAAAAAGATAAAAAGGCAGAGAGAATATTTGAAAAACTAATGGCTAAAAACTTATAAAATTTCATGAAATACCTGAATATAAACATCCAAGAAGTTCAATGAACTCCCAGATGAACTCAAAGAGACAAACACCAGGATACTTTATAATCAAACTGCCCAAAGCCAAAGAGGGAATTTTGAAAGCAGTGAGGAAGCAACTCGTCACATACAAGGGATCCTCAGTAAGATAACTAACAGATTTCTCATCAGAAATTTTGGAGGTCAGAAATCAGTGGGCTGATATATTCAAAGTGCTAGAAGAAACTGTCAACCAAGAAGCTTATACTTGGCAAAACTGACTTTCAAAAGTGAGGAAAAAATTGAGACATTCCCAAATAAACAAAAACTGTGGGGAATTTGTGACCACTAGACCTGCCTGTAAGAAATACTAAAATGAGTCCTGCAGGTTGAAACAAAAAGACACTAGACAGTGACTCAAAGCTATATGAAGAAATAAAGATCTCAGTAAAGGTAAAAACATGGGCAGTTATAAAAGTTAGTATTGTGTAACTCCACTTTTTGTTTTCTACATAATTTAAGAGACTGATGCATTAAAATACTATTAACTTATGTTTTTAGACACACAATGTATAAAGGTATAATTTTCTGATATCAACAACTGAATGAGATAAAGATGGAACTGTTAAAGGAGCAGAGGTTTTGTATGTTATTGAAGGTAAGCTGGTATAAATTCAAATTAGAGTGTTATAAATAAAGTTACAGGATGTTAACTGTAATCCCCATGGTAACCACAAAGAAAACAGCTAAAGAATTTACAAAAAAAGGAAATGATTTAAATGTCTCATTACAAAAAAATCAAACTAAACACAAAAAAAGACAGTAATGTAAGAAATGAGGGCCAAAAAGCTATAAGGCATATAGATAACAAATAGCAAAATGACAAGTAAATCCCTCCTTACCAGTAGTTATTGATACTTGAAATGTAAATGGATAAAATTCTCCAGTCAAAAGACAGATTGGCAAAATGGATAAAAACACATGATCCAACCATATGCTATCTACAAAACTCACCTTAGGTACAAAGAAATAAATAGGTTGCAAGTGAAAGGATGCAAAAGAAAATCCATGCATTAGTATAATGGCTATACTAATATCAGACAAAATAGATATTAAATCAAAAAAGCTTATAAGAGATAAAGGACATTATATATTAATAGAAGGTTCAATACAACAAGAAGATATAACAATTATAGAAATTCAGGCACCTAATAACAGACCATCAAAATATATGAAGCAAAGATTGATAGAGCTGAAGGGAGAAATAGTTCTGCAATAACAGCTGGAGTTCAATATCCCATTCTCAATAATGAACAGAACAACTGGATATCCACATGCAAAAGAATGAAGTTGGACCCTTACCTAACACCATGTACAAAAATTAACTCTAAATGGATCCATGACCTAAATGTAAGACCTAAAACTGTAAAACACTTAGAAGAAAACATGGGACAAAGTCTTCATAACATTTGACTTGGCAATGGTTTCTTGGATATGACACTACAGGCACAGGCAACAAAGGAAAAAGAGACAAATTCAACTTCATAAAAATTAAAAATGTTTTACATGAAAAGACGCAATCAAGACGGTAAAAAATCAACCCAAAGAATGGGAGAAAATATTTGGAAATATGTCTGATAAAGGATTAATATCCAGAATACATAGAGAATTCCTAAAACTCACACACACATACACACACACACACACACACACGAAAATGGGCAAAGGACTTGACTACACATTTCTCCAAAGAAGATATATAGCCAATAAGCACATGAAAAGATATTCAAAATTACTAATCATTAGGGAAATATAAATCAAAACTGCAGAGAGATACCACCTCACACCTATTAGAATGGCAACAATTAAAAAAAAAAACAAGTGTTAGCAAAGATATGGAGAAATTGGAACATTTGTGCATTGATGGGAATATTAAATGGTACAGTGTCTATGGAAAATGGTATGGAAATTCTTAAAAAAATTAAAATAGAATTACCACGTACCTAGCAATTCCACTTTGGAGTATACAACCAAAAGAATTGAAAGCAAGGTCCTGAAGAGGTATCTGTACACCCATGCTCATAGCAGCATCATTCACAATAGCTAATACATAAAAGCAACTCAAGTGTCCATCAACAGACGAATGGATAAGCAAAATATGCTATATACAAACAATGGTATATTACTCAGCCTTAAAAAGCAAGGAAATTCTGACATATGCTACAACATGGATGAACCTTGAGGACATTTTGCTAAGTGAAATATGCCAGTCACAAAAAGACAAATACTGTATGCTTCCACTTACATGAGATACCTAGACTAGCCAAATTCATAGAGTCAGAAAGTAGAGTGGTGGTTACTAGGGGCTAGGGGAGGAGGGAATGGAGACTTATTGTTTAAGGGGTTTAGAGTTGCACCTTTGCAAGATGAAAAGAGTTCTGGAGATAGATGGTGGTGAGGGCTGCCCAGCAATATCACTGTATTTAATGCCTCTGCACTATACACAAAAACAGTTACAATAGTAAATTTTATGTTATATCTACACTACCATGATAAAATAAAATTGGAAAAAAAAGTAGAGGGCTTCCCTGGTGGTGCAGTGGTTGAGAGTCCGCCTGCCAATGCAGGGGACACGGGTTCGTGCCCCGGTCCGGGAAGATCCCACATGCCGTGGAGCGGCTGGGCCCGTGAGCCATGGCCGCTGGGCCTGCGCATCCGGAGCCTGTGCTCCGCAACGGGAGAGGCCACAACAGTAAGAGGCCCGCGTACCGCAAAAAAAATAAAAATAAAAATAAAAAAGTAGAAATCAATGTTCCCTGTCCATGACACATAACAAATCCTACCTGGGTGGTCTAAAACTGCACTGTTACTTTGGATTTATGTAATTGATGAAAGCATAATACCTTGAATACAAGGGTACTTATTAAATATTTGTTATTGAATGTTTCATTTCTTATGGGGATATTCTCCAGGAATGAAGAGCAAAGAAATGTCATGATAATCCTTATGGCACATATCTTGAATTAAGCAAAGAAATTTGGGGAAAATATAAGATATCTATATGGATTTTTAGAAACAATATATAAGTTGTACCTTTTCTCTATTTAACTTTTGCTTTTCTCTTTTGAGCATTTTGGATTACAACTGCAAGATAGAAATTTAAAATTTAGAAATACTGCTTTTCATATTTTATACAGCCATTTTCCTTTTTCCTTAAAATGAAGAGCCACCTGCCCTTTGAAATAAACTATCCACACTAAGTAACATCCTCATTATTGACTCCAAAATTTACTGGCAGATATAATGTAGTAATTGTCCAGTTGGTCTTTGAATTAGATATATTGTTATAATAAGTGCCAGGATTATTTATTTATTCTTTTTTTTTTTTTTTTTTGGCTGCACCATGCAGCTTGCAGGATCTTTGTTCCCTGACCAGAGATCGAACCTGGGCCCCGGTAGTGAAAGCACCAAGTCCTAACCATTTGACCACCAGGGAATTCCCTGCAAGGATTTAAAAAAAAGTAACCTATCTAATTTGTTTTTCATATATGTTTTATAGATTAAAAAAAATTTTTTTTTAGTTTTAAACTCTGCTTTCTTTTAAAAATTAATTTATTTATTTGTTTTTACTTTTGGTTGTGTTGGGTCTTCGTTGCTGTGCGCGGGCTTTCTCTAGTTGTGGCGAGCGGGCAATACTCTTCTTTGCGGTGCGCAGGCTTCTCATTGTTGTGGCTTCTCTTATTGCGGAGCATGGGCTCTAGGCACTTGGCCTCAGTAGTTGTGGCTTGCGGGCTCTAGAGGGCAGGCTAACGTAGTTGTGGCGCACGGGCTTAGCTGTTCCGTGGCATATGGGATCTTCCCGGGCCAGGGATCGAACCCATGTTCCCTGCATTGACAGGCAGATTCGTAACCACCACGCCACCAGGGAAGCCCTAAACTCTGCTTTTAAAAATATGAACATGTATGGAATAAAAAGTCAGATTTAAAATTTATTCTATTGTGGGCTTTTTGGTCAACCCAATATATTATATGCCATTAAGCAATAATAATAGAGAAATTCCTGACACAGTTCCTTCTCAAAGCATTTGAAAGATCATACAAATTTGTGCATGGAAAACATATGAAAGGGCGCCTATCAAGATCCAGCAGTAATTTTCTCTCAGTGACAGTGAAATTATAGGCAATTTTTATCTTCTTTTTCCCATCCATATTTATTTTTCTCAAGTAAACATATTAAAATATAGAGATAATACTTGGGAAAAAGAAAAGTATTACATGAAAAATTATCTTTGGGATACTAAACTTGACATTTGGAAGTCTGAATTTTCATTTAGCTTTTTTTTTTGCAGTACGCAGGCCTCTCACTGTTGTGGCCTCTCCCGTTGCGGAGCACAGGCTCCGGACGCGCAGGCTCAGCGGCCATGGCTCACGGGCCCAGCCGCTCTGCGGCATGTGGGATCCTCCCAGACCGGGGCACGACCCGTGTCCCCTGCATCGGCAGGCAGACTCTCAACCACTGCGCCACCAGGGAAGCCCTTCATTTAACATATTTTATCATCAGTAATGGATTGGAACTATAGCTCACCTAGCCATCTGTTAAATGTGAATGAAGGAACTACCTTCTTCACACAGTTACTGTTAGAGCAATAGAGAGCTTATTTAAAGCACCTCACATAATGCCTGGCATACTGTATTGTACTTAATCAAAGGTAGCTGTTGTTATTAGTAGTATATACTAAGATTATAAAAATAAACTCTCTAGGCACCTTTTAAGCCTTATTTAACCATATTTTCAAATCAACAGGAGGTAAACACTTTGATCCTTTAGAAAATCAAAACTAAGCTGCTTTTTTTCTTTTCAAATTTTCAATTAATGAAATATTTCAAACATACAGAGAACAAAAAGAGAAACCCACCCTCTTTCTTACTCTTCTTAGAAGTGAAATATTATAGGTAAAACTAAAGCCCTAAACTCTCCCTTCCTCTTTCCTATCTCTCCAGAGATAATCACAATCCTAAAGCTGACTTATATTACTTCCATGCACAATTTTTCTACTTATATCCATACTATCCATATTTACATCCACACTTTATGTCCATAAATAATACATGTTTATGTGTGGGGAAACATGAAGCCCAATCAGAAATTCCATCCACCTGAGATGCTTTTCTTCCCCGTTTCCCCACCTTAAACAATAATTTGTTTTTTGTTTTAACAGTTTTTTCTTTTTTGTTTTCTTTTGTTTTTTTGGCTGCATTGGGTCTTCGTTGCTGCGTGGGCTTTCTCTAGTTGCGGCGAGCAGGGGCTACTCTTTGTTATGGTGCACGGGCTTCTCATCGCGGTGGCTTCTCTTGCTGCGGAGCACAGGCTCTAGGCACATGGGGTTCAGTAGTTGTGGCATGCGGGCTCTAGAGCGCAGGCTCAGTAGTTGTGGCTAGTGGGCTTAGTTGCTCCACAGCATGTAGGATCTTCCCGGACCAGGGATTGAACCTGTGTCCCAGCATTGGCAGGCGTATTCTTAACCACTGCACCATCATGGAAGTCCCAATAATTTGTTTTTAATAAAACTTTGCTTTATCAGTATGAAATAACTCCAATTATAAATCTCGCACTCCAGATTAATGCATGTTTAGCTTTAAACCAAATTAAATTACAGAAATATAAGCCAAACCTCTCTGAAGGTTCCATGTAGAATAGTTTGCAATCCACATTTTAATTATGACTTTTAAAACATAGAACTTAGAAAAGTAATTACATCTTAATAAGTTTGTTCATTTATTAAATTGGATTTTACTCTAAAATATTTGTTCTTATATAAACAGAACAGATCTAATTAATCATGTCAACAAAGGAATGCACTTATACACAGAAATAAAATCTTTTTCTAAACCTTATTCAAATTTAAAGTGCCAAATCGTTGTTGGAAAAGAAGTACTACTTCTTCAAATTATTGCCAATCCTATCCCTTCAAATATTGTTTTTCAACCTGAAAATATAATTTATGGAGAGCTGTTACTGCAAACTATTACACCTTATTCGTACACATACAGATAGAGGATTACTAACGAATTGATGTCAACTTGAATGGTGAACCCATGCCATCTCCCACTGGTCACCACTTCTCTTCCTAAATAATCACAAACCATCCACTTTAAAAGCCATTCTAGGATTTTGTCTGCACTGGCTGCCAACCTTTTTTCTAGGATTGACAGAATTGAGCACCTGATTCATTTTAAAAACCAGCAACTCTTCAGTCTTCCAGCATGTCTGTTGTTCACATTTCAGTGAAAATGATGCCAACAACTGAGTTACTGCACCTGTAAAATCTTTCATTCTTAGCTATAATCCCTCTGGGCCAAGAGCTTTAAACTCATTGAGATCACACAGTATTCTCTAAGCATCACCACCACCATTGCTTGTCTCTTAAACATCTTATCACCTTTTCTGATCAGTATACCATTCTTGATGGCAGCAAAGTAGAATTTGAATAGATCACATCCTTCGCTTTTGCTTTTCCCTTAACATTATTCCATCCACATCAGGAAGTCTAGTCACTGCCATTGTTATTAAAAGCAAGGAAAAGAATACAAGAGATGGGTTTACCTTTTTCTAGTTCTTCCTTCTGCCATTGAGAAGCAATTAACATTCAGCTTCCTTCTCTCCATACTTGTTTCCCCAATCATTGTCTCATAGGGAGATAAAGTCCCTTAGATTAGTGTAAGGGTTAAATATGGTAACATATGTAAAAGCCTTGTAACAGTGCTTAGCACATACAGAGTGCTCAACAAATTTTAGACAGTATTAATATTTACCCAAAATAACCTACAATTTAAAAGGAAAAATAAGTCTTTCAACAAATGATGTTGGAACTGAATATCAACATGCAAGAGAATAAAGTTGGATCCCCTTCCTCACACCACACACAAAAATCAACTCAAACTGATTATAGACCTAAATGTAAGTGCTAAAGCTATTAAACTCTTAGAAGAAAATATAAGAATAAGTCTTTGTGATTTGGGGTTAAGCAAAGCCTTCTTAGGTATGACACTGAAAGCACAACTGACCAAAAAAAAAGGTAAGTTGGACTTCACAAAAATTACAAACTTTTGTGCTTCAAAAGATACCATTAAGAAAGACAAAAGACAACCAACAGAATGGGAGAAAATATTTGCAAATCATATATCTGATAATGGACTGGTATCCAGAATATATTAAGAAATGCTTACAACTCAATAATAAAAGACTAGTAGGGGTACGGGAAGGGAGAATGGGATGAAGGCAGTCGAAAGGTACAAACTTCCAGTTATAAGATAAATAAGTACTAGGGATGTAATGTACAGATGATAAATATAATTAACAGTGTTGTATGTTATATATGAAAGTTAAGAGAGTAAAAAAGAAAAAAAAAGGAAAAAAGGACCAATAACCAACAACCTAAAAATGAATAAAAGATCTGGATAGACATTTCTCCAAACATATACAATGGCCAAGAGCAAATGAAAAGATGCTCGCCATTAGGGAATGTTCAACATTATGTAAACATACTCATAATGTAGGGATTCTCAACATTGGTCATTAGAGAAATGCAAATTAAAGCCACAATGAGATACCACTTAACACCCATCATTATGTGAGTCAAAAAACAGATAATGACAAGTGTTGATGAGGATGTGGAGAAACTAAAACCCTTATTCACTACTGTTGGGAATGTAAAATGTTTCATCCACTTTAAAACAGTCTGGCAGTTCCTCAAAAGATTAAACATAGAATTACTATGTGACCCATCAATTCCACCCAAGAGAGATGAAAACATACATCCACACAAAAACCCGTATATGTATGTTTATAACAGCATTATTCACAATAGCCCTGAAATGGAAAGAATACAATGTCCATTAACTGATGAATGGACAAATGTGTATATCCATACAATGGAATATTATTCAGCAATAAGAAAGAATGAAAAAATGATACATGCTACAACATGGATGAGTCTTGAAAACATTATGCTAAGTGAAAGAAGCCATCACAAAAGACCATATGATTCCATTTATAGGAAATGTCCAGCACAGATAAATCTATAGAGACAGAAAGTACATTAGTGGTTGCCTAGGGCTGCTAGGGGGTTGGGGTCAATGGGGAGTGCTTACTGGGTTAAATGGGTATGAGGTTTCTTTTTGGGGTGATAAAAATGTTCTAAAATTAACAGTGATGATGGTTGCACAAATCTGTGAATATACTTAAACACCACTGAATGGTACAATTTAAGTGGCTGAATTGTATAGTATGTGAATTACATCTCAATAAAGTTGTAGGTAGGTAGATAGATAGATATCTAGATGCAGGAATTTAGGAAATTTCCAATGTTTAGGAAATTTAAGGAAGTTAGGTTCAGCCCTCTACTTACAACCTAAGAATTAAAGTGAGGGATAATGGTCTATGCGTGTGAGTAGGAAAAACTCACTCTTCCCTCCTGTGTGTTTCTCCTTTACTACTCACACAGAACACTTCACTTGTGACACTTCTAATCACCAAATGTGTGGATGTTTTTCCACCACAAAGCTATCCTCTGTGACATCACCTGGGTGTCCTATAATTCAATTCTGAAACTATCTACCTGGAGTTAGCGTCAAATCTCACAAGATAAGGGTTCAGTCCCACAAGACTGCCTTCCCCCCACACTTCAGATGCCAATCACAGACAGGTCCTAGCTTGTCACCTGTACTTCTGACAGACTGGCTATTGGCTATAAATCAGGGTTCCCATGACCCCATTCTTGGCTTTGATAATTTGCTAGAATGGCTCACAGAACTCAGGGAAACATTTATATTTACTGGTTTATTCCATAATAAAGGATATGATCAAGAATACAGACAACAGCCAGCTGAGGAGATACATAGGAAGAGGTCTGGGAGGGTCCTGAGCACAGGAGCTTGTTTCTGTGGAGTTAGGGTGCATCACCTTCCACGTACATGGATGTGTTCACCAACCTGGAAGCTCTCTGAACCCCATATTATTGGCATTTTTATGAAACCTTCAACACACAGGCTTTCTTGACATTAAGAGAAGCCATTTTTGGCCTAAGCCATTTTGTGATCTAAGCCTGACCACAATGCTACTGTTGAACAGGTCTCAGTAATTAATGATCTTAAGGGAACAAAAGAATGCAGAAGCAAATGGCTATTATCAGGGAAGAGAAGTAACAACAGCTAAGATAATATATCAATTGTAAAGACTCTCAGTTCTGTTTCAATGGTAAAGATTAGCCTGAAGTGCTCAACCACTAGATCAACTGGAACCTAAGGGATGATGATGTTGACCTTTTCTAATCCTTGTGATTTCAATCAACTCAAGCTTGGACTCTGTTGACTGCCCAAGCCCTTTCATGAATATGCATGTACCTTAGCTTAAAACTTCCCCAGTTTTGCTGTTTGGGGAGACACTGCTTTGGGAAAGATCCCCATAGTGTTCTTCCATTTGTTATTTGGTTTTTAAATTTTATTTATTTATTATTTGGCTGCGCCAGGTCTTAGTTGCGGCATGCAGGATCTTTGTTGCCGTGTGCAGGATCTTTTTTAGTTGCAGCATGCGGGATCTTTAGTTGCGGCATGCGAACTCTTAGTTGCAGCATGTGGGAATCTAGTTACCAGGGATCGAACCCAGGCCCCCTGCATTGGGAGCGTGGAGTCTTAGCCACTGGACCACCAGGGAAGTCCCTTCTTCCCATATTTGGCTTGGTTGTATCTTTTGGTTCAACACCCACCAAGAGGCGAACGCAGTTTTTGGTTAATAGAACCACCCAGCTAAGGTACTCCAGGATTCCTGACACTCTGAAATGTGTGAGATAATAATTGTGTTTTAAGTCGATAAATATTGGGGTAATTTTTTATGTAGCACCAGACAACAAATACAGGGATATTATAGATGGTTCAGGTATTGTGTTGGACTATTCTGTCTTTTATGATCCCTTTGGCTTTGAGAAACTATGATCAGGTATGAGATGATGTACTTGCCTAAAAGATTATTCCCCTATGGGGAGTTAATACTAAGCAGATGAAAACAAACTGCCATTGATATACATTATTTGGGGGCTGCATAAATAGCTTTGCTATGTAGAATCTGACTTTAGTTGTGGTGATGAAATCATACTTCTATAGAGTTGTTAGCTGGAAGGTATGACAGGAGACATACCTGTCTCAGAAGGCTTTGAGATTCTAGAAATGAGAAGCAGCACTAATTAGAAAACTTGGGCACATAAAAACCATTCAAAGAATCCTGGACATCCACTCTGGGCATCTAATTTGCTTATTTCTTTTATGCTCTTTCTTGCTCTGGATCCATTTTTGGTTACCTGGTGAGGTTTTGGTTTTTTTTTCCTCCAGGCATTTCCTCATTTAATTCTTTCAACAATATCTTGAGGGTGATTTTATTACTACCACCCTTTTATACAGGAGGAACTGATCCTGACTTTGTCTTTGTCTATCCGTTCCAACACTCCACCCCTTTCTGGCTACCAGGTCTCTCTCTGCTCTTAGAATCCTTCTTACAGGTAGACTCATTATCCAGCTCTTTACCATTTCTTTACTTTTGGTTCCACCCTTGCACCTCCATCTGCCTGGGCCTGACTGACTGCACCTGTCAGAACTTGGGGGTCATTATCCACTCTTGACCATGTTCCAGACCTAGAAAGTTTCCCATTTAGCCAATATTCTAGCCTGTCCTCTCCCTCCTTGCTGCCCTGGTCAATTAGTCCTAACACATGGACTCTGTGAGGTGCAGAAGGTGTTAGTGTAAAAAAAAATAGGTGGGAGTCTTTTTTGGCAGGCTTCAGAGCTATATCATATTTTGAACACTCTCAAGTGGGGCACCCATCAAGGCTCATTCTGTCCTGGAAACCTATATTTTTGTGATTTCTACTCTAAATCTTGTTGTATACATTGGACCTTTCTTTTACTTAACATCTTAAATAATTACCCAAGGTCTCCTCTCTGACAGGGGAACAATGAAACAATCTTTGGAGATTCATTTAAATAATTTATTTATAAAATTTTAAAGATCGTCTCTGAGATACAGCACTAGGGATTTCCCCTAAGTCTCTCAATACAAGTTTAATAAAATAGTGATTTTTCTTAGAGTTATAGGGCTGGGGAAGAATAGAGGCTGAAGAAATAGGGAAATAGAAGGTGCGCATTTGCCTGTTTTCCTAGACTCTTTTTTTTTTAATTACCTATTTATTTATTTATGGCTGCATTGGGTCTATTGCTGACCGCGGGCTTTCTCTAGTTGCAGCGAGCTGGGGCTACTCTTCGTTGTGGTGCATGGGCTTCTCACTGCAGTGGCTTCTCTTGTTGCAGAGTACAGGCTCTAGGCGCGCAGGCTTCATTAGTTGTGGCACATGGGCTCAGTAGTTGTGGCTCACAGGCTCTAGAGCGCAGGCTCAGTAGTTGTGGCGCACGGGCTTAGTTGCTCTGTGGCATGTGGAATCTTCCCAGACCAGGGCTCGAACCCATGTCCCCTGCATTGGCAGGCAGGTTCTTAACCACTGCATCACCAGGGAAGTCCCCTAGACGATTTTACTTTTAAGATTTTTTTGATGTGGACCATTTTTAAAGTCTTTATTGAATTTGTTACAATATTGCTTCTGTTTTATGTTTGGTTTTCTGGCCCTGAGGCATGTGGGATCTTAGCTCCCTGACCAGGGATCGAAGCTGCACCCCCTGCATTGGAAGGTGAACTCTTAACCACTGGCCCGCCAGGGAAGTCTCTGTTTTCCTAGACTCTTAAACAAATTTTTTGTACAAACCAATGCCAACAACTGCATTAAAAGTATATGAGAGGGGCTTCCCTGGTGGCGCAATGGTTGAGAGTCCGCCTGCCGATGCAGGGGACACGGGTTCGTGCCCCGGTCCGAGAGGATCCCGCATGCCGAGAGGATCCCGCATGCCGCGGAGCAGCTGGGCCCGTGAGCCATGGCCGCTGAGCCTGTGCGTCCGGAGCCTGTGCTCCGCAACGGGAGAGGCCACAACAGTGAGAGGCCCGCGTACCACAAAAAAAAAAAAAAAAAGTAGATGAGAAAGAGTTATTTTGGATGAGTTTAGCACCTACAAAATACTCAAGTACATTGTGACTACTACTTTCAGTCAAATAGATGATCAAAGACATCCTCTCCTTTTGATCCTAGTTGTTCGGATTCTATTGCTTTCCTCATCAGTAGAATTCACTGGGTGTACAGATAAAATCTGCAGAAACCTCAGCAATCAACAGGCAACTCCACAGCCTTTTAGCTATAGTGCTTTACCTTATTTTAGCACTTTATATTTCCCTACCACTTTATACCATGACATTCCTACACCAAAATCATTGTGTAAAATGAAATGTGAAGGGAAGCAGTTGTCAACCTTAGAAAGATCTGAGCATTTACACACCTGGATCCTTACAGTGGGCAGTTCAAAGGCAAAGCCATCTATCTAGTCAAAGAGGGAGGAGAGTTAAACTGAAATTATGACTATTCAGTGTCTTTATTACTTTGAAGACCAAAGTGTGTTTGATCCTTGCTCTGATACCTGCTTCCTGGTAACACTGTAGGGAGCAGATTGATGCATCTCAGAGTCCACTTTAGCATTTAATTCTTGCTCATACCACCTTCCCAAACAATCATGAGGAGCATAAAGGAGGAAAAGATTGTACTTAATAAACAAAAGTGAGAGTGTGGGAAATAAATACTTACTTTTAAAAGTAGAGTTTTTAATTCATTTGGTCAATATAAAAGAAATACATCCTCATTATAGAAGATTTTGAGAGTGTCAAAAAGGAGAAAGATATAAAAAATCGTGTTTATATACCCACCATCCAAAAGATAACCATTAATAATACTTCACTGGATTTCCTTTTGGGCTTTTATTCATGTCAGTTTTAAAAAAAAAAACATTCCTATGACCATTTTATATATATATATATATATATAGTGTGTGTGTGTGTCCTATTTTCACTTCCAATTATAACACAAGCAAAAATGGATTTCAAAAGTTGCGAATACAGAGTTTAGTAAAAATATGTGTTTCATTTGAATTGGAAGTCAAGATTATAATATCACTTTGAACATCGTAATACATATTTCTTCATTCTACCACATCCTTTTGTTGCATTATTTAAGTTGAACATTATATTTTTTCTAAATTTTGGAGAGTGTTATCATTTTGCACAGTGGATATGATTGTTAGCAGTTATTATATTTTATGACAAATTAAAAATGATGTTTTAAATTTGTTAGATTGCACTAGGTCTGACATTTATATCATGGAATATTTTATTCAACTCATTAACATATTACCAAAGATCTAGCATAACCTTTGACATGAAATAATTCTCTTTATAAGAATAATAATAGACTTCTGTGAATCAATGATTAAAAAACCCCAAATTACAAATATTTATTAAACTCTTCAATGTTACATCAGTTTTCCTCCCACATACCCATACTGCAGTCCTGATATAAGACATATAAGGAGTAGTAATCAAGAATTAAAATTTTCTCTTTAAAACTGTCAAAAGCTTGCTACACCAGCATCCAGCAACAGGAGGAGAAATGTCTCCAGTCTACTACACTCCCCTCCAAGCCAGGTTTTAATTTGTTGAGAAGGGGGGAAAAAGCCTATAAAAATCTTGGCAAAATACAGAGCTGCTAATTTAATCAATTTTAGTAGTTAAGGCAGTGATTCCAAGTGCGAACGCAATCTGTTGAAAGAACTAATTTCCAAGGGGAGATTCATTTATTTCTACTTTTTTCTTGCCAGTTTTCCTATCTAAGGGTATGTGGGCAGTCATCATGCATCCACTGAGGGACACCCCCTCTCAAGATTTAGTAGGATTAGGCTCTAACTCAAACCCTGAAGTAGCAGAGAAATACACTCTCCTTTTCCCAGGAGAGGGTTTTCCAGATGCCAATCAAGTATACTTCAACTGATGTAGTAACAGATACCTGCCTGAGAGTGTGCAGTAAAAACTAAATCAGACTGAACCAAATGAAACAGCTGGGTACCAGAGGTGGGGAGAGGGGGGAAAGAGAGAGACAGACAGACAGAGAGACAGACAGAGAGACAGAGAGAGACAGACAGAGAAGGGGGATGCTCTACTTCTTACCTGGCACTGAAATCTTCCAGCTCTCATTGCCTCTTGTCATTAAATTTTTTATAACAGTATAGTGGGGTACCATATTTTGATATATTGACAGATATGTTTATAATTCCTGCTAGTTCATTTATACCCCCATTTAAAGCTATACTGTGAAGCACTGATTACCTTGGAGAAGAGCTGTTACAGCTGGAAAGGTTTTTGAATATGACAAACCCAAACCCTGAAGCCCTCTGGGCATGGACAGTTTGGAAGATCCGTAGGTGCCACCTCTGAAACTAACTAAAGTTTACGTGGACTGGAAGATGAAGAGAGAAAATCCGAAGGAAAGAAGGTTTAGACACTGGTGGGTTCCTAAGAAAGAGTTCAGGGTCCTTCTCCAATTCTTCCCACATGGTGTGAGGAACAGGGGTAGAGGAAACCTGTGGTGCATCCCCAGATAGAGCCCAAGGAGGTTTCAAGATACCAGAGTCCTCACCCAGCATGGTGAGGGCATAGAGGAAATATCTGTGCCTTGGCAGGTGGGACAGAGGCAGCCTTGAAGCACCCCTCGGGCCTCAGTGTGGTGTGGAGAGAAGCAAAATGTTTTCCACACACCTGAGAATAACACAGACTTGGGGCAGAAGCTTAGACACCCCACCTAGTTTTCTGCAGTCCAGGAATGGTGAGGGAACATGGAAGTAGGGAAAGAGAGTGTATCCAGAGAGGCTCTGCAGTCAGGAAGAGAGACAATGGAACTGCCACTTGGGCCAAAGACAGAGGAACTGGACAGGATGTGGTACACTCCAGCAGATGCTAGCATAGACTGATGAAAAAGAACAAGACACTACCCATCCCCACCCTGATGCTGTGGCACTATATAAGGCCCCAGATGTCAGAGGAAAAGAGCAGTGGGGACCCTAAACTGACTAGGATTTAGTATCTGTCACTTGGCAGAATGATACTAAAGAAAGAGAGAAATTAAGTTGTAGAAAAATGAAGAAGGGGGTTCCCTGGTGGCACAGTGGTTAAGAATCCGCCTGCCAATGCAGGGGACATGGGTTCGAGCCCTGGTCCGGGAAGATCCCACACACTGCGGAGCAACTAAGCCTGTGGCCACAACTACTGAGCCTGTGCTCGAGAGTCCGCGAACCACAACTACTGAGCCCGTGTGCCACAACTACTGAAGCCCGCATGCCTAGAGCCCATGCTCCCAACAAGAGAAGCCACTGCAATGAGAAGCCTGTGCACCGCAACGAAGAGTAGCCCCCGCTCACCGCAACCAGAGAAAAGGCTGCGCGCAGCAACAAAGACCCAATGCAGCCAAAAATAAAATAATAAAAAATAAAAATGAAGAAAGGTACATTTCTTGAAAAATTAATTCATATTATGAGATTTATGCCGATTACATGCATCCTATAGAATTTTCAATAAATGTACACCACAAACCAAACACTTTTCTAAAAATGTCATATGTATTACACTTTGAATAAGAGTTGGACATCATATAGGAGTATGAAGAAAAGAATATCATTGTTGTGTTCTGATCAATATTATGCTCAGATTGGAATCCCAGCTTTACCATATTTCTTTGGGGATGGGTTACCTCTTTTCTTTCATTTGTTCAAGAATGGATTGATTGATTCATCAAGATTCTAGAAATAACTGAGGATTATGCTGTACTGCTAGCTTACACTAACAGCTCAGTTGGTGGACTGACAGAGCACTGTGATCATTTCTTCTAAATTCTTGTGATGAAGTAACCCAAATGTCATTACCAGTGTCTACTTCTCATCAACTTCCACACCTCTGCTATTCCATGACGACCTGGGATAAAGTCAGTGGGTGGGGACAAGGGTTGTCAGAAATCATAGATTAGACAAACCATAGGGGACTGAAGGAGAGCATTTATTTCAGTTCTTGCTTCTAACGTCTGCACCTAAATCATTCAAGAAGAATGATTAACTATTCTATTTTTAAAGATCCTCAAGGAAGGCAATCCCTAATAACCTGTTTTGATATATAATCTATATTTTGAGAAGGTCCTTCCTTTTAGCAAACCTAGACCTAAACCCATCTCCTTTTGCTCTCTTCTTAGTGAATTGTGATAAAAATACATTATATAGTTCTGTTTCAAAATGTTTTTGGCTTAAATATTGGATTTTGACTTAAAGATAGCATTTATTCTGCTATATATGTTGACCCTTTTAGAAAAAAGTTTCTGGATTAAATGAAGATTTTATAAATTGTTCTCTCAGAGGCAGATTACCAGTTGCTAAAGTGGTGATTCTATGCTGTATGAGAAACTAATAGCTGGGGTAGCTGGATTCTTCAGTGAAATGCTCTTTTTCTCAGAGGCTCCTTGTTTGGAGATATCCTTACAGGACCATACAGAGGAAGGAGGGAAGAAACAAGAAGTGGAGCCTGAGGCAGGACACCTCATTACTTAACCCAACCCCCAAACAGGGTCACTTGATGGGTAGTGACTGTGACAGGACAAGCCAGAGTAGACATTTAGTGGTAAAATAGCCTCAAGTCCTGAAGTTTCTATGTGAACCTTGCAAAGGACATTACTCTGAGACAAGTATTTGAGATGAGTTAGAAAACAGAATTCCATCTGAGCCCAGTAAGAAAACCAGCAAAAGATTGTTAAGTGAGAAATAAAGGTTAAAGGTTAGTGGGAAATATAGTAAAATGTACTCAGGTGCTTATGGGTTTTGTTTAGCCCAATATTTCTAATTATATGAGCAATACTGAAATACATTCTCTGCAAAAAAGCAAGCACTAGAATTATGGCTAAAGTCTCCTTTGGCCACCCCTTCCCCAATCCTATTAGTTTTCCTAGAGAGCTGGTCATTCTTCTGTGTTTGGGATATGACTCAGCTTTTCTGGTCAGTACAGCCCCTTCAACCTGGGGCAAGGGCAGGTGATGAAGCAGATGGTGGGGGAGAGTCAGTATTTCCTCTATTCTTAGACACTCAAAAGTTCAAAACAGAGACCTTCAAGATGGCGGAAGAGTAAGATGTGAAGATCACCTTCCTCCCCACAAATACATCAGAAATACATCTACACGTGGAACACCTCCTACAGAACACCTACCGAATGCTGGCAGAAGACCTCAGACCTCCCAAAAGGCAAGAAACTCCCCACGTTCCTGGGTAGGGAAAAAGAAAAAAGAAAAAACAGAGACAAAAGAATAGGGACGGGACCGGCCCCTCTGGGAGGGAGCTGTGAAGGAGGAAAAGTTTCCACACACTAGGAAGCCGCTTCACTGGTGGAGACAGGGGGTGGGTGGGGAGAAGCTTCGGAGCCACGGAGGAGAATACAGCAACAGGGGTGCAGAGGGCAAAGCGGAGAGATCGCCGCACAGAGGATCGGTGCCGACCAGGACTCACCAGCCTGAGAGGCTTGTCTGCTCACCTGCCGGGACGGGCGGCGGGGGCTGGGAGCTGAGGCTCTGGCTTCGGAGGTTGGATCCCAGGGAGAACACTGGGGTTGTCTCCGTGAACACAGCCTGAAGGGGGATAGTGCACCACGGCTAACCGAGAAGAAGTCCGGGAAAATGTCTGGAGCTGCCGAAGAGGCAAGAGACCATTGTTTTGGGGTGCGCAAGGAGAGGAGATTCAGAGCACTACCTAAACGAGCTCCAGAGAAGGGCGCAAACCGCGGCTATCAGCACGGACCCCAGAGACGGGCATGAAATGCTAAGGCTGCTACTGCCGCCACCAAGAAGCCTGTGCGCGAGCACAGGTCACTATCCACACCCCCGCTTCAGGGGAGCCTGTGCAGCCCGCAACTGCCAGGGTCCCGGGATCCAGGGACAACTCCCCCGGGAGAATGCACGGCGCGCCTCAGGCTGGTGCAACGTCACACTGGCCTCTGCCGCCGCAGGCTCGCCCTGCATTCCGTACCCCTCCCTCCCCCTGGCCTGAGTGAGCCAGATCCCCCTAATCAGCTGCTACTTTAACCCCGTCCTGCCTGAGTGAAGAACAGATGCCGTCAGGCGACCTACACACAGAGGCAGAGGGAAATCCAAAGCTGAACACCAGGAGCAGTGCGTACAAAGAAGAGAAAGGGAAATCTCTCCCAGCAGCCTCAGGAGCAGCGGTTTAAATCTCCACAGTCAACTTGATGTACCCTGCATCTGTGGAATACCTGAATAGACAAGGAATCATCCCAAAATTGAGGTGGTGGACTTTGGGAGCAATGATATATATTTTTTTCCCTTTTTCCCTTTTAGTGTGTATGTGCATGCTTCTTTGTGTGATTTTGTCTGTATAGCTTTGCTTTTACCATTTGTCTTAGGGTTCTGTCTGTCCTTTTTTTTTTTTTTTTTTTTTTTGTATAGTTTTTAGTGCTTGTTATCATGGGTGAATTTGTTTTTTGGTTTGGTTGCTCTCTTCTTTTCTTTTGTTTCTCTTTTTTTAATTACTTTTTAATTTTAAAATTTTTAAAAAATTATTTATTTTAATAACATTATTATTTTAATTATTTTCTTTCTTTTATTCTCCCTTTTCTTCTGACCCATGTGGCTGACAGGGTCTTGGTGCTCTGGCCGTGTCAGGCCTGTCCTCTGAGCTGGGAGAGCCAAGTTCAGGACACTGGTCCACTAGAGACCTCCCGGCACCACATAATATCAAATGGTGAAAGCTCTCCCGCAGATCTCCATCTCAACGCTAAGACCCAGCTCCACTCAACGACCAGCAAGCTACATTGCTGGACACCCTATGTCAAAAACTACCAAGACAGGAACACAACCCCACCCATTAGCAGAGAGGCTGCCTAAAATCATAATAAGGTCACAGATACCACAAAACACACCACTGGACGTTGTCCTGCTCACCACAAAGACAAGATCCAGCCTCATCCACCAGAACACAGGCACTAGTCCCTTCCACCAGGAAACCTACACAACTCACTGAACCAAACTTAGCCACTGGGGGTAGACACCAAAAACAACAGCAACTACAAATCTGCAGCCTGCGAAAAGCAGACCCCAAACACAGTAAGTTAAGCAAAATAAGAAGACAGAGAAACACACAGCACATGAAGGAGCAAGGTAAAAACCCACCAGACCAAACAAATGAAGAGGAAATAGGCAGTCTACCTGAAAAAGAATTCAGAATAATGATAGTAAAGATGATCCAAAATCTTGGAAATAGAAAGGAGAAAACACAAGAAACGTTTTAACAAGGACCTAGAAGAACTAAAGAGCAAACAAACAATGATAAACAACACAATAAATGAAATTAAAAATTCTCTAGAAGGAATCAATAGCAGAATAACTGAGGGAGAAGAACAGATAAGTGCCCAGGAAGGTAAAATAGTGGAAATAACTACTGCAGAGCAGAAAAAAGAAAAAAGAATGAAAAGAATTGAGGACAGTCTCACAGACCTCTGGGACAACATTAAATGTACCAACATTCGAATTATAGGGGTCCCAGAAGAAGAGAAAAAGAAAGGGACTGAGAAAATATTTGAAGAGATTATAGTTGAAAACTTCCCTAATATGGGAAAGGAAATAGTTAATCAAGTCCGGGAAGTGCAGAGAGTCCCATACAGGATAAATCCAAGGAGAAACACACCAAGACACATATTAATCAAACTGTCAAAAATTAAATACAAAGAAAACATATTAAAAGTAGCAAGGGAAAAACAACAAATAACATACAAGGGAATCCCCATAAGGTTAACAGCTGATCTTTCAGCAGAAACTCTGCAAGCAGAAGAGAGTGGCAGGACATATTTAAAGTGGTGAAAGGGAAAAACCTACAACCAAGATTATTCTACCCAGCAGGATCTCACTCAGATTTGATGGAGAAATTAAAATCTTTAAAGACAAGGAGAAGCTAAAAGAATTCAGCACCACCAAACCAGCTTTACAAAAAATGCTAAGGGAACTTCTCTAGGCAGGAAACACAAGAGAAGGAAAAGACGTAGAAAAACAAATGCAAAACAGTTAAGAAAATGGTAATAGGAACATACATATCGATAATTACTTTAAATGTAAATGGATTAAATGTTCCCACCAAAAGACACAGACTGGCTGAATGGATACAAAAACAAGACCCATATATATACTGTCTTGTCAAGAGACCCACTTCAGACCTAGGGACACATACAGACTGAAACTGAGGGGATGGAAAAAGATATTCCATGCAAATGGAAATCAAAAGAACGCTGGAGTAGCAATTCTCTTATCAGACAAAATAGACTTTAAACTAAAGACTATTACAAGACACAAAGAAGGACACTACATAATGATCAAGGGATCAATCCAAGAAGATATGACACTTGTAAATATTTATGCACCCAACATAGGAGCACCTCAATACATAAGGCAAATGTTAACAGCCATAAAGTGGGAAATCGACAGTAACACAATCATAGTAGGGGACTTTAACACCCCACATTCACCAATGGACAGATCATCCAAAATGAAAACAAATAAGGAAACACAAGCTTTAAATGATACATTCAACAAGATGAACTTAATTGATATTTATAGGACATTCCATCCAAAAACAACAGAATACACATTCTTCTCAAGTGCTCATGGAACATTCTCCAGGATAGGTCATATCTTGGGTCACAAATCAAGCCTTGGTAAATTTAAGAAAATTGAAATCGTACCAAGTATCTTTTCCAACCACAACGCTATGAGACTAGATATCAATTACAGGAAAAATTCTGTAAAATATACAAACACATGGAGGCTAAACAATACACTACTTAATAACCAAGAGATCACTGAAGACATCAAAGAGGAAATCAAAAAATACCTAGAAATAAATGACAATGAAAACACGATGACCCAAAACCTATGGGATGCAGCAAAAGCAGTTCTAAGAGGGAAGTTTATAGCAATACACTCCTACCTCAAGAAACAAGAAACATCTCAAATAAACAAACTAACCTTACACTTAAAGCAATTAGAGAAAGAAGAACAAAAAACCCCCAAAGTTAGAAGGAAAGAAGTCAAAGATCAGATCAGAAATAAAGGAAAAAGAAATGAAGGAAACAATAGCAAAGATCAGTAAAATTAAAAGCTGGTTCTTTGAGAAGATAAACAAAATTGATAAACCATTAGCCAGACTCATCAAGAAAAAAAAGGAGAAGACTCAAATCAACAGAATTAGAAATGAAAAAGGAGAAGTAACAAACGACACTGCAGAAATACAAAGGATCATGAGAGATTACTACATGCAACTATATGCCAATAAAATGGACAACCTGGAAGAAATGGACACATTCTTAGTAAAGCACAACTCTCCGAGACTGAACCAGAAAGAAATAGAAAATATAAACAGACCAATCCCAAGCACTGAAATTGAGACTGTGATTAAAAATCTTCCAACAAACAAAAGCCCAGGACCAAATGGCTTCACAGGCGAATTCTATCAAACATTTAGAGAAGAGCTAACACCTATCCTTCTCAAACTCTTCCAAAATTTACCAGAGTGAGGAAGACTCCCAAACTCATTCTATGAGGCCACCATCACCCTGATACCCAAACAAGACTAAGATGTCACAAAGAATGAAAACTATAGGCCAATGTCACTGATGAACATAGATGCAAAAATCCTCAACAAAATACTAGCAAACAGAATCCAACAGCACATTAAAAGGATCATATACCATGATCAAGTGGGGTTTATCCTGGGAATGCAAGGATTCTTCAATATACACAAATCAATCAATGTGATACAGCATATTAACAAACTGAAAGAGAAAAACAATATGATCATCTCAATAGATGCAGAAAAAGCTTTCAACAAAATTCAACACCCATTTATGATAAAAACCCTCCAGAAAGTAGGCATAGGGGGAACTTACCTCAACATAATAAAGGCCATATATGACAAACCCACAGCAAACATCGTTCTCAATGGTGAAAAAGTGAAACCATTTCATCTAAGATGAGGAACAAGACAAGGTTGTCCACTCTCACCACTATTATTCAACATAGTTTTGGAAGTTTTAGCCACAGCAATCAGAGAAGAAAAAGAAATAAAAGCAATCTAAATCGGAAAAGAAGAAGTAAAACTGTCACTATTTGCAGATGATATGATACTATACATAGAGAGTCCTAAATATGCTACCAGAAGACTACTAGAGCTAATCAATGAATTTGGTAAAGTAGCAGGATACAAAATTAATGCACAGAAATCTCTTGCATTCCTATACACTAATGATTAAAAATCTGAAAGTGAAATTAAGGAGACACTCCCATTTACCATTGCAACAAAAAGAATAGAATACCTAGGAATAAACCTACCTAAGGAGACAAAAGACCTGTATGCAGAAAACTATAAGACACTAATGAAAGAAATTAAAGATGACACAAACAGATGGAGAGATATACCATGTTCTTGGATTAGAAGAACCAACATTATGAAAATGACTATACTACCCAAAGCAATCTACAGATTCAATGCAATCCTTATCAAATTACCAATGTCATTTTTCACAGAACTAGAACGAAAAATTTCACAATTTGTACGGAAGCACAAAAGACCCCGAATAGCCAAAGGATCTTAAGAAAGAAAAACGGAGCTGGAGGAATCAGGCTCCTGGACTTCAGACTATACTACAAAGCTATAGTAATCAAGACAGTATGGTACTGGCACAAAAACAGAAATATAGATCAATGGAACAGGATAGAAAGCCCACGCAATATGATCACCTTATTTTTGATAAAGGAGGCAAGAATATATAATGGAGAAAAGATAGCCTCTTCAATAAAGCTAGTGGTGCTGGGAAAACTGGACAGCTACATGTAAAAGAATGAAATTAGAACACTCCCTAACACCATACACAAAAATAAACTCAAAGTGGATTAAAGACCTAAATGTAAGGCCAGACACTATAAAACTCTTAAGGAAAACAAAGGCAGAACACTCTATGACATAAATCACAGCAAGATCCTTTTGGACCCACCTCCTAGAGAAATGGAAATAAAAACAAAAATACATAAATGGGACCTAATGAAACCTAAAAGCTTTTGTACAGCAAAGGAAACCATAAAAAAGACCAAAAGACAACCCTCAGAATGGGAGAAAATATTTGCAAATGAAGCAACTGACAAAGGATTAACCTCCAAAATTTACAAGCAGCACGCACATGCAGCTCAATATCAAAAAAACACACAACCCAATCCAAAAATGGGCAGAAGACCTAAATAGACATTTCTCCAAAGAAGATATACGGGTAACCAACAAACACATGAAAGAATGCTCAACATCACTAATCATTACAGAATTGCAAATCAAAACTACAATGAGATATCACCTCACACCAGTCAGAACGGCCATCATCAAAAAATCTACAAACAATAAATGCTGGAGAGGGTGTGGAGAAAAGGGAACACTCTTGCACTGTTGGTGAGAATGTGAATTGATACAGCCACTATGGAGAACAGTATGGAGGTCCTTAAAAAACTAAAAATAGAACTACCATATGACCCAGCAATCCCACTACTTGGCATATACCCTGAGAAAACCATAGTTCAAAAAGAGACATGTACCACAATATTCATTGCTGTTCTATTTACAATAGCCAGGACATGGAAGCAACTGAAGTGTCCACCAACAGATGAATGGATATAGAAGATGTGGCACAAATATACAATGGAATATTACTTAGCCATAAAAAGAAATAAAATTGAGTTATTTGTAGTGAGGTGGATGGACCTAGAGTCTGTCATACAGAGTGAAGAAAGTTAGAAACAGTAAAACAAATACTGTACACTAACACATACGTATTGGATCTAAAAAAAAAAAAAAGGCTCTGATTAACCCTGGGGCAGGGCAGGAATAAAGACACAGAGTAGAGAATGGACCTCACAACAAGGGGAGGGGGAAGGGTATGCTGGGACGAAGTGAGAGAGTAGCATTGACATATATACACTACCAAATGTAAAATAGATAGCTAGTGGGAAGCAGCTGCACGGCACAGGGAGATCAGCTCGACGCTTTGTGACCACCTGAACGGGTGTGATAAGGAGGGTGGGAGGGAGACGCAAGAGGGAGGGGATATGGAGATACACTTATTCATGTAGCTGATTCACTTTGCTATACAGCAGAAACTAACACAACATTGTAAAGCAATTATACTCCAATAAAGATGTTAAAAAAATAAAATTAAGTTAAAAAATAAAATAGGGGACTTCCCTGGTGGTGCAGTGGTTAAGAATATGCCTGTCAATGCCGGAGACACAGGTTCAATCCCTGGTCCAGGAAGATCCCACATGCTGCGGAGCAACTAAGCCAGTGCACCACAATTACTGGGCCTGCTCTCTAGAGCCTGCGAGCCACAACTACTGAACCCGTGTGCCACAACTACTGAAGCCCGCGCACCTAGATCCCATGCTCCACAACAAGAGAAGCCACCGCAACGAGAATCCCACGCACCGCAAGGAAGAGTAGCCCCCGCTCGCTGCAGGTCGAGAAAGCCCGCACACAGCACCAAAAACCCATTGCAGCCAAAAATAAATAAATAAAAATTTAAAAAATAATAATAATAATAAAATAATTTTTACCTTTTTTTTTTTTTAAAAAAGTACCTTTTGGGAACAAACTGATAAGCAAATACAGTTAATCAGAACAGTGGATATTTGTAATTTGCCTCTCCAGCATAATAATAATTCCTTTTCCAAGTCACAGCCAGAGTTACTGCACCACACAACTCCAAGGTGGTCCCAGTCACATTACCGATTGTGTGAAAGGTAACCCTGGGAGTTGTGCAGCACACAACCTGCACAACATTCAAAGTAGACCTAGCCACAGCCGTAATTTTCCTTTGTGATTCACTGCTCACCCTATCACAGTTAACATGATCTGACAGGATATCACCCTAGAGTTAGAGCACATGACCAGGCCTAGTACATCCCATTCCTCTGGCCCCTGGGTCAGTGGTGGGCACATGAACTAAACCTAAACTAGTCCAATCAGAGTGGATCTCAGGGATCCTTGGGAATGTACATCCTTATAACATAATTTTCCAAATGAAAACCCCAACTTTTTTTTTCTCACTAATAGTCCCTAATGAAGACAGCAGCTATCAATTAAATGTGTCAAAATGAAGGACTCATGTTTTTTTCTTAGCAAGGATGATGGTATCTTCATTAACATAGTGACTCTCTTGTTTGGTCTCTTCTGTGCCCAGTTGATACCATTGAGATTGGGTTTCAAAGCGTCTTCTAGAAAAAAGTTTTGTCTGACAAAATGAGACTGAACTGGCATTACCATAATCCCTAAGTAACCAGTCAAGGCTAGAACAAATGGATCAAAATGTACTGGAGGTAGTGAGTTTCCATCACCGCAGGTGATCAAATCGAGGCTGAGTGACTGTTTAAAGCATGTAAAGTAGAGGGGATTCAAATATCCACTGGGGGCTTGGACTATCATATTCCCAAGGTGATGTCTTCAATGTGGTCTTTTAAATAGTAAAGATATTCAAACATATGCACACAAACAGAAACATGATATTCTAAGAATTAAATAGACTGTGCTATCAACTTGCCTCCAGAAATCTTTGGAAGCGCGAGAGTGTGAAGATGCTTTCCTTTGTGGGGTATCATTCAACTGAATTGTGAAGCCAGTATGTCAAGATTATGAACCAGATTCTTGGGTGGTTTTCTTCACAGTTTTGTTGAGATAGTCTACTTCTTTGTGCATTATGTTATTTTTATGTTACTAATTTTAAATTTTATGAAGCTTCCTCCTATATATTTTCCCTATGGAGCTATCTAAAAAACACATACACAACACAGTGACCAATTTTTTGTCATTTATGTCTTTTGCTTTACTAATTTATTTACAGATTTATAGTTCACTGACTTTCGTAGTTTGAAAATTAATGTTAAACCAATACTTTGTACAAATTTATTATAGTTTTACTGTAAACTATTTTGCAATAGATTGTTTGACCAATGTGGCGTAAAACTCTGTTGTATATAAATGAACACATTAAGCAAGCTGAAGGCATAAAATCAGCTAGCACTCTAATATAGCAGCTTGTGAGTGTAAAACTATATAGCATTTTTATGTAGCATATGGGAAAACTGTGCAGCATAGGGGTTTTGAGTATTAATTCTACAGTTGTACTAAATCTAACATGACAGTCTCTATCTATAATCCAGCCAGATTTAAAGTGCTAAGTTTTCACTGATGCTGTGAATGCTGTATTATCTGAGTGGTGGTGTTCAAGAAAGTCCATCTTCATAAAGCAAGTTTAGACCCCTTAGCATCCATACATAGAAATCATCTTAACTACTGGGTATTCCAAAATGTAGTTTTCTTTAAAATTCAGGAGTGTTTCCAAAATTGCTCTACTATATTGAGCAATCTATCATCTTTTAAGTGGAAGAAAATACCTATCAATATAATGTAAGGTAAAAAAAAATTTTTAATTTTGATCATCCTATTTCTCAGGGCTTAACTTTTATTCTTTTTTAATATAAATTTATTTATTATTTATTTATTTTTGGCTGCGTTGGGTCTTCGTTGCTGCGCACAGGCTTTCCCTAGCTGCAGAGAGCAGGGGCTACTCTTCGTTGCGCTGCTTGGGCTTCTCATTGAGGTGGCTTCTCTTGTTGCGGAGCATGGGCTCTAGGTGCATGGGCTTCAGTAGCTGTGGCACACAGGCTCAGTAGTTGTGGCTCGCGGGCTCTAGAGCGCAGGCTCAGTAGTTGTGGTGCATGGGCTTAGTTGCTCCGAGGCATGTGGGATCTTCCCAGAGCAGGGATCGAACGTGTCCCCTGCGTTGGCAGGTGGATTCTTAACCACTGCACCACCACGGAAGTCCTTAACTTTTATTCATTACCTGACTATCTTCTTTTGACAAATCATAAACTGGAAACTGCACAATTGACTTACATAAGGAAGAACACATACATAATAGCCACAGCATTTTTTAAAGGCACATACAAGTACAGATGAATGAATTTTCACAAAACAAACACATCTATATAATCCTCAACCAGATCAAGAAATAGAATGTTACTAACTCCCCAGAAGCAGCACTCAGACTCACTTCTCGTCACTAGCCACCACACCCCCCAAGATAACTACTATCCGCACTGCTAACTGATAGTTTTTCTTGTTTTTATACTTGATATAAACGGGATAATACATTAGTACTTTTGTGAATGGTTTCTTCCACCCAACTTAGATTTGTGAAATGTAGTCTTACTGTCATATATAGCTTGCTCCTTCTCATTGTTACATACTATTTCATTTTTTAAACATACCACAATTTCTTTCTCCATTATACTATCAATGGGCATCTGGTTAGTTTCTAGATTTTAGCTATTACAAATAATACTGCTATGAATATTCTGGAGCATATCTTTTAGTGAATATAAGTACATATTTTTGTTGAGTATATATCAAGGTACTATTTTAATTCTACACAAGTATGGTTAATACATCTACTCTTTATGTAATTATGTACTCAGCATCATGGACAATGACACCTTTTTTCTAGTCATGATGTTTGGAAGGCAGCAGACAGTTTTTCAGATCCAAGAAAGATATTGCATTTCAAAACATTCTAGTAAGACACTGGGAGCATATTTAGATTTTTACAGATTTAAGACCTTAACTCAGAAGTGCAAGAAATTTTTTTTATTTTTATATCACTACACTTAATTCCTATTTTGAGCTACCATTCTGCCCAGTGGGCAGGCACTTAATCTCAGTGAAAGCAGAATGTCCCTCTCCTACTTTTCCTGAGCTGCACCTAAATTCCAGAGATGGACATGATATTGGGGCCTCTAGTTGCCATCTATTCAAGCTGACATGTGTTCATTCCTACCTGGGCCCTGCTAGGTATTGGGATGCCTTCCTCCTTCTGACCTTTTTGGGTCTGCTGGCCCCTTTGCTGAGGTAGGCTCTCTCTCAGGCCTATTGCCTCACAATCCATGTTCACACTCATGAATAACATTCCTTTGTTCCCACAACCTTTTGGGCCCATAAACACTCTATTAGTCCAGAATGGAGTAGGCAGCCCGGTTCTGCGTCTATTCTACCAAATACACTGTTCATGGCAAGACCTTTATACTTTGAATCTTTTAGGCTTTGGGTTTCTGAAGCTTAAAAGTTCAGGATCTTGTAACTCAAAAGCTTTTCACTTGTATCATCCTTTGCTCAAAGCACTGAATTCTGATGACTGCAGGGGAATGGGGAAGTAGGTGGAAGGGAATATTGTTCCACCACTTAAATACATATTTGATTCTGTTGCTCCTTTGAACTCCTTTCATAACTTAATTTAAAAAACAAATACCAGGGACTTCCCTAGCGGTCCAGTGGATAAGACTCCGTGCTCCCAATGCAGGGGGCCTGGCTTCCATCCCTGGTCGGGGAATTAGATCCCACATGCCAAAACTAAGAGTTCGCATGCCGCAACTAAGACCGGCACAGCCAAAATAAATAAATACATAAATATATTTTTAGAACACCAAATACCAAACAAAACCCTTTTACATTACTACCTTATCATAATCACAACTAGATTTACATCAGATTGAATTCAGTGTACAATTTGGTAAAGCTGATAGCTGTTTGTCATTTCTGACACAGCTTACAAATCCTAGAGAAAGGGGCTTCCCTGGTGGCGCAGTGGTTGAGAGTCCGCCTGCCGATGCAGGGGATGCAGGTTCGTGCCCCGGTCCGGGAAGATCCCACATGCCGCGGAGCGGCTGGGCCCGTGAGCCATGGCTGCTGAGCCTGCGCGTCTGGAGCATGGGCTCCGCAACGGGAGAGGCCACAACAGTGAGAGGCCCCGGTACCGCAAAAAAAAAAAAAAAAAAAAAAAAAAATCCTAGAGAAAGAAAATTCAATAACGGCAAACTACTACTAGCTACCATTGATTGAGTACAAACTATATAACAGGTGCTATATATGTGTTCCCTTATTTAACTTTTATAGCAACCTTATGAAGTAGGGTATGATTCCTTCATTTTATAAATAAGAAAACGGGAGGCACAGATAGGTGAACTAACTTGCTCAAGGTCACAAAACTAGGATTTGAAACTAAGAGCTGCTATGATAAACACCATGTTATACTACCTCAATGCAAGGACAGAATTTGGTAACCTTTTACTGCTTTCTCCATTAAAACATGAAAGTCCAAGAAGAACTGCCCTTTCAAACAAGAAAATTTGAGAGCTCCTTCGTACTGCTTTCTGGATCCCAGTTCCCACAGCTTATTTGAACCTGGACCTACCATGTAAATATGGTGAACTATTTGTTACAATTTCTAAGGTCAGTTTGCAACATACAAAATTATATACATGAGGAAAATTACAAAACTCTGATGAAAGAAACCAAATAACTAAATAAATGCAGAGATTCCATGTTCATGGGCAGAAATACTCAAGTTTTTCAAGATGTCAGTTCTTCCCAACTTGATCTATAGAGTCAATCCATCCCAATCAAAACCCTAGAAAATTATTTCGTGGATATTGACAAGTTCTTTAGTTTATATGGAGAGGCAAAATACCCAGAATAGCCAACTCAGTATTAAAAAAGAAAGACCCAGTTGGAGGACTGACACTACCTGACTTCAAGATGCACTATAAAGCTACAGTAATCAAGACTGTGGTATTTATAAAAGAACAACTAGATCAGTGGAACAGAGAACAGAGTGCAGAAATAGACCCACATAGGGATTTCCCTGGTGGTCCAGTGGTTAAGAATTGCCTTCCAATGCAGGGGACGCAGGTTCAATCCCTGGTCGGGGAACTAAGATCCCACATGCTGCGGAGCAACTAAGCCCATGAGCTGCAACTACTGAGCCTGCATGCCACAACTACAGAGCCCACGCACTCTGGAGCCCGCATGCCACAACTAGAGAGCCTTCACACCACAACTACTGAGCCTATGCTCCACAACTAGAGAGAAGCCCACGCACTGCAACAAACAGCCTACACGCTGCAACAAAAGATCCCGCATGCTGCAACTGAGACCCAACGCAGCCAAAAGTAATAATAAATAAATATATTTTTAAAAAGATCATACCATTAAAAAAAAAAGAAATAGACCCACATAAATATAGTCAACTGATCTTTGACAAAGGAGCAAGAGCAATACATTGGAGAAAAGATATTCTTTTCAACAAATGGTGCTAGAACAACTAGACATCCACATGCAAAAAAAAAAAAAAAAAGAATCTAGACAAAGACATTACAGTCTTCACAAAATTAACTTAAAATGGACCACAGACCAGAATAGAGAACCCTCCTACACTGTTGGTGGGAATATAAATTGGTGCAGCCACTATGGAGAAGAGTATGGAGGTTCCTTAAAAAACTAAAAATAGAGTTACCATATGATCCAGTAATCCCACTCTTGGGCATATAACCAGAAAACACAAAAACTCTAATTCAAAAAGATACATGCACCCCAACGTTCATAGCAGCACTATTTACAATAGCCAAGACATGGAAGCAACCTAAATGTCCATCAACAGATGAATGGATAAGAAAGATGTGGGGGAAAAAAAAAAAAAAAAAAAAAAAGAAAGATGTGGGAATATATATACAATGGAATGCTACTCAGCCATAAAAAAGAATGAAGTAATGCCACTTGCAGCAACATGAATGGACATAGAGATTATCATACTAAGTAAGTCAGACAAAGACAAATATCATATGATATCACTTACATGTGGAATCTCAAAAAATAAAGGAACTTATTTACAAAACAGAAATAGACTCACAGACAGAGAAAACAAACTTATGGTTACCAAGGGAGAAAGGTGGAGGAGGGATAAATTAAGAATTTGGGATTAACAGATACATACTACTATATATAAAATAGATAAACAACAAGGACCTACTGTATAGCACAGGGAACTATATTCAATATCTTGTAATAACCTATAATGGGAATCTGAAAAAGAATATATATATACTAGTATATATATGTGTGTGTGTGTGTGTGTATATATATATATATATATGTATAAACTGAATCACTTTGCTGTACACCTGAAACATTGTAAATCAACTATACTTCATTTCTGTTTTTTATTTTTATTTAAAAAATATTTTTAGGCTGCACCAAGCAGCATGCAGGATGCAGGATCTTGGTTCCCTGACCAGGGATCAAACCCGTGCCCCCTGTAGTGGAAGTGCAGAGTCTTAACCACTGGATCACCAGGGAAGTCCTCAACTATACTTCGATTAAATATATATATACCCATATGTATCTATCTATATATAAATTTATTTATATACATATAAATTTATATATATAAATTTTTTGCATAGGAGAAAACCTAGATAACCTTGGGTTTGGCAGTGACTTCTTAGTTGCAATACCAAAGGCACAATCCAAGAAAGAAAAAATTGATAAGCTGGACTTCATTAAAATTAAAATTTTCTGCTCTGCAAAAGACCCTATTAAGAGAATGAAAAGACAAAGCATACACTGGGAGAAAATATTTTCAAAAGACATCAGATAAAGGACTGTTATACAAAATATACAAAGAACTCTTAAAATTCAACAATAAGAAAACAACCCGATTTAAAAATGGGCCAAAGACCTTAAGAGAAACCTCACCAAAGAAGAAATATAGATGGCAAATAAGCACATGAAAAGATGCTCCACATCATATGTCATCAGGGAAATGCAAATTAAAACAATGAGATATCACTACACACCAATTAGAATGGCCAGAACGCTGACAACACCAAATGCTGGCGAAGACATGGAGCAACAAGAACTCTCATTTACTGCTATTTGTACTGCAAAATGGTACAGCCACTTTGGAAGACAGTTTGGCAGTTTCTAACAAAACTAAAGGTATTCTTACCATACCAATTCAGCAATCACGCTCTTTGGTATCTACGCAAAGGAGTTTTGTGTGTTAAGTCCACACACACACACAAATGTGCACAGGAACGTTTATAGCAGCTTTACTCATATTGCCAGAACTTGGAAGGAATCAAGATATCCTTCAGTAGGTAACTGGATAAGTAAACAGTGGTGCCTCCAGAGAATGGAATAGTATTCAACACTAAAAAGAAAGGAGCCACCCACCAGGCCATGAAAAAAACATGGAGGAATCTTAAATGCATATTACTAAGTGAAAGAAGCCAATCTGAAAAAGCTACATACTATACGATTTCAACTACATGACATTCTGGAAAAAAAACAGAACTATTGAGATAGTGAAAAGACCAGTTTTTGCTGGGGTTTAGGAGAGAGAGAAGCGTAATTAGTTGGAGCACAGAGGATTTTTAGGGCAGTGACACTACTTTATATGATACCATAATGGTGGATATATGTCATCACACATTTGTCCAAACCCACAGAATGTGCAACACCAGGAGTGAATACTAACGTAAATTATGAACTCTGGACAATAATGATGTGTCAGCCCCCAGCTGGTTGTTTTAATATTATCAATGAGAAAGCTTTGATCTAAAAACACTGCATATGGGACTTCCCTGGTGGCGCAGTGGTTAAGAATCCACCTGCCAATGCAGGGGACACAGTTTCGAGCCCTGGTCTGGGAAGAGCCCACATGCCACGGAGCGACTAAAGCTATGTGCCACAACTACTGAGCCCGCGTGCCACAACTACTGAAGGCTGCGGGCCTAGAGCCCGTGCTCTGCAACAAGAGAAGCCACCACAATGAGAAACCGGCACACCGCAACTAGAGAAAGCCCACAAGCAGCAATGAAGACCCAGTGCAGCCAAAAATAAATAAATAAGTTAATTTTTTTTAAATTGAAAATCTTTAAATAAAATAAAAGCACTGGTGGCGCAGTGGTTGAGAGTTCGCCTGCCGTTGCAGGGGATGCGGGTTCGTGCCCCGGTCTGGGAAGATCCCACATGCCGCGGAGTGGCTGGGTCCGTGAGCCTTGGCCGCTGAGCCTGCGCGTCCGGAGCCTGTGCTCCGCAACGGGAGAGGCCACAACAGAGAGAGGCCCGCGTACCGCAAATAAATAAATAAATAAAAAAAAAAGCACTGGCTAGAATTAAATCATTTTTATTTCACGACTTTAACCTTTTGCCCTGAAATAAGGGAACAAACCCCACAGTTTTACATTTTGCTTCCTATTAACTAAGGGAACGCATGCTCACTACAGAACATTGAAACCTTAAAGAAAGACACAATAGGGGCTTCCCTGGTGGCGCAGCGGTTGAGAGTCCGCCTGCCGATGCAGGGGGCGCGGGTTCGTGCCCCGGTCCGGGAAGATCCCACATGCCGCGGAGCGGCTGGCCCCGTGAGCCATGGCCGCTGAGCCTGCGCGTCCGGAGCCTGTGCTCCGCAACGGGAGAGGCCACGGCAGTGAGAGGCCCGCGTAACACAAAAAAAAAAAAAAAAAAAAAAAAAAAAAAAAAAAAAAAAAAAAGACACAATAAAGAAAATGAAAGTTCCCCCATAAAATTATCTCCCCAGAGATTATCACTACCAGGAACATGGTACATAATTTTTCAAAATTTTTTTCTATCCAAATATGAGATCAGCGTCTATCTGTGTTGAAAAAACACAATACCAACTCCAAAAGCCTTGGAGAGCAACAGAGAGCTTTATTGCATCTTTGAGAAAATGAATAACATGAAAATTACATTGCATGTCATTATAAAACTTCCGAAGTGTTCACTTTAGTTATTGTTCCTCCACATCACAAAACTGCTCTCTCTGTTTCTTCCTCCAAACTCATAGCCACCTTTTCTCAAAACTCCTTCCTCTTCCCTGTCTCTTATGTTTCCCTTTTCTCAAGTGAAGCAGTTTGTAGGCTTTTCTAGTTTTCAGTCAGGCTGATCCCATTATTAATTAGTCAGGTAAATCAAGGACCTTTCCTCCTCAGAAAGATTAGGAGGGCAGGAGCAGCAATGGAAAATACTCATAATTTAACATTCTTTCCTTATCATACATGTGTGGCTTTATCTATTATATGAAGTTTTTTGAGTTATTTTAATAAAGATGAGATTATATTATACATTCTGCTTTGTGATTTTTCATTTAATATATGTTAAACATCTGTGGATGTCAGTATAAGTAGATCTACATCATGTTTTATAGTCACTTAGCATTTCATTACGTAAGTGTTTCATAATTTATTTAGCCAAACCCTTACTGTGGGACATTTGGTTACTTCCAAACTTTTGCTACTTTATGTAATGCTGCAATGAATATTCTTGAATGAGTAGAGTAGAAGCCATCTCATCTAACTCTACTGGAACCAGTAGTTGGTTGGTTAATCAGTTCAAGCAAGGAATCATAAAAATTGATACAACACGTTTTAAATGCTTTAGATTAACTTAAGACACATAAATGTGCTCTTCTCCAATATTTTGACAAATAGGGTCTTTTATTTTGAGAATGAGTTCACTAATTACATGTAGTTTTATATCATGTTTCTTGCATAAACCATTGCCAAAACACAAGTTTTACAATTCCCCACTCCAGCTTTTTTTCAGTGTAAAGTTCAGTATCTGTTAGTGTACTTTAGAGAGGGAATTATAGTGTTGGTTATTCTGGGGAGTTGTTTAAGTGGAGACTGATTAAGAGAACTTCTACCATATATTTGTAAGATAAATTCTTAGAAATGAAATTAGTGGATTAGAGGGTATATGCACTTGAAACTTATACAGCTATTGTCAAATAGTTCTCCAGAAAGGTTGCCACAGTTTATATTCCCAAAAATATTGTGCGAGAGTTTTTATTTCTTAGATATCTGCACCAATATTGGATATAATGAACAGTTTAAATCTAACAATGCTATTTATTAATTTATTCAACAATATTTATTAAAATTTCTATGTATAAAATTAACTCAAAATGGATCATAGACCTAAATGTGAGAGTTAAAACTGTAAAATTCATAGAAGACAACTGCTATAGACTGAATGTTTGTATCCCTCAAAATTCATATGTTATATCCCAGCACCCAAAGTGATGGTATTTAGAAGTGAAACCTTTGGGAAGTGACTAGGTCATGAAGGTGAAGTCCTCATAAATGGGATTAGTGCCCTTATAAAAGAGAACCCAGAGAGCTCGCTTGCCCCTTCTGCCATGTGAGGATATGGTGAGAGAGAGCAGTCTATGAACAAGGAAACAGGTCCTCACCAGACAACAAATTTGCCAGCATCTTGATCTTGGACTTTCCAGAAGAGTGAGAAATAAATTTCTGTTGTTTATTAGCCACCCACAAGTTTCTATTGTTCTTTATGATATTTTTGTTATAGCAGCCCAAACATATGAAGTAAAAAATACAGAAGTAAATCTCTGTGCTCTTAGGTTAGGCAAAGTCACCTTAGATATGACACCAAAACACAAGTGACAAAAGAAAAAACAGATAAATTTGACTTTATCAAAATTAAATACTTTTGTGACAACACAGAGAATGGGAAAAATATTTTAAAATCATATATTTACAATGGACTTGTATCTAGAATATATAAAGAACACTTACAACTCAATTTTAAAAAGAGAAATAACCCTATATAACAGTAGGCAAAAGACCTGAATAGACATTTCTTCAAAGAAAATATACAAATGGCCTAAAGCATATGAAAAGATGCTCGATATCATTGGCCATCAGGGAAATATAAATCATAACCACTGTAATATACCACTTCATATTCACTGGATGGCTATAATAAAAAAGATAATAAGTATTGGAGAGGTGTGGGGAAACTGGAATCCTAATACATTGCTGGTGGGAATGTAAAATGGTACAACCGTTTTGGACAACAGCCTGGCAGTTCCTTAAAATGTTAAACATATAGGGCTTCCCTGGTGGCGCAGTGGTTAAGAATCCGCCTGCCAGTGCAGGGGACATGGGTTCGAGCCCTGGTTTGGGAAGATCCCCATGTTCTGCAGAGCAACTAAGCCCGTGTGCCACAACTACTGAGCCTGCGCTCTAGAGCCCTTGTGCCACAACTACTGAAGCCCACATGCCTAGAGCCCATGCTCCGCAACAAGAGAAGCCACCGCGATGAGAAGCCTGCGCACCACAATGAAGAGTAGCCCCTGCTCACCGCAACTAGAGAAAGCTTGCGCACAGCAATGAAGACCCAACGCAGCCAAAAATAAATAAATTAAAAAAAGAAAACACAGTCATACAAAAAATTGTAAACGAATGTTCATAGCAGCATTATTCATAATAGCCAAAAAGCAGAAACAATTCAAATACCCATCAACTGATGACCGAATAAATAAAATGTGGTATATTCATACAATGCAATATTTTTAAGCAATAAAAAGGAATGAAGTATGCATACATGCTACAATATGGATGAACCTTGAAAACATGCTAAGCCAAAGAAGCCAGTCATAAAAGACCATCTATTTTAGGATACCATTTATATGAAATGTCCAGAATAAGCAAATCCTATAGAGACAGAAAGTTGATTAGTGGTTGCACAGGGCCGGGAAGTGGACGAAATGGGAGTGACTAGTAATGGGCATGGGGTTTCTTTCTAGGGGTGATGAAATGTTCTAAAATTAATTATGATAATGGTTGCACAACTCTTTAGTATGTGAGCATACTAAAACCCATTGAATTATACACTTTAAATAGGTCAATTGTATGATATGTGACTTATACCTCAAAAAAGCTGTTACATTAAAAAAAATAATGTCTCGCAATGTTCTAGACACTACAAATACAGCAGTTGACATATGTTTTCCATTTACCCTTCCAGATTCACTCTCCACCCTTCTCCATTATGTGCTCTGCCCATAGGGGCTGATCTAACAGACCACAACTCAGGCCTTGGTTGAATTTGGCCAACAGGGAGCCCAGGCAGGAGATCAGAGTGGGAAGGAAAGTGGGATCATGATATTTATTCTTTCAGCTCCCTCACTGAGAGGGCACCTTGTGCCTGCTGTGTCTCTCCAATGAAAGTCACTGATCTTCCAAAAGAGGCAAATTTACATACTGTCCCTTTTAGGTTCTACTAACTACTATAATTATTCCTCTAGCAATTTTGGGCCTAAAGATGGTAACATCACAGCTGCTACCAGCCCCAGAATACTGTAGGAGTCTTTGTGGTTTCCCTATGTTGCATCTTTGCAAATAACCCCTTAGTAAATAAATAACCACTTTGTAAATAAATCTTCCTAAAATTATTCTGAGCATATAACCTATTTTCTATTGAGACCTTTACTAAACCAGGCAGACAAGACCTCTGCTAGCTTAGAGTTTTCATTCTGATGATCAAAGAAGAGAAATTAATAAGAATATTCCAGGCAGAGGGAACAGAAAGTACAATGGTGCTGTTCCAGGTAGATGCTTGGTATGTTTGTTGTGTAGAAAGACCAGTGTGACTAATGTGGAATGACTCAATGGGGAGTAATAAGAAAGGAAGTGAAGAGGTGGGCAGGGCCAGATCATACAGAGCCCTATGCATACTATTATATTTTTACTTGTCTGATATATTTAACTAAATATAGACAAAACATGAATAAAAACACAACATTCAGTATTTGTAATATAATCTGTTATTTGCATCCTTGATTTAAAAACCTTATGCTTTGTATTGTAGGATTGTCAAGTACTTTCAAGGACAGGAAAAAGCTTAGTTTCTGATTGGAAAATACAAATAAATTCAGGTGATCAAATGTATAGCCATGTCTCGAACTGAAATATATATATATGTTATTAACAAAGACAAATTAGAAAATAAAATTCATGATATACTTTCTTTCCCATCACATAGCACCGTAAAGGAGAAATCTTTTTCATTCAGAGCCCTGAGTCTTGTTTTGTTTCTTTCTTTCTTTTTTTACTTTGTTCTGTTTTTAAAAAAATTAGTTTATTATTTAAGGAAAAGAAACTCCTTTGAAAAAGTAGAAATGTGGAACTGGCCAAGCTGTGTGGGGTGCCTAATGAAACAAATCCTCCTGTGACAATGGCAGTATTTAAGTTGAAGAAAATTTGCCTATAAAACAAATCTTGCCATATACATACTGTTTTAGGGGTGAAAAACACCTACATTCTATATTCTCATTATAGCTCCTTTATAATATTTGTGGATGTTTATAGGCCTTCTCTCTGGAAAATCTGTGGGCAGCCTGGTAACTTTATATTTATCTGAAAGACAAAGAACAAACTAGGAACATATCAGAGATGGGCAAAAGACTAAGGATAGTAACCAAAGAAATCAGTTGAGTTTCAAGTATAAACAAAGCACAAGTAACATTTTGTGGAGCAAAAATTCATAAAAATAAATATTCTAACTAATTGTTTCTTCTTATACCTTATAGATAAATCTTTACCCATGCCATGCATAAAGATTTTCAATAAAGACTTGCCAGGATGAGAGTCAAAATTCTCTAGCATAAATTCACCAACAAGGGACTTCTTAAAATTTTTAATACTCAATGTATTTACTCTAAATAATAGGGCATGTAGACTCACAATCTCTTTGCACCTTACTTTTTCCATCTCTAAAAGTATAGTAGTGGCTTTAACTTCTTAAAATTCTAATTCCTGGTAACAAATACTTAAGCACTTCCAGTTTCTGACTGATTAGAGCGCCCTCATGTGTGTCTTTGTTGTAATGTTTTAGATATCTGAAAAAGATAGTATTAATCTCAGCAGCAATACAATTATAAATTATTTTCCCATTTATAATGGCTTCAAGTATCACTCAGTAAATGTTAAAGAGTGTGATAGTTCACTATCAAACTTTTCATATGCCAAATATTATTCTAAAGTAATGAAGTTATTATTTGTCTCAGTTCAAATTTTAATGACTTAAAGAGTTTTTTCCTTAAAACTTCTAAGATAAGTTTTTCACTACAATGTTATTTTATTATCATGCCTGAATGAAAAGATGTAGCCAATTAAGTTATTAATTATATGTGATAGCCTGACTATACATTTTCAGGGGTGGATAACAGCTCAAGGAGCCTAACTCAGTTTTTCCAAATAAAAATTTACTTGTCTAAATCATTGCAAAGAGATTTCTTTCTACTCAAAAAGACTGTATTGGAGGGAGCCAAAAGAGAATTTCATTTTTTGGAACTGTACATCAAATAAAAAATCTCATAAACCTGATAATATTTTAAATGGAATTTATCCAACAAGTATTTATTGAGGGCTCCCACTATGTGCTAGGAATGAGATGTCAAACTGAGGAACCCAAAGTTACTAAAGCAAAAAGTACTGTTTTTTTCTCCTTTTATGAAATGACTTAGTAATAAATGCCTCACCCAAGAGAGTTACTGTAAAGATCTAATAACATATGTAACCACATCTTTTAAAAGAGAGAAATGTTATTAAAATGTTTGCAAGAGAAACCTTGGTGATTCCAAGGACGTATTTTAGGGGTTGCTTTGCATGTGGAAAATCTTTGAACGTGAGGCTCTACTGACTTCTCTTTCGGGGGGGTCGCACCGCATGGCATGTGGGATCTTAGCCCCAACCAGGGATTGAACCCATGCCCCTGCAGTGGAAGCACAGAGTCTTAACCACTGGACCACCAGGGAAGTCCCTCTACTGACTTCTTTAAATTAAAGTTTTTCTTCAAATTTTCATGATAGGAGAGAAAGTGGGAAGAGAGAATTTTGTCACCTAAGAAAAGAAGTCTGAACTATTATTTTCCTCATCGCCAAAGAAATTACCTAGAATGTACCATAGAGACAAAGAAATGGAAAGGATGAAAGAAAAATTATGGGTCATAGATGATAAAGTGGAAAGGTCCAATGTACACCTGGAGCCAGAAGGAGAAAATGGCAAGAACAGAGGAGAGGTCATATTTGAAAAATTATGACTGAGAATCTTCCATAATTAATGAAATTCAAATTCTGAGTTTGAAGAAACTAAATGAATCCCAATCTAAATAAAAAGAAATCCACACCAAGACACATCATTGTGAAACTACAAAAAACCAAAGATAAGAAAAAGATCCTAAGACAAGTAGAGAGAATACAGCTTACCTACAAATGAAAATAACAGGATATTTCTCAGTGGCAACAATGGAAGCCAGAAGACAGTGGAATAGTATCTTTAAAGTCTGAGAGGAAAATAACTGTCAACCTAGAATTATGTCCTAGCAAAACCACCTCAAAAATGATCTTGAAATAATGATATTTTCAGAAAGGCTGAGGAAGATACCAGCAACTAGGAAGTCAAATACCCTAAAGGTAATTCTTGAACTTTCTAGTGAGAAATTCTGAGGAACTGGGGTTTGTAAAAGGTGTGAAAATGCATAGGCTGAGAACACAAAAAGACTAAGGGGACATTGGCTCTAACCACAACTACTACCAACCCCACCTTCACTTTTAATCTCTGGAACATTTTGGTTACACTGGAGGTATATGGTTTACTTTTGCAGATTTCAGGGAAGGGAACACTTCTGCTCCATCTCCTCATGCTACCAACACTAAAAGGCTTTCCTGGGCCCATAAGCTCTTTTTTTAAAAACTTATGTATTTAATTTATTTATTTTTGGCTGCGTTGGGTCTTCGCTGCTGCTCAAAGGCTTTCTCTAGTTGCAGCAAGCTGGGGCTACTCTTCTCTTCGTTGCGGTGCACAGGTTTCTCATTGCAGTGGCTTCTCTTGTCTTTTTGAGCATGGGCTCTAGGCGCGCAGACTTCAGTAGCTATGCTTAGTTGCTCCGCAGCATGTGGGATCTTCCCGGACCAGGGATCAAACCTCTGTCCCCTGATTGGCAGGCAGATTCTTTTTTTTTTTTCTTTTTTTTTTGCGGTACGCGAGCCTCTCACTGTTGTGGCCTCTCCCGTTGCGGAGCACAGGCTCCGGACGCGCAGGCTCAGCGGCCATGGCTCACAGGCCCCTCCGCTCCGCGGCATGTGGGATCTTCCCGGAATGGGGTACGAACCCTCGTCCCCTGCATCGGCAGGCGGACTCCCAACCACTGCGCCACCAGGGAAGCCCGGCAGGCAGATTCTTAACCACTGCGCCACCAGGGAAGTCCCCCATAAGCTCTTAGGATGAGTGGTTAATATGACCGGTCAGAGTCCAAGGCATTTATTGGGCCTATTTGCTTCTACTTCCTGACTCAGGTCTCTCTTCTTTTCTGCCTGTTACTGGGGTCTCCTCTGAAGACTGTGCCATGTTAGTTTTGGAAAAGGGAGAAAAAGACATAACAGCTCCATAGTAGGAGTTATTGCATTCTCATCCTTGTATGTAGCTCCCTAAAGCTTCCTCAATCTGGGACATCAAAGGGAGGAGTGGACACAGGCATTCCTTGGTCTCTGAATTAATACCGTAAAAATACCTCAGAACCTCATCTGTGTCCTCTAATATAGATGCTCATCCCTACCCTAAGGTAATGAAGACTAGCTGCCATCCCTGAGGAAAGGACAAGTGACTTCTCTGCCAAATCCAAACATATGACAAATAACCTTTGCTAGGCTCATCTTCCTTATCTCAAAATGGAAGAAAAATACTGAACTCACAGGGAATTAAAGGTTAATCGTCTTGATGAAATCACCTACTACTATAAAGAGGCTGAATGTTTACTGTATTAGTATAGAAACAGGACAAAGTGCAAAACCAAATCTGGACCCAAATACATATTGAATTCAATATATGATAAGCATTCCAGATCAGTGGGAGAAAGATGACTTATTCAATAAATGTAATGAGACAACTGGTTAGACTTTTTTTAAAAGCTGAATCATTACTTTATACCAAAATAAAGCCCATATGTATCAAAATTTAAAGATAAAATATGAAAGTATAAAAATACTAAGGGGAACATGGATGAATATTTTTATAATCCTGGAGCGGAAAAGGCCTTTTCAAGCATGTGTTACCAAATTCAGACTGTATAAAGAAAAAATTTTTATAAATTTTGGCTACATAAAAAAAAAAAACTTAGACCTTTTAAAATGACATAAAATACTACTTTAAAAAAAGGAGACATATACCATGTTCTTGAATAAGAAGAATTAAAATCATAAAGATGTCAATTGTTCCCAAATTAACAATCCAACCAGAATACATTTATTTTTAAAAATTAACATATAAATGCAATTCCAGTCAGAATACACTGATTTTACATCAATAATGTACTGATTGATACATTGATTTTACTGGGCGGTAACTTTAACATTCATATGGAAGAATACATGAGAATAGTTAAGAATATTTGGAAAAGAAGACCAGCAAAGGAAGACATGTCTTAAAATGAAGCTATAGTAAACAAGAGTATGCTATTGGCACAGGAATAGACAAATAGATCAGCAGAAAGTATGGAGAGTCCAAAACTGATTAAACTATACATTAGAATCCACCAAAGGACCAAGATGGTTTTATATATTACATGGTGCTGGAATAATTGAGTATACATTTGGAAGAAAATAAACCTATTTCTTATGGCAGACACTGATAGCTGCCTACACAATTTCCATTCAGAACCCTGACTTTGTTTAGGACAGCAGACACTGATAGCTGCCTACACAATTTCCATTCAGAACCCTGACTTTGTTTAGGACAGCAATGTGTCCAGTCAAAACTATTCACCTCCCTAGACTCTCTTGAAAATAAGGGTGGCCATGCCCTACTCAATGAGACATAATCATAAGTCTAATGGGTAAAACTTCCAGGAAAGCTATTGTTTTCTGATAAAAAAGAAATTGCCTCTTACCCTTCTCCCTGAAAAATTCTTCCTGTCTATAACATAAATGTGATGCTTAGAGTATAGAAACTGTATTTCATGAGAAAGAAAATCATAATCTAAGGATTGTGGAACAGAAAGTGAGAAGCAGCCTAGATCCTTGATGGCATGGTAGAGTCACACACCAGTCCTGATCTTTTGCTTCTATTCTTCATGTTACATGAAAAAAATTAAAAAACCCTATCTGGGGCTTCCCTCGTGGCACAGTGGTTAAGAATCCACCTGCTAATGCAGGGGACACAGGTTTGAGCCCTGGACCGAGAAGATCCCACGTGCCATGGAGCAACAAAGCCCATGCACCACAACTACTGAGCCTGTGCTCTAGAGTCCACAAGCCAGAACTACTGAGACCGTGTGCCACAACTACTGAAGCCCATGTGCCTAGAGCCTGTGCTCCACAACAAGCCACCACAATGAGAAGCCCGCGCACCGCAAGGAAGAGTAGCCCCCGCTTGCTGCAACCAGAGAAAAGCCCGCGCGGAGCAACGAAGACCCAACACAGCCAAAAATAAAATAAATTAAAAAATTTTTTAAATACTTAAAAAAACCACAAAAAACCCTATCTGATTAAAACATTGTAGCAGGGATTATATTATGTATAGCTGATTGAAAATTTTGATAAACTCAGCCTCTACCTCATATCATGTACAAAAATGAACTTCAATGAATTAGATATCTAAATATAAAATAATAAAAGTGTGGAGGTGTGTCTGGGGAGACTTTAATTAAGAAGAATCATTGGTGCAGCCATTATGGAGGTTCCTCAAAAGACTAAAAATAGAATTACCATATGATCCAGCAATTCCACTCCTGGGCATATATCTGGACAAAACTATAATTCAAAAAGATACATGCACCCCTATGTTTATAGCAGCCTATTCACAATAGCCAAGACATGGCAACAACCTCAATGTCCATCAACAGGTGAATGGATAACGAAGATATGGTGTACATATATATATATATATATATATGTATACACACACACACACACACACACACACACACACACACACACACACACAAATGGAATATTACTCAGCCATAAAAAATGAATGAAATAATGCCATTTGCAGCAACATGGATGAAACTAGATATTATGATACTAAGTGAAGTAAGTCAGAAAGAGAAAGACAAATACCATATGATATCACTTATATGTGGAATCTAAAACACGACACAAATGAACCTATCCATGAAGCAGAAAGAGACTCACAGACATAGAGAACAGACTCATGGTTGCCAAGGAGAAGGGGAATGGGAGAGGGATGGAATGGGAGTTTGGGGTTAGCAGATGCAAACTATTACATATAGAATGGATAAACAACAAGGTCCTACTGTAAGCATGGGGAACTATATTCAATATCCTGAGATAAACCATAATGGAAAAGAATATTTTAAAATGTATATATATGTATAACTGAATCACTTTGCTGTACAGCAGATACTAACACAACATTGTAAATCAACTATACTTCAATAAAAAAAACTTAGTAAGATAGATAGATAGATAGATAGACAGATAGATAGATTACCTGGGCAGGGGGAGAAGAATCATAAAGGAAAGTGTTTCACTATTTGAAAATTGTTTTTTCTATCATGGAAGCATAAATAAAATCAAAACAAACAATAGACTGGGAAAATATTTATAACATGAGTTACAGTCCCTAACATACAAAAAGTTTCTACAGACTAATGAGAAACAAATGACCAATAGAAAAATGGAAAAGGGATACAAATAGGCACGTTGCAAAAGAGGAAATTCAAATGTTCAATAAAAATATGAAAAGATGTTCAGCCTCATTAGTCAGGAAAATGTAAATAAAAACAAGAACAAGGGGCTTCCCTGGTGGTGCAGTGGTTGAGAATCTGCCTGCCAATGCAGGGGACACGGGTTCGAGCCCTGGTCTGGGAGGATCCCACATGCCACGGAGCAACTGGGCCCGCGTGCCACAGCTACTGAGCTTGTGCGTCTGGAGCCTGTACTCCGCAACAAGAGAGGCCGTGACAGTGAGAGGCCCACGCTGTGCGTGAAGAGTGGCCCCCGCTCGCCGCAACTAGAGAAAACCCTCGCACAGAAACAAAGACCCAACACAGCCAAAAATAAAATAAAATAAATAAATTTATATTTAAAAAAAAAGAAGAATAAGATACCACTTGACATTGATTGGCAAAAATCATAAAGAGTGATAATATCTGGTACTGAAAAGGGTGAGTAAAGGAAACTCATAGATGCTGGTGGGAATATAAATTACTTCAACAAATTTGGAAAATATTTGAGCTAACAGTCTCAGTTTTGGGGAATCTATCCTGCAGAAATAAAGGCATCGAAATGCAAGATAAATACACTGAGAACACTGGGTATTACTATTGTGGCTATCATAGATTGTTGTAGTAACTGCCTTTAACTTGTTCACACCTCCTGGTATGCTTGCCCTTTTTGCAGTGTGATTTGCTGCTCCTCCCACTGAGAGTTAAAGTCTATTTCTCTACCTCTTGAATCCTGGACTTGGCCATGTGACTTCCTTCCACCAATGGGATGATACAAGTGTGGCACAAACAGAAGCTTAAAAGTAACTGTAGGGACTTCCCTGGTGGTCCAGTGGTTAAGACTCCGCGCTCCCAATGCAGGGGGCCCGGGTTCAATCCCTAGTCAGGGAACTAGATCCCACATGCCACAACGAAGATCCTGCACATGGCAACGAAGATCCCATTTGCCACAACTAAGACCCAGTGCAGCCAAATAAATAAATAAATGTTAAAAAAAAAAAAAGAAAGCAATTGAAAATTGGAGCTTGCTCATTCTTGCTAATAACCAGCCTCTTGGAGGATGAGAGATCATGTGGAGAAGGCCCTGGTTATCCCAACCATCCTTGTTGAGGCCCCAGATATGAGTGAGGCCATCCTAAACCATCTAGTCCCAGCTGAGCTGGCCCAGACTAGGACTGACCAGCCAACTCAGAATTGTAAAAAATAATAAATATTTGTTGCTTTAAGTCACTAATTTAGATGACACATTTCACAGAAAAAAATAATTGATACAGTAGTGAAACACACAAACAGATAAAACGAGATACCAAAAATTTGGATGTAATCAATGGGAAATGGTGAATGAATTGTTTCACATCTCTGTCACAGACTATTATGCAACTATTAAAGTGTTAGGATCTTCATCTATTCAGAGCAACACTGTCCAGTAGAAAGGTAATGTGAGCCACATGTGTAATTTTAAGTTTTTTTTTTTTTTTTTTTGTGGTACGCGGGCCTCTCACTGTTGTGGCCTCTCCCATTGCGGAGCACAGGCTCCGGACGCGCAGGCTCAGCGGCCATGGCTCACGGGCCCAGCCGCTCCACGGCATGTGGGATCTTCCCGGACCGGGGCACGAACCCGTGTCCCCTGCATCGGCAGGCGGACTCCCAACCACTGCGCCACCAGGGAAGCCCTAATTTTAAGTTTTTAATAGCTACATTAAAAACAGTAAAAGGAGATAGATGAAATTAATTTTAATAATCTATTTTATTTAACCCAATATACCCCAAATATTATCACTATAACATGTAATTAATAAAAAGAATTTTGTGTGAAACATTTTACATTCTCTTTTTTTGCACTAAGTCTTAGAAATCTGGTGTGTATTTTATACTTCAGTCAGTTTAATTCAGACTAGCTACATTGCAAGTGTTCAATAGCTACTCGTGGCTAGTGATTACAGTACTGGATGACAAAGGTCTAGAGGACAGCCCACAATGCATAGAAGTTACAGATTCAAATATGTGATTCTCTCCACAACTCCCCCCCATTCTTTTTTTTTTTTTTTTTTTTCTGTGGTACGTGGGCCTCTCACTGTTGTGGCCTCTCCCGTTGCGGAGCACAGGCTCCAGATGCACTGGCTCAGCGGCCATGGCTCACGGGCCCAGCCGCTCCATGGCATGTGGGATCTTCCCAGACCGGGGCACGAACCCGTGTCCCCTGCATTGGCAGGTGGACTCTCAACCACTGCGCCACCAGGGAAGCCCCCCCATCATTCTTTTTTAACAGAAAAGCCAAATAAGTGTACATAAGTATGCAGAATGGGATAGAGGGTTGTAACCCAAGTTGTTAAAATTGTTTTGCCAGCCAGCCAATTGAGGTCAGAAGGAAAGGGAGATTATATCTCTTTATACATTATTGTATTGTTTAGCTTCATTATAAAGGTATATTAATTTTAAAATTATTTTTAAAAGTTAAAAAGCATAAAATAAAAAAACAAAAACAATGAGATAAAAAGGAGGACACATCAAAAGCTCCTAACTGAGGTTACTTTCTGGAGTCAGTATGAAGAAAGAATTTTACTTTTAATATAGGTCCTTTTTAAAAATATATTTATTTATTTATTTATGGCTGTGTTGGGTCTTCGTTACTGTGTGCGGGCTTTCTCTAGTTGCGGCAGGCAGGGGCTACTCTTCGTTGTGGTGCATGGACTTCTCACTGCGGTGGCTTCTCTTGTTGAGGAGCACGGGCTCTAGGTGCATGGGCTTCAGTAGTTGTGGAACATGGGCTCAGTAGTTGTGGCTCTAGGGCTCTAGAGTGCAGGCTTAGTAGTTGTGGTGCATGGGCTTAGTTGCTCCACGGCATGTGGGATCTTCTCAGACCAGGGCTCAAACCCATGTCCCCTGCGTTGACAGGCAGATTCTTAACCACTGTGCCACCAGAGAAATCCCAATATAGGTATTTTTGCACTATTTGTATTTTACTTTTTAATATTTATTTATTTATTTTGGCTGCGCTGGGTCTTAGTTGCAGCATGCGGGATCTTTGTTGCAGCATGTGGAGTCTTAGTTGTGACATGCATGCTGGATATAGTTCCCTGACCAGGGATCAAACCTGGGCCCCCTGCATTGGGAGTGCAGAGTCTTACCCACTGGACCACCAGGGAAGTCCCTGCATTCCTTAAATTTTAACCACAACCACACCTTACTTTTTTACAATTTTAAAAGTTACATTTTAATTTAAAATACGGATTTATTTTAAATATTTAATTCCTCATACTAAATATTTATTAAGCATCAGCTCTGATAGGCCCAGACTCATTAAGCCACAACAATTTTTAACTTATAGAATGTGTGGAAAATATTTTTCAACATGGAGAACTTATGGTGCTCCTTCTTTCTCATTCCATGTAAGGTCAATCTCCTACTGCCAATTATTATTCTATCAGGGAATGAAATATATGGGATCAGCTTGCCACTTAAAAACCTAATGTTACTTAGTAGCCAAAAATGCAATCTCCTAACTCCTGCCTTACTTCAGCACTGTCATTTTTTTATAGGGTACATAATATGAAGATACTGAATATCCTAAATCTTTTTTCATTAGTTTACAGGACACCTCTAGTATTATTTGCCCAGCATCCATATTGTTATTGTGTGAGCAAGCATCTTGCAAAATGTAACCTTGCACCCCTGGCCATAATTAATTCTGGAAGTGGGCATCTGGGTGGGTCAGAGCACATCTAAGAATATGTGGACCTTGGATCCAAAGAGTTGAGCCAGTCACTCTCCAGTAGATGTTAAAGCTATAAGTAAAAAATTCTGGCGCTATCAGCAGTCTTGTTTCCCTTTGGGTGGAATAGGGAAGCAAAGGCAGTCAATCTGCAGAGACAGAAAGAAAAGAGAATTGCTCAGAAAGGAGCAGAGAAGAGATAGAAAGTGAACTCTCATGACTTTTACACCCTTGATGCCAGGTTTTTCAGAGATTGATCTATATCTCTATTCTGCCTTCAGCATTATTTTTCTGTCTGTGACCTCTTTATCTTTCAATAAAAACTTCTTTTACAACTAAAGCCAGTTTAAGTTGGGTTTTTTTTTTAACATACAACCAAATAATTCTAGCAAATACAAAGAAAGACAAATGTATAATGACTGCAGTTGGGGTTTTTTTCCTTATTTTCCATTTGTATTCTAGCATGACATTATACAACTTTCAAAATTTTTATTGAATCTGAAATTTGCCTATTCATGATTGAGGCATTATTGGTTGCATACTGAGCATTCATTCCTCTACTTCCCTTCCTAAAAGAAAACTTATTTGTTCAGGTATTCACTCCTTTCCCCCAAGTAGCACACTAACTGAGGGAAAGATGGTCCATCCTATTGCCATGCATGGCATTTCCCTAGCAACTGTGTATTAAAAGTAATTACACTACAGGGAAAGATTTTTATTCTATGGTTAGAGGAGAGGTTTTTATGTCCTTTGGGACATAAACAAGGAAAATTGCAGTTTTAGCTGCTGCTAGAAGCCATCTCACCACCATGAAGAAAGCAGGTATGAGGACAAAGCCGACAAATTGAGGAGGGCAAAGGCCAGAAGAAACACAAAGAAACAGAGCCAGCATCTCAATCAAATATTCCATGAACTCTACCTCTAGAATTCTTATGTAAGATAAGTAAGATAATAAATTCTTAAATTGTTTATGCCACTTTGAGGTGGATTTTCTGTTATTGCAGCTTAAAACATCCTCATCTTCTTCATCATCAAACATTATTTAATACCCATTATACATGGCAATGAGAAAGAAAGGAGGTATAAACCATTGTTCTTCTCTGAAGGGACTTAGGATCTAATTAAAGAGGACAGATTTATTAAAATATTATGTAATCATTTAGGTAACATGTTAAGTCCTAAATGAGCAATATGGATAAATAAATGGAGAAGATTCAATCCCTTCTATTGAAGTATTATTTTTTAACTTTAATGAAAATGTTTTTCATTTATAGAATACCTGATGCTTTTTTAAAAATCTGCCTGTTCTTTTTTCATAATATCTTATTCTTGCCTTGTGGATTCTTTTCCTTTCAGACCTTGAATAATTTAAGCATAGTTATTTTAAGGCATGGCAATGGGAATTTATGATGGATTCAGAGAAAGATAAGCAGTGCAATTTGGTTGGAAACATTTGCTACTCCACGGATGAGAATCACTGGCATAACCCAGGAGCTTATTAGAAATGCAGAATCTTGGGCTCTACCCCAAAATTACCAAATCATAATTTGCATTTTAACAAGATCCCCTGGTGATTGGGGTTATTCATATAAACATGAAAGTTTGAGAAGTCCTGCTGTAAAGGAAGAGAAAGCAATAAAGTTAGGGAGGTTACTAAGACTCCTCTGCTATTTTAGATTTAAATTTTAGTCCTTTGTGGTAAATGAACACAACTACTCTTCATAATCTCTAGTATAGGTTACTTAAAGACTCTGAAAAAAAAGCACTTATTTAATTCAGAAAGTACTTCTACATTTACAAAGCTTCCAGATGATTATTACTATATTATTATTACAACAATTATAACTTCAATATAAACAAAAGCCAGTTATCAGAACTTTTTAGTGATATAGATAAGTGGAAATTTACTCATCCACAGGTGAATGTATAAATAAACTGTGGGCAATCCATACAATGGATGCTATACTCAGCAATTTTAAAAAAATGAACTATTGATTCATACAATAGAATGAATGAACCTCAAAGAGTATGAATGAATGAATAGTATGAATGAATCTCAAAAACATTATGCTGAGTGAAATAAGCCTTGCACAAGAGAATAAAGTTCTATAACAACTAAATCCATGGTGAAAAAAAAAACTGATTGCTTTTGGCATGGGTTAAGGACAGGAATTGACTGGGAGAGAGCATATAGAATTTTTTGGAGTTACGAAAATATTCTATACCTTGATAAAGGTTAGGGTTACACCGGTGAATATATGTATCAAACTCACCAGAATGTATACTCAAGATTTGTGCATTTCACTTTACGTTAAAAAGTTGTAGAAAAATTGAACCCTAGTTAACAATACATATGCTGAAGTCTTTAAAGGTGAAGTGTACTGATAGCATATGCAATTTGCTTTGAAATGCACAAAATAATAAGATGATTTGATAGATAGATGGACTAGCTGGTTACAGACAGGAATGGTTAGTTATATGATAAAGTGAATATACCAAAATGTTACCTATAGAATATAGACTGGGGGGTGGGAGGATATATGGGTGTTCACTGTATGATTCTTTCAACTAATCTCCATATTTAAAATTTTTCATAATAAAATGTTGGGGGAAGGAAGAAAGTTGCAGAAGAACACATCACTGTAATTTTGTTTAAAAGTATAAAATGTCAGCTTCCCTGGTGGCACAGTGGTTGAGAGTCCGCCTGCCGATGCAGGGGACACAGGTTCGTGCCCCGGTCCGGGAGGATCCCACATGCCGCGGAGCGGCTGGGCCCGTGAGCCATGGCCGCTGGGCCTGCGCGTCCGGAGCTTGTGCTCCGCAACGGGAGAGGCCACAACAGTGAGAGGCCCACGTACCGCAAAAAAAAAAAAAAAAAAAAAAAAAAGAAAGTATAAAATGTGTTGAAGAGGACATATTTGTATATGCATAGATAAAGATATGAAAGCTACATACAACTGCAGAAATTGTCAAGCTGATCCCAAAATTCATATAGAAATTCAAGGGACCCAAAATAGCCAAAACGGTCTTGAAAAAGAACAAAGTTGGAGGACTGACACTTCCTGATTTTAAAACATACCACACAACTACAGCAATCAGGACAGTGTGTTACTGTATAAGAACAGACATACAGATCAACAGAATAGAATTACAGCCCAGAAAAAAATCCTTACATTTATGGACAACTGATTTTCAACAAAGATGTCAAGAAAATTCAATGGGAAAGAGAGAGTCTTTCAATAAAATGGATATCCACATGCAAAAAATTAACTTGAGCTCCTACTTCACACCACATATAAAAGTTAACTCATAAAGGACTGCATGGACTTCCCTGGTGGCGCAGTGGTTAAGAATCCGCCTGCCAATGCAGGGGACACGGGTTCGATCCCTGATCCCTGATCCGGGAAGATCCCACATGCCATGGAGCAACTAAGCCCATGCGTCACAACTACTGAAGCCTGCGTGCTTAGAGCCCGTTCTCTGCAACAAGAGAAGCCACCACAATGAGGACCACAAGCACCACAACGACGAGTAGCCCCCTCTTGCCACAACTAGGGAAAGCCCATGCGCGGCAACGAAAACTAATACAGCCAAAAAAAAAAAAAAAAGGATCACAGACCTACATGTAAGATAAAGCTGTAAAACTCTTAGAAAAAAATAGAAGTAAATTTTTGTGAACCTTGAGGAATGGTTTCTAAGATATGACATTAAAAGTACAAGCAACCAAAGGAAAAAAATAAACTGGGCTTCATCAAAATAAAAACCTTTAATGCTTCAAAAATGCCATCAAGAAAGTGAAAGACAACCTACAGAATGCGAGAAAATATTTGCAAGTCATATATCTGATATGGAACTTGTATCCAGAGTATATAAAGAAATTTTAAATTCAATAACAAGAAGACAAAAACCCCAATTTTTAAAATGAGCATTTGAAAAGACGTTTCTACAGAAAAGACATGCAAGTGAATGATAAGCATATGAAAAAATGCTCAACATCATTAGCCATCAGAGAAATGCAAATCAAAACCACAGTAAGATTCTACTTCACATCTATTAGAATGGTTATAATCAAAAAGACAGATAATAACAAATGTTGGAAAGGATGTGAAGAAATTGGGATACTCATACACTGCTGATGGGAATGTAAAACAGTACAGCCACTTTAGAAAACAGTCTGGCAGCTCCTCAAAAAGTTAAGCACAGAGTTAGCATGTGACTCAGCAATTCCACTCCTATGTATATACTCAAGAAAAATGAAAACATATGTCCAATATAAAAACTTATATATGAATGTTAATAGCATCGTTATTCCTAATAGTCAACAAGTGAGAAACTCAAATGTCCATCAGCTGGTGAATGGATAAACATATTGGCATATCCATGTGATAAAATATTACTGGGCAATAAAAAGGAATGAGGTACTGACACAGGCTTCAACATGGATAAACCTTGAAAACATTATGTTAAGTGAAAGAAGCTGTCACAAAAGACCACATATTGTATAATTCCATTTATGTGAGAAGTCTGTAATAGGCAAATCCACAGAGACAGAACATAGATTAGTGGTTGCTAGTGGAAGGGCAGATGGGGGAATGAGGAGTGACTATTAATGGGCACTGGGTTTCTTTTTGGAGTAAAGAATATGTTCTAAATTTATGATGATGATGGTTACTCTGTGAATACACTAAAACCTACTGAATTTTATACTTTAAAAGGGTAAATTTTATGCTATGTGAATAATATCTCAATAAAGCTATTATTTAAGAAACACACTTAGAGTTTGTTGTCTGGTACACAGAGGTGACTTTCAGATCTCTGCCAGTAGCAAGAGGGGGAAAAACTGCAAGCGCAGTAACCGCTGCTAAGGAAACACCAGCAGTTTTTAATTTTATGCTGTCCTATATTTTGCTGTGACTCTCGTAGCTTTCAATAATGCTATACTTGAGGCCAAAACAGAAATGCCTTTCATATATTATTATAACAGCTAAGCTGGGAAATAAACTCACCAATTGCTTTTTTAAAAAGGAAATGAGCTAAAAACAACATAGATGTAAGTGTAGCTTAAATAAACCTTTGCTCAGTAAGACGAATGTGTTCACAGGGAAAGGAGAGTTTGGTAGTAAAAACAGTTTAAAGTGTTACATTATTTTACTTTATTTTTTAAAAAGCATTTTGTTTCATTTACTGTGGATGGTCAAACACCATTTTTTTCTTTCAAACATCATTTTAAAACAGATGGTAAATCTGTTGGATAGTAAAAAGAAATGACATCTTGTTTCCATTTTCCTATTCCTTCCAGTTCATCTCTTTATTGTAAATCATTTTCCATTGTTGGAAGATACTAAATTTAAATCAAACTGAAAGGAAAAAAAGCATGTGGCTATATTCATAAATTCGTGTTTCTTAGCACTGCTGCCTTTTATAGCCATTTTATGAAGAATATTTCAAATTGATCTATTCTTTCTGGATCTGAACAAATTGAGTTTCTTTTCTTGATCAAACAGATTTTCAAGAAACCTATTTACAAAAAGAAAAAATATGTAATTATGATATATAAACATTTACATAAATTTTAATACTCTTCCATGAGAAAAGATCTGAAACTGGTAAACATTTAAGGAATGGTATTAAGTTTAATTTGTAATGATAAATAATTAAGATGTACAGTGCTTACCATTTTCTTAGACCAAAGTGCTATACATGAGAGTGTGTATTATGTATGCGGACATACATGCATATATGTAAGTGTATAATGCTCACAATTATGTAAATTAATAAATAAAAATTCCTTACAATAGCTCATTACAATGAGGTAACAAAGAAAAAGCAAGGTTAAGCAACTTCTCCAAGCTGAATTCAGGGAGTCTGGCACTACAGATGATGTTTGTTTTTTTTGTTTTTTTTTTTTCCGGTACGCAGGCCTCTCACTGTTGTGGTCTCTCCCATTGTGGAGCACAGGCTCCGGACGCGCAGGCTCAGCGGCCATGGCTCACGGGCCCAGCCGCTCCGCAGCACGTGGGATCCTCCCGGACCGGGGCACGAACCCGTGTCCGCTGCATCGGCAGGCGGACTCTCAACCACTGCGCCACCAGGGAAGCCCCCAGATGATGTTTTTGATAGTTACTCTAGGTACATATCAAGAGCTCTGAAAACATTAAACAAACCAATAGACCCTTCCTATCTTCTATTCCGAAACTGTCCCTTTATAAAAACACGAAGAGCTTCCTTTGGACATATGATGCATCTAAAGTTTATTGTAAAGTTCTTCTACTTTAGAAGGTAACTAATTTCTGGTTTTTGAACCTTCTTTGATCTGTGACAAAACTCTCTAGGTTTGATAAATCCAAATAATTTTTCCATCTAAACCACATTACTTCAGGATCAAGTATAAATACATTTAAAAAGATGCATTGGAGGGCTTCCCTGGTGGCGCAGTAGTTGAGAGTCCACCTGCCGATGCAGGGGACACAGGTTCGTGCCCCGGTCCGGGAAGATCCCACATGCTGCGGAGCGGCTGGCCCCCTGAGCCATGGCCGCTGAGCCTACGCTGCGTCCGGAGCCTGTGCTCCACAATGGGAGAGGCCACAACAGTGAGAGGCCTGCGTACGGAAAAAAAAAAAAAGAGAGAGATGCATTGGGGATGTCCACTGAGGGAAGACTGGGTCTAGAGGTGGGAACCAGAAAGCCACAAAAGGACCAGGAAGCACAGGAACCAGAGTGGCTGGCTGCCCTGGAGGTCCTGCTCTCATGCGTAATGCTACCCTAGCCACCCATCCCCCTCCTGAACAGGGGTCTGAGAATGTACCAAGAGTCCCCCCAGCCTTAGCCAGGGGACCCTATATATAGGGTCCGTGTGCAATAGGGAGGGATGTCTTCTATTTTATGCTATCCCCTAGCCACCCACTGTTGGAGCAGAGTGAGAAGGTATTTTCAAGGACAAAGCACAGGTACCACAAACAGAAGTTGTGAAGTTGCAAAAAAAAAAAAAATTGAAAATAGGTTAATAAATCCATATCTGGTCTTCCCTGGTGGCGCAGTGGCTGAGAATACTGCCTGCCAATGCAGGGGATACGGGTTTGAGCCCTGGTCTAGGAAGATCCCCCATGCTGCAGAGCAACTGGGCCCGTGAGCCCCAACTACTGAGCCTGCGCGTCTGGAGCCTGTGCTCCACAACAAGAGAGGAGCCGCGACAGTGAGAGGCCCGTGCACCGCGATGAAGAGTGGCCCCTGCTTGCCACAACTAGAGAAAGCCCTCGCACAGAAACGAAGACCCAACACAGCCAAAAAATAAATAAATAAATAAATAAATTTTTTTAAAATAAATAAAAAATTTAAAAAATCCGTATCTTTATTTTCCTGGAGGTAAAAGAGTGAGCTACATGATGGGAAATAAATTTATATATAACGGAATGTATCTACGTTGATACTTTGGACTTTTAGCTTTAAAAAAGCCAAAGAAAACATACTTTTTAACGTTATAAAGATAATCAACTTCATACAACTAATTTCCTTGGAAACAATTCCCAAAAGGTATTTTTATTTGGGAGAGAGACAAAAATTGCCTCCGTATACACAAGTTCTACAACCAGATTGCTCTATGACATTTTTCCTAAAAGCATTCATTTTAGGAAACATGGCCAACTTGTACCAACTTCAACTGAGTTATAGTTAATGCTTGGAATTTTGTGTTAAGAAGGAATCTTAGGATGAACAAGAATGAGATTGATATAAGAGGTGGCCAAGAGGCTGAAGTAGGAGGAATCTGAACTTACCTCCTCCCACAGACACACCAAAATTACAACTACTTACATAACAACTATCTATGAGAACAACCTGAAGACTAGCAAAAAAGATCCTCACAACTAAAGACATAAAGAAGGAAACACAATGAGATGCGTAGGAGGGGCAGAGATGCAGTATAGTCAGGACTCACACCCTGGGGGTTAGTGACCCACAACTGGGTAGAGTACTACAATTGTATAGGTACTCCCTAAGGAGTGAGGGGTCTGAGCCCCACAGCAGGCTCCCCAGCCCAGGGGCTCTGCACTGGGAAGGCAAGCCAGCACAACATCTAGCTTTGAAAACCAGGAGGGCTTATGTTCAGGAGAGCCACAGGGCTATAGGGAAACAGAGATTTTGCCTTAAAGGGCACATGCAAAAAATCTCGCACACTCTGAGTCCCAGTACAGAGGCAGTAGTTTGAAAAAAGCCTGGGTCACACCTACTTTCTGATCTTGAAGAGCCTACCAGAGAGGCAGGAGGCAACTGGGACTCACCCCTAGGGCTGGAGACAGTGGCAACACATTTTTGGGAGCTTCCTCCTACCACGATAACACTATGCTGCAAGCGCCATTTTGGAATCCTCCCTCCAGCCTATTTAGAGCCAGGGGCCCAGCCCACCCACCAGCAGCTAGCACCAGCCCCTGAAGCCCCCAGGCTGTGCAAACAGCTGCACAGGGACCTGGCCCCATCCTCCAGCAGGGCCAGTACCAGCCCTGCACCTCCCCAGGCTACACAGTTAACCACACTGGAAGCCTACCTCACCTTCCAGCAGGCCTTGAAGCCACAGCACAAGGGATGACCTCATAGCCAACTGGGGAGGGAGCCCTGCCTACTAGCACGCTTACAGCAGTCAGCCCCACCATAAGAGGAGGGCGCACACAACCCACTAAGGGAGCACTTGCTAGAGCATGTAACTCTGGTGACCAAGGAGAGCATGCTGCTGGGTCCCATAGTACGTCCCTCACATGAAGCCACTTTTTAAAGATCAGGAAATATAACCAACCTACCTAACATGTAGAAATGAATAGAGAATTGGGCAAAATGAAGAGACAGAAGAATATGTTCCAAATGAAGAAGCAAGATAAAACACCCAGAAAAAACTGAGCGAAATGAAGATAAGCAATCGACTAGATAAAGAGTTAAAGGTAATGATCATAAAGATGCTCACCAAACTTCGGAGAAGAATGGATGAACACAATGAGAATTTCAACAGAGTTAGAAAATATAAAGAACAACCAAACAAGCTGAGGAATACAATAACTGAAATAAAAATTAACACCAGAAAGGAATCAAGAGTAGGTTAGATAATAAGGAGAAATGGATCAGTGATCTGGAAGACAGAGTAGTGGAAATCACCCAAGCTGAACAGAGTAAAGAAGAAAGAATTTAAAAAATTGATGATAGTTTAAGAGACCTCTGATCAAGTGTACTAACATTTGCATTATAGGGGTCCGCAGAATGAGAAGAGAGACAGAAAGAGGCAGAGCACTTTTTTGAAGAAATAATAGCTGAAAACATCCCTAACCTGGGAAAGGAAACAGACATCCAGGTCCAGGAAGTACAGAGAGGCCCAAAAAGAACCCAAGAGGTCCACACCAAGATACATTATAATTAAAATAGCAAAAATTAAAGATAAAGAAAGAATCTTAAAAGCAGCAAGACAGAAGTAAATAGTTATATACAAGGAAAATCCTGACTTTCAGCAGAAACATTGCAGGCCACAAGGGAGTGGCATATTATATTCAAAGTGATGAAAGGAAAAAAACTACAACCAGGAGTACTCTACTCAGCAAAGAAAAAAACACTAACAACCAAGAATATTCTACCCAGCAAGGTTTCAATTCAGACTTGAAGGAAAGATAAAGTAGTTTTACAGACAAGCAAAGCTAAAAGAGTTCAGCACCACTAAACCGGCCATACAAAAAATATTAAAGGGACCTTCTCTAAGCAGAAAAGGAAAGGCCACAGTTAGAAACTTTAAAATTGCGAAACAAAAAACTCACTGGTAAAGGCAAACACACAGAAAAGGTAGATCAACCACTTATAAAACTACCAGGAAGGTTAAAAGACAAAAGTAGTAAAATCCTCTTTATCTACAATAAATAGTTAAGGGATACACATAAAACAAAAAGATGTTGATATGATGTCAGAAACATTAAACATGAGGAAAGGGGTAAAAGTAGTGAATTGTTAGAATGTGTTTGAACTTAAGACATCATTAACGTAAAATATTCTCATATATGTGTGTGTGTGTGTGTGTGTGTGTGTGTGTGTGTGTGTGTGTATGGGGGGAAGATTTACATATATAAAACTCATGGTAACCACAAACGAAAAATCTATAATAGGTATACACACAAAAAAGAAAAGGAACCCAAAAAATAACACTAAAGATAATCATCACATCACAAGGGCAGAGAGCAAAAGAAGAAAGGAACAAAAAAGAACTACAAAAACAACACCAAAACAATTAACAAAATGTCAATAAGTACATACCTATTAATAATTACTTTAAATATAAATGGACTAAATGCTCCAATCTAAAGATACAGAGTGGGTAAGCGCCACAACCACTGAGCCCATGTGCTCCAGAGCCTGTGCGCCACAACTAGAGAGCCCACATGCCGCAACTACTGAGCCCGTGTGCCATAACTAGAGAGAAGCGTGCGCGCTGCAATGAAGAGCCCATGCACTGCAACAAAGATCCTGTGTGCCTCAACTAAGACCCGATGCAGCCAAATAAATAAATAAATATTTTTTAAAAAACCAAAAGATAATGAGATATCATCTCACACCAGTCAGAATGGCCATCATCAAAAAATCTAGAAACAATAAATGCTGGAGAGGGTGTGGAGAAAAGGGAACACTCTTGCACTGCTGGTGGGAATGTGAATTGGTTCAGCCACTATGGAGAACAGTATGGAGGTTCCTTAAAAAACTACAAATAGAATTACCATATGACCCAGCAATCCCACTACTGGGCATATACCCTGAGAAAACCAAAATTCAAAAAGAGTCATGTACCAAAATGTTCATTGCAGCTCTATTTACAATAGCCCGGAGATGGAAACAACCTAAGTGCCCATCATTGGATGAATGGATAAAGAAGATGTGGCACATATATACAATGGAATATTACTCAGCCTTAAAAGGAAACGAAATTGAGCTATTTGTAATGAGATGGATAGACCTAGAGTCTGTCATACAGAGTGAAGTAAGTCAGAAAGAAAAAGACAAATACCGTGTGCTAACACATATATATGGAATTTAAGAAAAAAAAAATGTCATGAAGAACCTAGGGGTAAGACAGGAATAAAGACGCAGACCTACTGGAGAACGGACTTGAGGATATGGGGAGGGGGAAGGGTGAGCTTTGACAGGGCAAGAGAGAGTCATGGACATATACACACTAACAAACGTAGTAAGGTAGATAGCTAGTGGGAAGCAGACGCATGGCACAGGGATATTAGCTAGGTGCTTTGTGACAGCCTGGAGGGGTGGGATAGGGAGAGTGGGAGGGAGGGAGATGCAAGAGGGAAGACATATGGGAACATACGTATATGTATAACTGATTCACTTTGTTATAAAGCAGAAACTAACACACCATTGTAAAGCAATTATACCCCAATAAAGATGTTAAAAAAAAAAAAAAAAGTGAAGCTTAGACATATATACACTACCAACTGTAAAAATAGATAGCTAGTGGGAAGCAGCTGCATTGCACAGGGAGATTAGCTCAGTGCATTTGTGACCACCTAGAGGGTGGGATAGGGAGGGTGGGACGGAGGGAGACGCAGAGGGAAGAGATATGGGGATATATGTATAATGTATAGCTGATTCACTTTGTTATAAAGCAGAAACTAGCACACCATTGTAAAGCACTTATACTCCAATAAGATGTTAAAAAAAAAAGAAGATAGTTCTGAACTAAATGAAAATGAAAACCACATATCAAAAAAAAAAAAAAACCAAAAGATAGAGTGGGTAAATGGATTTTTTTTTAAAGAACCATATATATGCTGCCTACAAGAGACTCACTCGGATTTGAAGACACACACAGACTGAAAGGGAATAGCAAAAGGTATTCCATGCAAATGGAAACGAAAATAAAGCTGGGGTAGCAATACTTACATCAGACAGAATAGACTTTAAAACAAAGATTGTTTTGAGGTAGAGACAAAGATGGACATTACATAATGGTAAAGGGAAACAAGAAGATATAACAATTGTAAATATATATGCATCCAACATAGGAACACCTAAAAACATAAAGCAAATACTAACAAATGTAAAGGGAGAAATTGACAATAACAGTATGGGACTTTAACACCCCACTTACATCAGTGGACAGATCATCCAGACAGAAAATCAATAAGGAAGCTCTGGCCTTAAATGACATATCAGACCAAGATCAATATAGATATTAATATATCTATTAATGCCATTAATGTAGGTATTAATAGATATATAGAGAACATTTCATCCAAAACAGCAGAATACACATTATTTTCAACTGCACATGAAACATTCTCCAGGATAGATCACATGCGAAGTCACAAGTCTCAATAAATTTAAGAAGATTGAAATAATATCAAGCATGTTTTCCAACCACATGGAATGAGACTATAAATCAACTACAAGAAAAAAACTGCAAAAAAACAAAAAAAACCAAGTGGAGTCTAAACAACATGCTACTAAACAACCAATGAGTCACTGAAGAAATCAAATAGATAATCAAAAAACACCTGGGGATAAATGAAACTGGAAACAACTATCCAAAATCTATAAGATGCAGCAAAAGCAGTTCTAAGAGGGAAGTTTATAGTGAGACAAAGCTACTTCAAGAAACAAGAAATATCTCAAATAAACAACCTAACCTTACACCTAAAGCAATTAGAGAAAGAAGAACAAACAAAAGCCAAAGTTAGCAGAAGGAAAGAAATCATAAAGATCAGATCAGAAATAAATGAAAAAGAAATGAAGGAAACAATATCAAAGATCAATAAAACTAAAAATCTGGTCCTTTGAGAAGATAACGAAAATTGATAAACCATTAGCCAGACTCATCAAGAAAAAAGGGAGAAGACCTCAAATCAACAGAATTAGAAATGAAAAGGAGAATAACAGACACTGCAGAAATACAAAGGATCATGAGACATTACTACAAGCAACTATATTCCAATAAAATGGACAACGTGGAAGAAATGGACAATTCATAGAAAAAGCACAACCTTCTGAGACTGAAAGGGAAGAAATAGAAAATATGAACAGACCAATCACGAGCAATGAAATTGAAACTGTGATTAAAAATCTTCAAACAGGGGCTTCCCTGGTGGTGCAGTGGTTGAGAGGTCGCCTGCCGATGCAGGGGGACACGGGTTCATGCCCAGGTCCAGGAAGATCTCACATGCCACAGGGTGGCTGGGCCCGTGAGCCATGGCCGCTGAGCCTGCGCGTCCAGAGCCTGTGCTCCGCAACGGGAGAGGCCACAACAGTGAGAGGCTTGCGTACTGAAAAATAAATAAATAAATAAAATAAAATCTTCAAACAAACAAAAGCCCAGGGCCAGATAGCTTCAAAGGCAAATTCTGTCAAACATTTACAGAATAGCTAACACCTATCCTTCTCAAACTCTTCCAAAATATAGCAGAGGGAGGAACGCTCCCAAACTCATTCTACAAGGCCACCATTACCTTGATACCAAACCAGACAAAGATGTCACAAAGAATGAAAACTACAGGCCAACTCACTGATGAACATAGAGCAAAAATGCTCAACCAAATACTAGCAAACAGAATCCAACAGCACATTAAGAGTATCACACACCATGATCAAGTGGGGTTTACTCCAGGAATGCAAGGATTCTTCAATATATGCAAATCAATCAATGTGATACATCATATTAACAAACTGAAGAATAAAAACCATACGATAATTTCAGTAGATGTAGAAAAAGCTTTCAACAAAATCCAACACCCATTTATGATAAAAACTCTCCACAAAGTGGGCACAGAAGGAAGCTACCTCAACATAATAAAGGCCATATATGACAAACCCACAGCCAACATCATTCTCAATGGTGAAAAACTGACCATTTCCTCTAAGGTCAGGAACAAGACAAGGTTGCCCACTCTCACTGTTATTATTCAGTATAGTTTTGGAAGTTTTAGCCACAGCAAATCAGACAAGAAAAAGAAATAAAAGGAATCCAAATCAGAAAAGAAGTAAAGCTGTCACTGTTTGCAGATGACATGATATTATACATAGAGAATCCCAAAGATGCTACCAGAAAACTACTAGAGCTAATCAATGAATTTGGTAGAGTAGCAGGATACAAAATTAATGCACAGAAATCTCTTGCATTCCTATACACTAACGATGAAAAATATGAAAGAGAAATTAAGGAAACAATCGCATGTACCCCAGCAACAAAAAAAATAAAATACCTATGAGGAAACCTTCCTGAGGAGACAAAAGACCTGTATGCAGAAAACTATAAGACACTGATGAAAGAAATTAAAGATGATACAAACAGATGGAGAGATATACCATGTTCTTGGATTGGAAGCATCAACATTCTCAAAATGACTATACTACCCAAAGCAATCTACAGATTCAATGCAATCCTTATCAAACTACCAATGGCATGTTTCACAAAAGTAGAACAAAAAATTTTACAGTTTGTATGGAAACACAAAAGACCTCGAATAGCCAAAGCAATCTTGAGAAAGAAAAATGGAGCTAGAGGAATCAGGCTCCCTGACTTCAGACTATACTACAAAGCTATAGTAATCAAGACAGTATGGTACTGGCACAAAAACAGAAATATAGATCAATGGAACAGGATAGAATGCCCAGAGATAGACCCACGCACATATGGTCACCTTATCTTTGACAAAGGAGGCAAGAATATACAATGGAGAAAAGACAGCCTCTTCAATAAGTGGTACTGGGAAAACTGGACAGCTACATGTAAAAGAATGAAATTACAACACTTCATAAAACCATACACAAAAATAAACTCAAAATGGATTAAAGACCTAAAAGTAAGGCCAGATACTATAAAACTCTTAAGGAAAACAAAGGCAGAACAGTCTATGACATAAATCACAGCAAGATCCTTTTTGACCCACCTCCTAGAGAAATGGAAATAAAAACAAAAATAAACAAATGGGACCTATTGAAACTTAAAAGCTTTTGCACAGCAAAGGAAACCATAAACAAGATGAAAAGACAACCCTCAGAATAGGAGAAAATATTTGCAAACAAAGCAACTGACAAAGAATTAATCTCCAAATTATACAAGTGGCTCATGCAGCTCAGTATCAAAAAAACAAACAACCCAATCCAAAAATGGGCAGACGACCTAAACAGACATTTCTCCAAAGAAGATATACAGAAGGCCAACAAACACATGAAAGGATTCCTGGGTCATAAAACTCAGGAAAATATTTAAGGTACATAAATGTACTAAATTTACAAATATACTAAAATTATCAATGTACTAAAACATATTGATGCCTCATTGTGGTGGTAGCTGGATTATGTGAGATTGAGTCTCTTTTTTCTGTTTCCTAAATTCTCATAAATTTTAAAGTTTAAAATAAAAATATGCATGTTGTAGTTGGAATGATAAAATATATCAATATTAAACAAATAAGTCTCCTTGAAAAATTCATTACAGCCCAGATCTTGGCTTCAGCCTTTGCTACAGACCGAATTTTTGTGTCCCCCACAAAATCCATATGTTGAAATTCTACCCCTGATGTGATAGTATAAGCAGGTGGGGGTAGGTGATTAAGGCATTAAGACAGAGCCCTCATGAAGGCGATTAGTGCCCTTATAAAAGTGTTTCCAAAGGGCTCCACCACCCTCCAACCATGTGAGGACACAGCCGGAGACAACACTGTCTATAAACCAGGAAGCAGGACTCACCAGACACCAAATCTGCTGACACCTTGATCTTGGACTTCCCAGGCTTCTGAACTGTGAGAAATAAATTTGTTGTTTATAAGCCATCCAGGCTATATCTTACTGCAGCCCAAACAGACTAAGACAGACTCACTGACCCAGAAACCTAATTTCTTGGGAAGACTTACATTAGTGAAGCTCATGGAGACATATACACACACACACACAAAAGCAAGTATCTTGCAATATCTCAAGGGGAAGCAGATCTAATACCGGTTGGTGGGGACTGGGAGAGTGCCTTTCTAACCAAGGGAAATGGTTTGGTAATAAAATTAATATGATTTAAGTACAACCTCAAAGTGGTTAATTCAGGTTAAACAGTGGATTCAGTTGTACTCTGAAATAGGAGAAAATAAGGTGCAAACAATTTCATGATTAAGAAGCCTAAAAATTCACACACCAGAAAACTAACTTGCGCAAAGTTGTGAATGGTTTTAAATCAGTGACCAGTAAAAAGACAAAGTATCACTTTTCCCACTAGATATTCAACTCATGACATGTGTGTATATGTATGAAAATTTACCCTCTCTAGTGAGGGAAGATTGCACACCTCAAGCGTGGCACGGATTTTTAATTTCAAGACCTAACCACCAAGAGTTACTTACTTCACGTCAATTTCTAGAAATTAAAGGTAAAAAACTTGAGGTTCAAAATAGAAAGGCTATTGGTGGTTGTGGGAATGGGGCAGACTCATGGAATACAATTAAGTATCATTTAGAATATATTTTGGCTAGAGACCAAGAGGCAAGGTTCTTTGCTTCTTTCGTTTAAACTTTTTCTTAATAAATCTTTTATTTTAGAACAGTTTTCGGTTAACAATTATAGCGAAGATAGTACAGAGTCCCCTATACCCCATACAAGACAAGTTTTTTAAACTCTAACTTCTACTTCCACCCCTCCCACCACCCAAACCGCCCCCCACTTCTCTCCGATTCTATCTCCTCAGGTTTCAGCAGGGCCTTGTTCTCACAGTGCAAAGTTAGGATTGTAACGGAAACCCAGTTCAGTTCAAACTTCACCGTCCAGCCACAACTGGGTCAGCTGAGCTAGCCGACACCAGAACACTCCCGCCCCGCCCAGCTCTCTCAGAGGCGCTCCGACCCCTCGCCAACGTGGCTCCTCCAACTCAGGTCCCGGGAGACGCGAGCCAAGCGGGACCAAAGCTTCCAGAAGCCAGGCGCGCTGGGAGCAGGACCAGGTGAGCACCCAACAGCACGCTCCTCCCTCGAGGGGAGGTTCCGAAGGCTAAAACATTTTTAACCTCAAAACTTCCAGACCTTTAACCGGCTTGGGGCGAGTTACACAAACCTACGCACATTCGCTTATTGTTTAACGCAGACGCCTGCGTCGCTTCTCGGCCACAGCCGCCTCTTCACAGCCAACACCCTAAGACGGCCTCTGCCCCGCCCCGTCGTCGCTGCCAGTCCCTCGGCGCGTCGCGCGGGGCCGGGGCGCGCGCGCGTGAGGACGTCCGGGAGCGCGCGCGCCGCCGCCGCTGCCGCCGAGCTGGGCGGGAGTTGTTGGCGGTGGTTCTGAAGGTGATGGCCTTGACTGAAGGCCTCGAGGCGGCATCTCCCGCTGTTTCTGCAGTCGCTGCCCGGGACTCGGTGCGCTCTTCGTCATGAGAGGTCAGGCCTGGGGGAAGCGGGCGAAGGAGGCGAGGGGCCGCGGCGAAATGGGCTCTGGGGAGAATAACTGAGGTACTCGAAGGTCGAACGTGGGAGGAAAAATCTGTCCTGGAGATTCCGGAAGAGCCCGTTGCGTTTACTTTTCTTCCCTTTTTCTCCCCTTTCTTGCTCGTACTTGGAGGAAAGCGGGAGGGTTCTGTTTTTATTTGTGGAAAAAGACGCTGAAATTCTCCCGTCCAGCGTCGGTCTTCAGAGGTTGGAGGAAATAAATAGCAGTCGTGGCGTTGGAGCATCAGTGAAAGCCTCTAGTGAATGGCACTAAAAACCAAACCGCCCAACAGTAACTGAAAAAAAAAAAAAAGAAAAAAGAAAAAAAATTCCAAACCTAGGAATGAAAGAGAATAACACGGAACATGCCCTGACGTTAACCCCAGCTTCCTCCTACAGAAACGGCAGAAAGGCTCTGCGTTTCGTCAGCTGGATCCACGACGGCTACCCACACTCGTCATTTAGGGATCTTTCCGTGCCAGTGTTCTCTTTCCCGACGCCCCTCCCCTCAAAGGTGGCATTTTTAATGTGCAGACTACGTAATTATCCTTATTCAGAATAAAGAGTCACTTAGCAATTACATGGTGACTCCCCAAGTCTTCCTATTTTAAAGGTATTTAGGTAACATCCTTGGGGGGGACAGGAAAAGGTAATACTCTTGGTATTAATTATTGGAAACTTTTTTATTAGCTTTGGGAAAGCTGTTTCAGCATAAAACAAAATTTGTAGGTCACCTAAATGAAATGTTTATTAGTTCTCCATGATGATACTTAATGAGGAGTTAAGATTTGATGCTTTTTTCTTCCTAACCTTTCCACACATTAAAAAAAATACTCATTAGATGTAGAATCTACATCAGAGATGAAACTGTTCCAGTTGAACAAAGTAAATGTACTTAAGTGTTCTAGTATGATTGAGTACTAGTACTCATATTATTAACATCTGCTGAGCACCCATATTTTGACTGTTTTGCCGGTTCCTTCTGTCATTAGAGAACTGGAGGCATCTGAAGCTAAACTTTTTTGGTAGCAGATGTTCCCTAAAGGATAGTTTGCCTAGGGCAGCAGAGCCTTCGCATAAAGGGAGAAGATGGAGGAGTCTAGTAATAAGCAATAGATAACCTGGAAATAATTCATGTACTGTGACTATCAGACTCTCCTTTAGTGAATAAATTATTCCTAGTGAGCAATATATTGCCTGTACTTAACTGTTCACTTAGAATATTTTCTGCGCTTTGATTTTTAGGAGACAGAGCCCTGAAGCAAAGAAATCTGGATCACAGAAAAAGTATTCAGGGGTCATGCAAGCCAACTGTAGCCAACTGCACAGCCCTTCAGGAGCTGCAGGCAGTGAGGATGCCTCAGCCTCCCAGTGTGTCCAAACAAGATTGACAGGAGAAGCTTCCTGTCTTTATTCTGGAGATGTTCATATTCAGATAAACTCCATGCCTAAAGAATGTGCTGAAAATCCAAGCTCCAGAAATGTAAGGTCAGGTGTCCACGGCTGTACCCATGGATGTGTACACAGTCGCTTACGGAGTCACTCCCACAATGAAGCAAGGCAACCTGATGATACCGAGATGGAGTCTGGAGATCATGGTAGTAGCTCCTTCTCAGAATTCCGATATCTCTTCAAGTGGTTGCAAAAAGGTGTTCCATATATTTTGATTCTGGGTGTCAAACTTGTTATGCAGCATATAACAGGTAGGGTATAATAAAACACTGAGCTGTTTCATTACTATATGCAGCTAATTTTCTTTCTTTATTGGTAATCTACTTTAACCTATGTATTTCAGTTTCTTATTTTCTGTTTTTAAAATTGTATATGCTTCCTTTAAATTCATGTCATGTTAGCTCTTTTTTTTTCCTTTCAATTAACTGGACCTTATTTTCTAACAGGAATTTCTCTTGGAGTTGGGCTGCTTACAACTTTTATATATGCAAACAAAAGCATTGTAAATCAGGTTTTTCTAAGAGTAAGTATAACCAGCAACTAAAAAATTATTAAATGTTTCTCCCTGTAGAATTATTTACTCATTTTTGAGAGAAATAGGAATAAAGATAAGATAGTTTATTTGATAAATTTAAATAGATATAATGTACCATCCATGATATATTAAATGTTGTTATCTAAATGACCTGGAATAAATGATCTGTCCTAATACTGAATTGATTCACCTTATTTTCTTTGTATATTGGGTTCCTGATAAAGAAAAACTAGACAGAAGGATTAAAAGGTTTAGAACACACTATTTGATCTGATTTGTCAAGTGCTATCATGTTTTAAGTTAGTTTGACCATACTAAGTAATATAATCATCATTAAAAACTTCAGCTGTTGTACTATAAGATTTAAAATAGTCAAATAAAACGTACACTGAATAAATGGGTATTGAACTATTTATTTAGGTTTCTCTTATTTAAAGAAAACTAAACCCAAGAAGTTTTTCCATAAGAAATTATAAAAGATTCCTATTCATGTAAATTATTGGGAAAACAGGATTAGTTTATAAAATTTCAAGCAACTTTCAAGGATTATATCTGTGTAAAGGATCATACATTTTGACCTGAAAATTCCTAGTTAGAACCTATCAAACTATAAAAGTTTAATTCAGGGTTTAAAACTAGTAAAATTTTTAATTAAACCAGTAATTAAAACAATTATAAAACTGAGATTAAAAACATTTTATTAAATTCTTATTGAATTGAGAATTTTTAAAATTATATTTATAAACCCTGGTAACATAAATGCAGTTTTTAAAAGTCTGTTTTGTTGGGAAGGCAAAAATAGGAAGCTGCAGAAGTAAAGTTTTTATTTACGTAGGTCCTTTATGTCAGTCTGTAGAAGATTTGGCTTTGAAACATAGGTAATGTTACACAATGAGGAAACTTGTATTTTAAAAATCTGTTTAAGTATGTGTTTTGTTTTTTTCACTAAAGGTATATAAAATAGAATGTGATGATGTACAATTTAACAAATATTCTGTATTTTATTAAGATAAATTAATCTATTAAAATGTTCTAAGTTAATAAATTAGTCATTAAAATAGTTTAATGATATTTAAAATTCTGGCATAATTCAAAGTAACAAATTATAAAATTGTTTATTTTTCAGGAAAGGTGCTCAAAGATTCAGTGTGCTTGGTTACTGGTATTCTTAGCAGGATCTTCTGTTCTTTTATATTACACCTTTCATTCTCAGTCACTTTATTACAGGTAATTAGAGGTCCAAGTGCACAATCACATTTTTATGTAATCGTATATTCCGTAGCACTTTGCATATATCTTACTTGCACATACTTAGAGTTCAATTTTTTTTTTTTTAGAGTTCAATTTTTACCTATCTGTCTGTTTCCAAGATTGAGAGCTTAAAGTGACTTACTCACATTTTTATACCCAGTGCCTTGCCTCACAGCAAGTGCTCAATAAATAATTTTTGATATTTAAATTTTTACTTATATAATCAGTAGTTACTAAATACCATTAGGTTGTTGTTGGTGATCTTTTTTCGTTTTTCATTTTTGATAAATAAAAATTGTATATATTTAAAATATACAACGTGTTTTGATATACGTATACATTGTGAAATGATTTACCACATCAAGCTAATTAATATATCCATCACCTCCCTTAGTTACCTTCTTGTGTGTATGTGTGATAAGAACACTTGATCTTTGTCTCTAGAAGAAGACTTGCTAAAGGACAGTAGTTGATAAGTTTCCATGTCAGATGGAAGTGTCCTGAATTTTCAGCTTTAATCAGATAATTAGAAGTCCTGGTTTCAGTGGAGTTGGAGAGATGTGGACAAATCTGGGATATAGTTTGTAGGTGTAGCCAGTACTACTCGGATTGGATTCGGTGAGTAGGTAAGGGGGAAGAATCAAGGGTGATACTGGGTTTTTTTAGTCTAAGCAACTGGCTGGATGGTGGTGCCATTTACTGGGCTGGGAAAGACTGGGGAAGGAACTGGTTTTGAGGGAAAATCAGTAATTTTGTTTTGAACATGTTAAGTTTGAGAGGCCATGTAGAACTGTTAAAGTGATTATAGATATTTGTCATGAGCTCAGAGTAGAGGTTAGGGCTGTAAATTTTGGTGTTATCAGCATATGGTTGATATTTTAAAACCAAGGAACTTGACAAGACTAATCAGGGAAAGAAAGTATAGACAGAGGAGAGGGCCCGGGACTGGACATGCCCACAATTAGCCAGAGGAGGAGCAGCAAAGGAGACTTAAGAAGGAACCATCGGGGCTTCCCTGGTGGCGCAGTGGTTAAGAATCCGCCTGCCAATGCAAGGGACATGGGTTCGAGCCCTCGTCCAGGAAGATCCCACATGCCGCAGAGCAACTAAGCCTGTGCACCACAACTACTGAGACTGTGCTCTAGAGCCCACGAGCCACAACTGCTGAGCCCATGTGCCACAACTACTGAAGCCCTTGCGCTGAGAGCCCGTGCTCCACAACAAGAGAAGCCACCACAATGAGAAGCCCACGCACCGCAACGAAGAGTAGCCCCCACTCACCGCAACTAGAGAAAGCCCGCGCACAGCAACGAAGACCCAATGCAGCCAAAAATAATAAATGAATAAATAAATTTTTTTAAAAAAGGAACCATCAGTCACATATGAGAACAACTAGAAGAGAGTGGTGTCAGAAGTCTAGGAAGAAAGTATTTCAAGGAGAGAAGAGGGGGAAAAGGTGACCTTCGAATTTAGCAAGAGGGAGGGAGTTGGCGATCTTGACAAAAACAGTTCAGTGGAAAGGAGGGGTTAGATTCCTGACTGGAGTTGGTTGAAGACAGATTGGCAGCTACGGAGTATTTGTGAGTTTTTTAGATTATAGGCTAGAAAGATATCAATCATGGCAAGTTAGGAAGACTCGTTCTTTATGGGGGGAAGATTTGAAATTCAAACATTTAAGAAGTTTTTTAAATAAATTTATTTTTGGCTGCATTGGGTCTTCATTGCTGTGTGTGAGCTTTCTCTAGTTGTGGTGAGTGGGGCCTGCTCTTCCCTTGCAGTGTGCAGGCTTCTCATGGCAGTGGCTTCTCTTGTTGCAGAGCATGGGCTTTAGGCGTGTGGGCTTCCATAGTTGTGGCACACGGGCTCAGTAGTTGTGGCTTGCGGGCTCTAGAGCGCAGGCTCAGTAGTTGTGGTGCACAGACTTAACTGCTCTGCGGCATGTGGGACCTTCCCAGACCAAGGCTTGAACCCGTGTCCCCTGCGTTGGCAGGCAGATTCTTAACCATTGCGCCACCAGGGAAGTCCCTAAAAGGTTTTTTTAAAATAAGCAAAATGATCTTCCATTCTATTTACATGAACTCTAGCATCTTGCCAATGTCTTATTTTTACACATCAAATTAAATATTTGGTAGTAAATTTAGAACCCCCATCGACACATATCTTTTTATGTTGCTCTGGTAAGTTTTGATGTTTTTCTCTTGGTAGCTTAATTTTTTTTAATCCTACTTTGGACTATTCGAGCTTCTGGGACGTACTTTGGATCGTTGGAATTACAGACTTCATTCTGAAATTCCTCTTCATGGGCTTAAAATGCCTTATTTTATTGGTGCCTTCTTTCATCATGCCTTTTAAATCCAAGGTAAGAAAGTAATATGTTTTACTGGAAAGCTGTTAGCAGACCATATTAATGCTATTTAGTCTTTGCTTAAATGATTACTTCTATAATTTTTCAGTTTGCTCAATAACCTAATTTTAATTATATTATCTCAGTCTGGCAGCTGTTTGGTCAAAGACTTGAACCTAAATATTAATCTGTTCCAATAAAATCAATTATATTTGCTTTGGAATAATCTAAAAATGAGTCCCCACATCATATATGGGAAAATATATATTTACACTTCTGTTTTCCTCCAGGGCATTGTTAATTGATAATTGATAACTGACTTAGGCAGTTATTCAGTGTTTTTTCATATTTAATGAAAACTTTAAATTTTTATAATCAGCAAAATGTTTTATTATACATAAAACATTTTCAGTCACTCTTTAGAAATTCTTTGAAAACAGACCACTCAGTGACTAATATCTAAAGAACCAAGTTGAGGTTGTCAGTCATAACCATTATCATTATGAAGATTAATTTTATAGTTGTGTTATTGTGCCATATACCCATGATGTTCTCAGGCCAATATGAAGTATTTGCATTGTGCATGTAAGTACCTTGGGTGGCTCTATTTGTTTTCTTTTTTCTTCCTTTTTAGGGTTATTGGTATATGGTTTTAGAAGAATTATGTCAGTATTACCGAACTTTTGTCCCCGTACCAGTTTGGTTTCGTTACCTTATAAGCTATGGGGAGTTTGGTAATGTAACTGGATGGAGTCTTGGGATATTGCTGGCTTTACTCTACCTCATACTAAAAGTAGGTAACATAATAAATCTTATCATTTATAATGATTCATATAATACTGTTTACATATTTTACATATGACTGCTTTTCTCTTTATATATTTTATAGTTTATCTTCATATCACTAGTTTGAAGTAATGGCAGATTCTATATCTACTTAGAAATGGAAATAGGTACCTTAATCCAGTGGTTCTCAGATTTTATTGGGGGAGTGGACCTCTAAGCATGGATTATCTAAGGTGGAGGGGAACAAGTAGAAGAGAACATATCCATCCCCTACAGTAGCATCTCTCATACACATAATTCTCAAACTAGTGGAGTATCTTGTCCTGTTCCCTCTATGCCTGTTCCCCTCAGCTTAATCACTTTATGAAACGTTAAATAGGTTAAGGACATGTAAACCAGATAAAATTGCCTTGCCTTTGATTTAGTTGTTTATATTTATCTTGACCAAATTGTAACTCTGGGCATTCAGATGTACTTCATTTTGGTTAAGAGTTGGCTGAAATTGATAAATTGAGTAAAATATTCCATAATTGGACTTTAAATATATTTAGAATGAAATGATTAGTTGTGATATGCAATGAGCATAAAATTAATATCAGTATTTGATATTAGCTTTGATCTCTGAGTTTAGCAGGTACGGCTCTTTGAATAAATGAATTATTTTCTCTTTCAGCTTCTGGACTTTTTTGGACATCTGAGAACTTTCAGACAGGTTTTGCGAATATTTTTTACACGACCAGTAAGTATTTTTTAATCAGAAAAAACACTTTTTATCTTTCTACATTATAAAAATGTTTTAGTTCAGCAGTTTTACAAATGAAGATTTCATCATTACGTGGCTTTTTAGAAAGACTTCTTGTACTTCGGCACTTGGGGCTGTGATGATAGAGGTTTTGTTTCTGTGGTAAGTTTAACTTGCACATTGACAACCACCTGATAGTTGATGAAGTACTTATATATTTGAGTTTGCCTCTTGCCCTTTCAAATCACTTGACATTCTTAAGGGTTTATAAACATTCCCTTAAAAATCTTACGAACTTTTGTTTCTCTTCCTTTATTTAAGCCACAAATAGTAACTTTGTGTATTTTCATTAACTCCTATTCAACTTCTGTGAAAGTGCTTATACTATAATTTATTGTGTATATGAAGAAAGCTCATTACCAAAAATCATGTCCCTTGAAATTTTCTTTCTTACTGGAAAAATTTCCCCAATACGCAGTTCTGTATGCACAAATAAGTTCATGACAATAACAGTAAATTTAACAATAACAAAACAATTTTAACAATAAATTGAGACTCCAGTGTCAACTGTAACTTTATTATGTTATTCTACTGATGTAACAAACTGCAGAAAAAGGGTATCATAGCCCAAATGATAAATAGCTCATTTGCTATTTAGTAGCCTCAGAAGTTCTCAGTATGTAAGTGTGATCACCAGGTTTCAGAGTTTGATTCTCAGTTTTGCAGTCCATTAGGTACTTAACAATTATGTGGTCAGGACTCAGGGGAATCTGATGTACAAGAATGCCAGTCTAATAATATATGTTTAAAAAAAAACAGGATTACACCAACAAAGTGGAGTAAACTAACTGGCCAGGGCACCCTTTCCTAAAGACAGTAATGTATTAAGGTTTTTTTTTTTGCGGTACATGGGCCTCTCACTGCTGTGGCCTCTCCCGTTGCGGAGCACAGGCCCCGGACGCGCAGGCCCAGTGGCCATGGCTCATGGGCCCAGCCGCGGATCTTCCCAGACCAGAGCACAAACCCGTGTCCCCTGCATCAGCAGGCGGACTCTCAACCACTGCACCACCAGGGAAGCCCTGTATTAAGTTTTGCTGCATCCTATTCAGACTTCTTTCTTTAGATAAGATACAATAAAATTGAGACACCAGCTTTTGAGTTTATTCAGTTGATTATGTATCGGCCACTTTGCTGTAGCAATTAATCTAGTAAGGCTTCAGCTGAAATACTTTTGATATTCTTTCTCTGTGAAGCATAAAGAGACTATCACAGATCACTCCGTTTTATTCCTGGGATTCTCATGTTCCTTAATGTTGCCCTGAAAATGGCAATCATCATCAGGATGTCTTCACCTGAAGGGAGTCTGCAAAGTGCCAGACAAGAGTGCTATTTTTTTTTTTTTTTTTTTATATGATCCAACTTTTTAAATTTTTATTTTATTTATTTATTTATTTATTTATGGCTGTGTTGGGTCTTCGTTTCTGTGCGAGGGCTTCCTCTGGTTGCGGTGAGCGGGGGCCACTCTTCATTGCAGTGCGCGGGTCTCTCACTGTCGCAGCCTCTCTTGTTGCGGAGCGCAAGCTCGAGACGCGCAGGCTCAGTAGTTGTGGCTCACGGGCCTAGTTGCTCCGCGGCATGTGGGATCTTCCCAGACCAGGGCTCGAACCCGTGTCCCCTGCATTGGCAGGCAGATTCTCAACCACTGCGCCACCAGGGAAGACCCAAGAGTGCTATTTTAAAAGCTTGTCAGCATACATATCTGCAGTGTATTCTGCTAAATGACATTCATTGAAGGGAAACTGGCACCAAGATCGTCCATCAGTATCTCAGTTTGTTTCTGGAATCTTTAACATGACCAATCTCAAAAAATCTTCATTTTCAATGTTTTCATCCGTTGAGTCTTAGTTTGATTTTGTTAACCCTCGATAACAAGAAGTTTAGGTCACAGCTTCAGGTTGCTGAGTCAAGTCATGCTTTTGCTCTCATTACCATGACCGAAACTTGGGTGTTCTTTCTTTTCCTCAGCCACCTTTTCCACATCATTTCTACAGAAAGCTGATCTCATTTGTAACATTTTGTCACATCTAGTTAATGACTAAATTCTACTAAATTTGGTAAGGAAGTTATTAAGATCTTAAAGAGATCAGAAACTTTTTTTTAGGACTTAAGAAGAAAAGGAAATTCAAAGATTTGTTATTATTCAGTTTGACAGTATAACTCTACCCAAGTGACATTTTGCAATTACAGTTCTTCTGTAAAATTTTACCGTTCTTTCGTAGTACTAAATGCTCCAACTTTTGTGATAAGTAAGGATGGTAATTAAAATTAGTTTTAGATTTAGTGGCAGGATACTGTTCAGTGGTCCCCAAACCTCCTTCACATTGAACTCATGTGGAGAGCTTTCAGGAATTAGATTCCTGGGTTACATCCTGGTATGTCTGGACCTACTGAATCAATCACCAGTGTGGAGCACAGAAACCTATTTTTAAAGTAGTCTCTACATGAGTTACATTCAGCCAGCCAGGCTCTGGATTGACTTTTTTGAAAAGTGTCATAGGTAATAAGTGGGCTCAATTTGGCAGTACTGGGTCACACAGTACATGAATATAGATTGCATAATGCTGTATTATATTTCAGATCGCTTAGTCTCTTAAGCCATTTGAATTTGAAGCACTGTCATTATTTGGGAATCCAATGAATCTAACAATCTTCCAGTATCCTATTATGTATTACATAGCGAGTTAACCTTGATGTGATCCATCCAGGCATCATTCTGCATACATAGTTCAGCTCTGAAATGTTTATATCCTTTGGGAGAGTTTTCAAATGCCTAGTTCCTTGGAGATTTGAGAAATACAGTACCATCTATGTATTTAAGGAACAGAAAAGAAAGAAATGTGTAGGAACATAACTTCTTATCTTTATAGAGTCACGGAGTGGCTGCCAGCAAGAGACAGTGTTCAGATGTGGATGATATTTGTTCAATATGTCAAGCTGAATTTCAAAAGCCAATTCTTCTCACCTGTCAGGTAACTGTATTTTTAAGCAACCTCAATACAGCACTTCTCTGTGATCTGCAAACGTCACATTTATGTTACTTATAGGGAAATATACACTATTCAGCAGAAAGTAGCGTCCAGGGCACACACTACTAATTTCTTATTTGTGATTAGGGGTTTGGTAGGTTAGCTAAATCTTGCCCCTTAGTTCTAATGATTTTGTTTTTTCTTTTTACGGTACGCGGGCCTCTCACTGTTATGGCCTCTCCCGTTGCGGAGCACAGGCTCCGGACGCGCAGGCTCAGCGGCCATGGCTCATGGGCCTAGCCGCTCCGCGGCATGTGGGATCTTCCCAGACTGGGGCACGAACCCATGTCCCCTGCATTGGCAGGCGGACTCTCAACCACTGCGCCACCAGGGAAGCCCAGTTCTAATAATTTTTATGTAGAGGAGTGTATAAAGGGGAAAAAAAAAATTCAAATGGCATCCTGGATACCAAAGTGACTGGGAAACAGACTGTTTTTAATAATTGAATACTAGTCTTTTAGAATAATACCAGCATTTGTTACTGGACTGTATAAGGCCCTTTCCTATACTTTATTTCAGTAACCCTCAAAGACTTTATTAAGCTGTTAGTCATTATACTTGATCTTAATGTTATCACCTGAGGATAGCTTGTATTTTATTAAAAGTGGTTAAACGGATAGTACAAGTCAGAATAATACTTGTGCCTCTACCACGAACACCGCTGTGTTCTTGAATGTTATACTTTGTTTTCTCACTTGTAAAATAAAGGGATTAGTGTTCTCCAAATTCCCTTTCAGCTCTAGAGTATGATTCTCTGCAATGTGATGAATTTAAAATTGAAATGTTATCAACCATAAAATCTAGTTCTTAATTCCCTTACAGCATATATTTTGTGAAGAGTGCATTACCTTATGGTTTAACAGAGAGAAAACATGTCCGCTGTGCAGAATTGTGATTTCAGACCATATAAACAAATGGCAAGACGGAGCCACTTCATCACACCTTCAAATATATTAAGTTCTACACTTAATAGTAAGGCCACAAAACACTAATTTTATTTGGTTACAGTGACTATTGCTAAAGACATTAGAATGGATTTTCAGGGCTGGAAGTTAAGGAAAATGTTTCCAAATGGTTTTAGAATATTACAATAAGGCAAATGTGTAGTCCAGCTTCTCAAAAGATTAAATGAAAGAACCCTATATTTTAAAATATATATAAGTAATGTTCAACATAATGCATATGCAACATTTATTCTATCCTAATTATTTGACAGATAATTGCAGTGTTAAATTGTAAATGTGTTTTCTTGTTAATGTTACCAAAATGACAATTGGATAACTAGAACTAGTGGTTTTAGAGGAATTCAGGTATTCTTTCCTGACACTGTTTTCGGAATAAAGAATATTTTTCATAATATTTTAAGATACACATTACCTGAAAGTAGAATCTTCTTTAACATTGACTTTTATAATTCCCATTCTAAAAATTCTAAAATTTGTATTTCTAAATGAATGCTCTAAATGCTATATTTTACCTGTACAATCAGATTTTTCTAAGGAAGATTAATTTACTGAGGATGAAATATTTTAATATTGTATTATTCTCTGTAGTGTGATTAGCAGTCATTGAGAACAGATGGTTTAAATTCCTTTTCTTTGTGGACTTCATACATACAATCCTGCCATCAGCTTTAATGTTCATGATCTTGCTTTTTGGAAAGTGCCATGGACTTTCTTGGATTATTAAAATAATTCACATGGATTACAAACAGCTGGCTTCACTGATGATTTGAATAGAGTGACAAACAAGACCAACTCAAACACTTAGAAAAGAATTCCTCGGGACTTCCCTGGTGGTCCAGTGGTTAAGACTCCGCACTTCCAATGCAGGGGACGTGGGTTTGAGCTCTGGTCGGGGAACTAGGCTCCCACATAGTGCGTGGCCAAAAAAAAAAAAAGAAAAAAAAAAGGATTTTCCCGTATAACTAGTCTTCTCCAGAAGAGTTCTGGAATCTCATGCTTGAATCACCATTACTTGGGAGATTAAAGCTTGCACTCAGGCCAACACAAGCTTTGGAGAGTGTGGTTTGTTTGTCTACAGGTGTTTGTGCAGGGTGGTGGAAAGAGAATGAGGCACTTTCTCTCTCACTATGAAACCGCTAAGCGGGGATGGATCTATACCAGAAATCCAAAGGACTGGTTATTATATATATTTAGATGCAAGGCCTCTGCCCATTTTCTCTTTTACCATCTATCAGTTTGCACACAAGAAAAAGATAGTGGTGGGAAGTAGAAGCTACAAGGTAGAGGTAGAAAACAAATTTGCAGTGCTGATAAGACAAAGATTAAAACAACCTGGATTAATAAGGATAGTGACCAACCAGATACAGGTTAAACCACTTTTCATGCCTTATGGCCACCCAAATTGACAAAAGAACATGAGCCTGTAACTTTTCTCCCCAGGTAAATATTGCTAGATTATAAGTGCAACTGTTCGTGTTTATTCAGGATGAAATACTTAACTATGTTACGTACTTTGAGAACCACTGCAAATACTAAAAAACAAGCTTACTTGGCCTTAAATCACCTTCCTAACTTTGTGGTGAAGCTAATAGTTGTTATTTAGGTATGCAGCAGGGGATAAGTGAGAAAGACAATTTGAGATTAGAATTTGGGTGTGAAGGATATGCTGACTTCTTGATAAAAACATAAGAATAACACCTTAAACACATAGGTTACTTCAGCCCTAATACAATACCTACTTACCACACTTACTTACCCTATGGCCATATGGATAGCTTTGTTTCTTAATATGACTGAATAACAAAAGAAGTCCCTGGTGGACAGTGGGGTTTTTTGTTTTTGTTTTCTTAACAAACAAGATAGCAGTTCACATATGAGTTTAAAAGAAGGAAAATGTAACAGGAGAGCTTTGCCATTCACTAGTAACATTGATGAACCAGAAGCATTTCTCTTATTTTTATTCCTTCACCTCAAAAACAGGAATAGAGATTCAAACCCCATTTATTCTGTGAATTCAGATCACATCCTCTAAAAGACTGTTTTATCAACATCAAGAGTCACTACTATGTTTTATAAAAAAGTACGTTTGAGAACTTCTGTAGAGAAACCATCTTGGCAAGTGTGATAGAATTACCTCATAAATAAGAGGTGGTTTACACAAAACACCCATCTTACAGTAGATATATTGAGACATTAGTTAAAAACAGATTTGTCCACTATGTTATTTTGTTCGTACACATCAGGTAATGTAGTTGACAAATGTGGCTGGAAAAACTGTTGTATGTTAGCACAAGAAAATCTTCTATTGTTTTTATGTGAAGCTGGCTTTCACATAACTTTTCACATGAACTTTTTTTTTAAGCAACCAATTCAATTCTACTATTTGACAGAACTTGGAAATCACAGATGTTTAACACCTAATATAAAATCAGTACTAAAACTTGTTATAAATTTAAATTGCTTCAATTTCTCCACAAAAACAGTTTTGACTGTCATTCTTCACATAAATAGTTTATTAAATATGAGAATCTGAACATATCTGGAATGTTAATGGGAAAAATTATTGAAACCACATGTGTACCTGATAGTTATTTCTTCCTATCTTAGGATAATAATAATTTTAAAAAATCACTTCTATTTTATGTTCATTCAAATTTGCATTTAATTTCTATTTACATTCAATCAATCTGAAATCAAATACTTAATACAGTAAACTAAACAAGATGAAAAGCAGAAAAGGTGTTACCCTCAAAGCACTCCTAATAAGGCAGCTGAAGAATTTACTCTGGTAGATGCAAAGCCAACTGGGGGTAGGAAAAAAAATAATAGTTTAAAGAGCAAACACAGATGACCCCATCTTTCAAATGTTACTTTAGATGATCCACTGATATAATACTTGTGCTATAGTGGTAAATTAAGAATCACACATGAAGAATTTTGTATCAATCAGCAACAGACCACAGGTCATGGTGGAACAAATACTTTATGATTATTTTGTCCAGCTTGCTAGTGTCTACTCCTATGAAAAAAGGTAGATGTTTGGACATTGATGTTTTTATTTGAGGAATTAACCATTTCCACAGCCTCAAAATCCATTCTGCATAAATCGAACATTTCTCATGAGAATAATCTTAGATCTAGCCCTTATAAGCTAGGAACCATATGACTAAGTAACCAAAATAGTTAGGTGCTATATTAAATATAAAATCCAAGGCTTGGGATATTAATACTACTGAAGATGCAGCTTATTTATAATCATTTATTTCTTAAAGAATGTTGAATTTATGGAGTATCATACATGCATTCTTCCCCCCCCCCAATTACCTTCTATCTCAAAAAATAGTATGGAAGAATCCTTCTTGAAGGATTCAAATTAGTTAAGACCATAAAGGGGAAAAAGAAATAACAGTTTTCCTAAAAATCTGGTTCAAGTTCAATAATTAATACTTTACATTGTTAATCACAGCTGGTTTATAAATCTGTTTATTCTGTAATGCTACAAACCTTATAAAATCAAAATTAGTAAACTTCAGTTCTCAATGATTATATTTTAATTAAAAAACAGCATGTATAAAATAAAAAAATATCCTGTAATAGCTGATTTTAAAGAAAATAATCAAGTGATGAAAGAAAAACACTTAATCTCTTTATACACTTACCTGGAATAATCATAAAGAACTTTCTTAGAAACTCAAGACTAGTATTATTGACATATATTTTTAAACTATGCTTGGGTTTTTACAAATAAATATAGGGTAAGCCATATTGCATAGGTGTGTGCTTTCTGTCTGTGACACTAAAGTGGCACTTGACATGTTTTCACAGTCATAGTAGGAATATCCATTTGTGAAACAATTTCTCAATAAACTTGCCACAGTATAGAAAATTAACTTCACTGAATGTTAAGTTTGAAAAACTTATTTGTGTGGATGGTAGGTGTGCAATTAATACTTTTTATGCAGAAAGTTACAGTGTTTGCCACTATTGCCGGCAGTACTAATTATGAAACTGGTTTAACTATGGGGTGGTTATAGCCAGCCAATCACAGTGCAAATGTTACTAGCAAATAGGACTGAGGAGGAATATTTTGGTGTAAAACTTTCACTGGAATTTGGTCAGGCAGTCAACACTATAGTTAGTAAACTCATTTGAAAACAAGTATCAGAGTAGTACAAGCCATTTACAGTCTGAAATGAAGCCTGTACAAATCACCATGGCTTTTTAGGTTCTGTTTTTCAGACATCATAAACTGTCAGAGAACAAAGACCTGCACTTTAAGTACAATTTCTGCCCTTACCATTATTTAGTTTCTAATTTATTAGCTACAGTTATAAAGTTCTCAGTAGACTGCTGCAATAAAGGAAGAGGAGGTCTAGAGGGAGTGATTTAAAAAAAAAAAACGGCTTTCTGTCCGAAGATGAGCTGTTATCAATTGTTTCATTTATTGCCACAATTGAAAAGGTATATTTCCAATCATTTTTCATGGTTCTATTTTTGCTTAATGTCATAGGATTTCATCTTATCTCACTCGAACCGCCATTTAAATAAGCAAAGCTTTTTCTGACTGAATTCAACATGCATAAATAATTGTATGGCTTGGATCCTATGGCTTAAAAAGGTTTGGAGAACATAGCAAGCAGCATCTATTTAAAAAAAATCATAGGGTTGCAAAATATTACAAATTGACTTTGCACACTCAGACTGAAGACATTATAAAAGACAAACAAAAAGGTGGTAAGACTCAACTGCAACTGCATGATCATCTATTATACCAGTATGCACTGAAATAATATTTTTATAAAGCTCTGCAGATATTAAACCCTTTCACCAGCTAAGAGTCATGGAAACGCTCTCTTTAAGGCAGAAGTATTTAAGAAAGGTAAAGTTACCTTTATTTTTATTCTTTGTACCTGTAAATCACTTATGTAGACTTCATTACAATTTTCAAAAACACAGTGTCTTGTTAACATGTTTCCTAAATTAAGCCACTGAGTTTTCTTATTCACTGTGGAAGACATTCATCAAAAGGCCATCAAATACTTTTACAATCAAAAAATGTAGCCCCAATATAGGAAAAAAAATACCTTTTTTCCTTTTAAAACCGTTGAGGAAAAAATGTAAGGAAGGCAGACACCAAAAACAGTAAAAAGAAGTAAAACTTAAAACCTTACCAATTTGCTGTAAAGGGATTATACATAGAGGGTAGACCGTGGCAACACCCTCTTCCCCTGGATCTCCCTCCTCTCTCTCTCACTTTGCAGCCCTCGATATGCATTTTATCCTCTCTTCTGTCCTTCTTCAGCCATAGGCTGAACACATTTGATGTCTTGAACCAAATACTGGTATAAGGTGGCGATATTTTTCCAGTGCAATGCAGGCCCAGGATAAGGATGAAATGTAGGACATACCAACTTATGCCCATTCCAAGGCTTCCAGTTAAGCTTAGCACATAATAGTACTGCAAGTAGAAATGATTAAATAGATTTTTTTTTCTAGTATTACAGACAGGTATTGCAGCTGGGTTACTGAAAATAAACCCCAAGTCCACCCCAATCCCTCAAACGAGCCACAGCTGTGGTTAACAATGATTCATTTGCATTTTTATTATTTCACCAAGAGAAGAAACAGAAGTTGTCTGGCTTTCTTCACACCAATAATTTCGCATTTTAAAGTTTGGGATGTTTTCCATAATGAGCTGAATCAAAAATCTATTTGAAAAATATATATTTATATAAAAAAAGATTCAGGTTGTTTGCACGTAAAACATCAATTGTTAAGTTTCTTTCGTCTTTGATTCCATGTTGCTGGAAAGTTTGACCAAGCTTGCATGCTAATTTGTCCTTAGTTGCAAGTATTACAGGCAAACTCATACTTTGCCTAATGAAAGGATAATCCCTCTTTGACACAATCAGAACTCAACAGTGATTCAGAAGCAACATCCTACCCTTAATACTGTCAGTTTCCAGCCATCATCATGAAATCCTTGATAGGTTGAGAAGATGTTGCTAGGAATCAGTTAATTGATGTGCCTAAGAGTTCCGCAGTACTATTTTCACTTAAGTTTTTTTGCACCATTGATTGATTTTTTAAAATCCATGTTTATTTTTCCTCTGTCCAATGTGTTCTATGTAATGACACTGACTCTTCCAGACTGTCATTTTGAGTCTTCTTGTTTCACCCTGCGGGATGCTCACACATCCCCTCCCCACCTTTTTTGCCTTAAATTCATTAAAAGCATTGCTCTGTCATAGATTCATACGCAGGTGTTCTGGTCGTTTGGAGATCATGGGAAAAGCTTGTTTTTTGTATGGCCCGGAGTTCGGCTGTCGTATTGGAAGTGGTGCTGAAGCTTCCCCACTCGTCGTCACATCCATCTGCTCTATTCCACTTGTTTCCATTGGGTACTCCACAGGCGCCTGAGGATTTGCCGTGCTGGCTGAAGCACCTCTTCCCCAGAAATCCCCAGGAGAAAATTTGACAGGGCTTTAAGACAAGGAAGAGCTATCATTCGTCTCAAGTACTATCTCAACAAGGAACATTTCCCTTACATTTAAAGGGAGTGGGGTAATGTGACCTTTTTTTTTCATTTAATTTCATTTTTGTGTGGATTAGTACAAAAGCAGAAGTTGAGCCATTTCTCCCGTAGACTAATTGCTAGTTTCCTAACTGGTCTCTTTTACCTCTCTACTTGCCCTCATAAAACCGTCAATGATACTTACTTTTTTAAAAAAATCATTTTCTCCCCCACTTAAAACGGCTGCTCATTGCATTTAGAATATTTCTCCAAACCTTTGCCATTCTCTTCCTCGCTCACCACACTTCAGGAATGTTGACCTGCCTTTCGTTTCTAAGAAAAAGGCCAAGTTTTTTCGTCCCTTAGGGCTTCTGCATGAGCTGTTCTTCTACCTGTAATGTCCTTGTATTTCTGTATTTTGTATGGCTAGCTATTTCTCCATGAATAGGAGTCCCCTTGTTATTTTTTGCATTCTAGTACCACACTCTATTTTTTTTCGCATAGCATTTGGCGCTACTTGTAATTACATATTTTATTTCCTTCTTTGTTTATTTTGACTCTCTCTCACTAAATTGTAAGCTTCATCAGGACAAGGACAATTCCTGTCTTAACCATGTGTCCCCAGAATGCAGCACAACCCCTGGTACACAATAAATGTTGAATGAATGGTTAAAGAGTACACTTTCCAGTGCAACGGCTTATTTTCAGAAGAGGAGGTAAACTATATAGCATATTATCATTGATTAGTCACAGACTAGTCACTTGCAATATTAGAAGGTGTAGATGCTGTGCTTATGTCAAAGAGAATGACAGATCTTCCATTTATGTAACTTGGCATAAATTTCTTAAGCAATGCTCTTCCAGGTTAAAAAAAAGAATAACAAAGTCTGAATACCTGACAGGTGTTCGTGGGCTGCCAATAAATCTTCGAGGTGACCGGATTTTTGGTTCAAAGGAAAACTTTTCTTTCACGCTTTCAAGTACAGATGGAGCCACATATGTAAAACCCTGAAAGACAGTAACAGTGGACTACAGAATAGGATTTTGTCATATACATCAAGAAAATGTGGTGGTTTAATCTCTGACACACCAAGACAATGATGTACACCTAAAATCACCAATGTAGATACTATCCAGTCTCCTCAATCTCATTTCACACCCGTTACCTTCTTTCCGGTCATTTCTTGAGGCACAGACCTCCAGAGAGCAGAATTCTATTGAGCCGCATGTGCCAGCAAACAAAATTTCACTCTACTGAAAGGAGGAGAACAAAACAGGAAAATGTAGGCTCTACATTAAGATGTGAAATACAGGGCTTCCCTGGTGGCGCAGTGGTTCAGAGTCCACCTGCCGATGCAGGGGACACGGGTTCGTGCCCCGGTCCGGGAAGATCCCACATGCCGCGGAACGGCTGGGCCCATGAGCCATGGCCACTGAGCCTGGGCATCCGGAGCCTGTGCTCCGCAATGGGAGAGGCCACAAGAGTGAGAGGCCCGCGTACCGCAAAAAAAAAAAAAAAGATGTTAAATACAAAGATAAATGCAAAGAAAATTCTAGTGTTCCTAGCCACATGCATATAAGCAACTAAGATTGTCACCCCCAAACAGTTTCTCATTATTAGGCCAAAGTAAAAACAGAATTCTCTAACTTGGCACATGTGATCTTTCTGGTTTTATACCAATGAATGGATAGATTCAGATTTTCCTGATGAATAAGGGTCAGCATTGTGAAAACTTAATTTCAACAGACACTAATGCAATTTTGTTAGCTTTAGTTCTTTCTTGGACCTTGCTATTAGGCTACCAGCTATCATTTATCTTGCTGTTCATGTTCATCCCTTTAACAGTTAATCTTATACCTATCTTCCCTTCTATTTAGTCTTGTCACTTATGAGTAGGCATTTGAGTTATAATAAAAAGACTCAGTAAGGCTCTGGGTGAAGTCCTAAAGAGTAAGGTGCAATTCTGTAGAGCATATGCTTTGTTGTGACAGCTACATGTGGACTACGAAGGCCGTTTCCCCGCATGTTCTTGTGGGCTAAAGCTATAACTACCAAGAGGACCAGACTGTGCCTTAATCATCTTTGAATTTCCTTGAATTCTAATAGGAATTGAAATATTAATTGAACTGAAGTTACTACAGCCACAATCTCCAGATAAGTGGGCTGTTACTATTTTTAATTAATTTTAGTGCTCGCTTAAAACAGATGCACGTTGTGTACAGAATTCTGGCTACAACCTAACAAATGAGTTGTTCTTGTATTCATTGTTTAGCCAATTTAAGTAATTAAGAAAAGCTCAACACGATTTCCCTGGTGGTCCAGTGGTAAAGAATCTGCCTTCCAGTGCAGGGGATAAGGGTTCAACCCCTGGTCAGGGAACTAAGATCCCACATGCTGTCGGGCAACTAAGCCTGCGTGCCATAACTACTGAGCTTGTGCGCCTCAACTACAGAGCCCTTGCACTCTGGAACCCACGCGCCACAACTACAGAGCCCACGTGCCCTGGAACCCGCGCACCACAACTAGAGAAGAGAAAACCCGCACGCCACAGCTAGAGAAAAGCCTGCATGACACAACGAAGAGCCTGGATGCCACAATGAAAGATCCTGCATGCCTCAAAAAAGATACCGCAACTAAGACCCAACACAGCCATAAACAAATAAACAAATAAAAAGATCAGCAATACTTTAACTGGAATGAAAGCTTAGATACATAACTTTTGCCACCACAACTTTGGATTTCTTTGTAGTAAGGTGTTTCTAGACTTTTTTTTTTATGGGGGAAAACAATTGTCAAACTAGCTAAAACTCTATAATGCCCAGTTGAAGAAAAGATCTGTATGTTAAATCAAAGGTATAAATTCCACATCAGTAGAAAACAAAATTCCGCATCATGAAAGAAAAAAAGAAAGCAATGACACAATTAAAATGAATCATGCCTACTTCCCTAACTGATAAGAGATTGTACTAAGGGGGATACAGTAACTTTGCATCATGCTGACATAAATTTAGTAACATGCATTCATCTTTCCCTCTTATGTAATTAAAATGCTATAAAATTATATTTTGCATGTATATTCTTATATCACCATATAATCATACATTTATAGAATTATTACTATTCAGTGTTGTTTACTGAAAAGCATACTGTACTATGGTGACTTAAGTGTTATTTTGCCCATACACAATTTTTGTATTCCATGCTAACTTTAGAACTGACCCTCCACCCCCAAAGATACAACACTACTGTGGTGTGTTATACTGAGAGCATTATTATTTTTTTTTTTTGTTTCACTGAGAGCATTATTTTAAAAAAAAGTTTGAAAATTAAGTTAGCAACAAATCCAGTGAACTCAGAAACAAATAAGGAAGAAAAAAAAACTTCCAAATGATTACTTTCCCCATATTCTATTCTCCCTAGGGATAATCCAAAAAGAAATGACAAAGGATAATGACAAAGGAAACAAATGATATAAAATCAGGTAGATATTCACAGGACATGTAATTATAGTAATAAAATAAGCACTAGGCAAATAATATGCAATGATGGTCATCAGATACAAACCTATCATTTCTGTTAATCAAAATCTAAAATTTTCTTTTTCTATCTGAGGAGACAAGGTATAAATCAATACAGATACCTCCTCCTTAGGATTAATCTGCTTACAATCACATATGAACCAATATATTTTGATGTCAAATATTCACAATCAACAGGTTAAAAATCCCCTACAGACAAAAATCTTTAGCTGTTTCAGGAATAAAATAGTTACTATGAGCTCTTCTCCTACTGCTATGACTGTGTGGGTTTCAGTTAAGATGCTGAGCCAAACATTTTAAGTCAGTGGGCTATTCAAAAAAAGGAATCATATACTCTGACTCTAATTGCTAAAATGGAATGCTGGATTATGATAATGAATTTTCTAACTTATCAACAAGTTATAAGGGGATAACAAAAAAAAAAGCACCTCAGGTTATCTACATGAACTATAAAGCAAGCAAACTGAAATTTTCTTATTAAAAAGGGTGTTTCTTACTGAAAAGGGCCCATCCTCATACTTAAATTTCCCATGGGTACATCAGAAATTCTTTCACTCACCAGAAAGACCTGGTTGGCACTTTCACTGAGAGTTGAGTCATCTGGGCTGTCAACAGGTGTCTGACGTGTAAACTTTGAATCAAACTGACTCACATCCTCTTCAGATTGCTTTATAAAAAACAAAATGATTAGAAGATGGTGAACAGACTACATTATACATATCAATCAAATGCATTACATACATTAGAGAAGGCTCTAGATAGACCTCTTTTCTCAGGGTTTGACTGTAATAAAGTAGCAAAATAGCCTTAGCAGGCACAGACTGAAAAATAAATACAGGTGAAGAGGTCAAACTATATCTTTAGTACACAGTTATCATTCCTATTAAAAATCTGGGGCTTCCCTGGTGGCGCAGTGGTTGAGAGTCCGCCTGCCGATGCAGGGGACATGGGTTCGTGCCCCGGTCCGGGAAGATCCCACGTGCCGTGGAGTGGCTGGGCCCGTGAGCCATGGCCGCTGAGCCTGCGCATCCGGAGCCTGTGCTCCGCAGCAGGAGAGGCCACAACAGTGAGAGGCCCGCGTACCGCAAAAAAAAAAAAAAAAAAAAAAACCTGAATATCTTCCCTTCTCACAAAGCTTCAGTGTGGCTAGCCCACTGGCGAAATCCCTTTTTAGAGACAATTTGCACAGCTGGCAAATTTGTAATAAACTTGAAGCAGAGTTTAAACACAAAGCACATAATATGCTCTAGTTGAAGTTTCTTCCCATACCTTATTTCATTCCTTTAAATTTCTCAAGGAGCAAAAGTAATATTCTACTCTGCATGAGTATATTTTCTTGTGGAGGAATATTATCACCCAGATCTAACCACTAGATCTGTTTCTTTAATTTCTTCTCTGTGTTACAACATCAGACCATGTGGTTGTGTCAAAAGAACCCAGCAAGCGGGACTTCCCTGGCAGTCCAGTTAAGACTCCATGCTTCCACTGCAGGGGGCACAGGTTCCATCCCCAGTCGGGGAACTAAGATCCCGCATGCTGCGCGGCCCAAAAAAAACAACTCAAGAACCTACACAAAGAAGCACCCAGTGTCTAAAGATGGGAAAAACTGAACATCAATAAAAATAACTGCAATGAATTGAAGCACAAATATGTTAAACAGCATGAGTTCATAATTATACTAAAAAAAAAATCACACAATTCATTGGCCAATTTTGGAAGTTAGGGAACTAATTCATTATTTTGCAAACTGGGAAAGAAACATTTATCCTGCCTTTCCTGTATAAACTGCACCTCAGGTAACCAAACAACTGATACAAGAGTATCTTTTTACAGAACAATTCCACCTAATAAATAAAGAATGAGTAACAATATTAGAGTAAGACAATTTTGCACACCCCTAATGAAATCTTGGAACTACGCTATAGATTCTCAACCTTGGCTCTACTGACATTTTGGGCCTGATGATTCTTGTTGTAGGATGTTGTCCTGTGCATTGTAGGGATGTTTAGCAGCATTTCTGGCCTCTATCCCCTAAGTACCAGTGGCACTCCTCCCTAAGTTGTGACAACTTGTCTCTGACATTGCCAAATCAACCCTGGCTGAGAACCACTGATATAGGCAATAATCAATGACCACTAACTTTTTTTTTAGCGGTACACAGGCCTCTCACCTGCGTACCATGTTGTGAGAGGTACTATGCCATGACATAGATCATCTAAATGTTGTGGCCTCTCCCGTTGCGGAGCATAGGCTCCGGACATGCAGGCTCAGCGGCCATGGCTCACGGGCCCAGCTGCTCCGCAGCATGTGGGATCTTCCCGGACCAGGGCACGAACCCATGTCCCCTGCATCGGCAGGCGGACTCTCAACCACTGCGCCACCAGGGAAGCCCCCACTAACATTTTTTTTAAAAATGTAAGTATATATTATATCTTCTGATTGAAATATATAGTACCAAAAGTTTAATCTGAATCAGATCTAAACTAAACCTAAACTACCAGTTTCCAGAAATACAAGGAACAGATGAACATGGCTGAGGACAACATGGGGTTAAAATCAGCAAAATCAATGTGAGGACCCCTACAGGACCAACGGTCCAGTTTCTTCAATAAGTCCTCAAAGGAGGAATTGAGAGAGGATATCTATAGATGGAGAGACCTAAGAGACATAGTAACCAAAGTATATAGGTCTTGATTGAATCCTTACTGAAACAAACCAACAGGAAAAAAAAGAAACAATTGGGGAAACTGTCAGCTTTTTAGTTGTGATGATAGCACGGTGGTTATGTTTACATTTAAACAAGATGACTTAATAATTTTTGAAGCTGGATAGTTGGTATATGAGGGTTAATTATCCTTACAGTTATATATATATATTTAAATTTTAAAGCAAGTCACCTTGTGCTCCAGGACCAAATAATCATCATCATTATCCTATTCCTTCTCCTCCAACATCATCTCAAGAAATAGAAAAAGAAACTATCTTTTCTCAAATTTTGAGATGGGAAAAAGACAAGAACTAATACGCTAACTCATTTACTCATAAGCATATTGTTATGGTTTGAAGTATGTCCCTCCAACAGTCATATAATGAAGTTCTAACCCCCAGTATCTCAGAATGTGACCTTATTTGGAATGAAGGCCATTACAGATGTAATTAGTTAAGATAAGGTCATACTGGAGTAGGGAGGGATCCTAACTCAATATGACTGCTGTCCTTACAAAAAAGGGAAAATGTGGACACAGATCTACACACAAGGAGAATGCCACATGAACATGAAGGCAGAGATAGGATGATGTTCCTACAAGCCAAGGAATGCCAAAGATTGCCAGCAAACCACCAAAAGCTAGGGGAAAGGCATGAAACAGTCTCTCACAGCCTTCAGAAGTAACCAACCCTGCCAACACCTTGATCCCGAACTTCTAGCCTCTAGAACTGTGACATAATAAATTTCTGTTTAAGCCACCTAGTTTGTGATACTTTGTTATAGAAAAGCAAATTCAAAATAGGGTTGGGTTAAGCAAAACAAAACAAAGCAAATAAACACAAAAGTCCTAAGTACTTGAGATATTTAATCATCTTAGGCAACCAACTTTAAACTAGTTAATATAGCCATCAATTGCTGCTGGCAGTAGTTCCTGAAAAGACTGCACAGAGGGACTTCCCTGGTGGCGCAGTGGGTAGGACTCTGCACTCCCAATGCAGGGGACCTGGGTTTGATCCCGGGTCAGGGAACTAGATCCCACATGCATGCCCCCACTAAGAGTTCTCATGCCACAACTAAGGAGATGCCTGCCGCAACTAAGGAGCCCGCCTCCTGCAACTAAGACCCGGTACAACCAAATAAATTAATTAAAAAAAAAAAACTGCACAGAATAAGGATTCTGAAGAGAGGATAGACCAAAGTTTTTGAACTATTAATAAATATAAAATGTTTCTGAATGGTCTGATATTTTCTTATTGTAAAAAAGTACCAGGTCCCTCAGATTATATGCTTTCATGAATACATACCAACAGAGGTTTAAAGGGGGGCTCTACCTTCCGAGCCAGCAGTTCTTCCCAGTTAATATGTCTGAAGAATGGATGAGCCTGGGGAAGAACAAAACAAAAGAGCAGGAAGAAAGGTTAAGGGGAACAGACTTCACTGGACTGACTAATCAGCCTATTTGAAATTACCAATCACAAAATAAGCTATACTTATAAGCAACTACATATAACCTCCACAAATACATAAAATAGCATTATCTTCCCCACAAACCACCAAACATGCCAATCCCTACTTGAACTTCTCCAGCGTCCCCAGGACCAGCTCCAAGACGAGAAGCAGCATTTCTTTTCAGCAGCTTTAGGGAGGAAAAGAAACACACTGATGAACCTTACCTAGTCAAATTGATTATTTTTCTTTATAGAATTTGCATGTCTATTTTGCCTTGCAAATGTATGATTTATTAATTACTTCTAAATATCGTTTGGGAATAAAAAGAAAATCTTTAAACAAACAAATTTGTCCTTTGCCTGCAAAAACTGTAGGCTTTTTTGTCAACACCTGTGTATGATTCTGTAGTCAAAATGTCTATTCAGTTCTATCTATTTAAATCCTAGTAGTTGAAGCTTACGGTTTGAGTGCCTATTTCAGAACCCTACCTTTTTAAGCAGATCTCTGGCTTCTTGTGTGAGGTAGGGAGGCAAATTGAGTTTACATTTGAGGATTTTGTCAATTGTTTTCTTTCTATTCTCCCCAGTGAACGGGGGCTAAGAGTAGAAGAAAGTGAGAAAAATCAGCATAGAAAAAATCAAATTTTAAATAACAGAATTATTCATTTCCTGAATTAGTCAGTTACGCATAGAGATCAGAAATGTATGTTGTGATATGGGATGACTGCTAAAGACCTGTAGTTTTTGAGCAATGGCACAGAGAAAATAGCAACGTCCTGGAAGCAACTGGGTTGCCACCATTAACTTGGTGTGATAATGGGTGAGCCATTTGATTTTATGCTTCACTTTCTCCATTTCTAAAATAAGGGCAGTATCTGTTTTACCTCTGTTTCACAGGACCACAGGCCATGACATAGATCATCTAAATGAAAATATTTATAAAAGTACAGAGGCCCATAATACTACTAATGAAGCATCAGTAGTGTTAGATTTTTAAAAAATAACTTAATTGGTAACATTTTCAAAAAGCACAGGAAAGATCTCTTGCTGTAATGACTTAATAACTACTCAGCACAGACCATAATACATGCAACTTTTAACTGTGCACCTACTGCTCCAGTCAGCATGTCATACATTAATGCTCCCAGACTCCACCAATCCACAGCACGATTGTGGCCACTTCTCATCAAGATTTCAGGGGCCCTACAAGGAGAAAAATAATATGCCTAAAACATTCACTATTTGCCTATCATCTGAATTAAAAATTTTAAAACAATATACAGAACCAAGTGTTGCTACAGAAAATTTAGCACACTATTATTTAAACCAGGTAAAAGTTAGCATTATCCCCAAACCAGTAATATTTCTTTGAACATGCAGCTCACATGTATTCTATTGTTCCACAAAATGTGTGTGTGACTGTTCCATCATGAATAGATTCTTTGCATAGTCCAAAATCTGTTAGTTTCACATGACCTACAATGAAAGATTATAGATGGTTATTCTGAGAATTCTATGTGCAATATTTGAATGTATCATACAAGATAATAACCTATCCTTCCATTTTACTTTTTCTGCCTTAAATTTATTTTTTGAGACATCAAGAACTAGCAAGGTTCCATCCATAAATGGGATGCTAAATAACCCTTTAAGGGTAGGGCAAAATTATCTTTGCCGGAACTTCCCTGGTGGCCAGTGGTTAAGAATCCGCCTGCCAATGCAGGAGACATGGGTTCAAGCCCTGGTCCGGGAAGATCCCACATGCTGCGGAGCAACTAAGCCCGTGCACCACGACTACTGAGCCTGTGCTCTAGAGCCCACGAGCCACAACTACTGAGCCCGCATGCCACAACTACTGAAGCCCATGTGCCTAGAGCCCATGCTCCGCAACAATAGAAGCCACCGCAATGAGAAGCCCGCGCACCGCAACGAAGGGTAGCCCCCGCTTGCTGCAACTAGAGAAAGACTGTGCGCAGCAACGAACACCCAAAGCAGCCAAACTAAAAAAAATTGTCTTTGCCAATGATATAATCTATCTAGTAAAGGTAAAAGAAAGATGAGAAAAAGGTGAAAAACAGCTTGTCTAAGGCTCTAGCTTTACCTATACCAAGAATCCTTTACCATCCTGAGCAAGTAAGTCCTGGGAAAACTTGATGAAGTCTGGATTACGTACACAGACCATAAAAAAGATCTTCTGCATGTTAAACAAAGGTGTGACACTGTACTTCAAACATATAGCTTCTATCACCATGAACTGTGACCTGACAGTTCTTAAAACAGACTTAGTCACTATAACAAGTTAGCTTATTCTGCCAATGCAGTTTGGAAAAAGAAATGAAATTGCTGTATGGCATAGAACCATCATCTTTGATCCAGAAAGTGAAAAACTCATCACCTTGGGGCTTCCCTGGGGGCGCAGTGGTTGAGAGTCCGCCTGCCGATGCAGGAGACACAGGTTCGTGTCCCAGTCTGGGATGATCCCACATGCCGCGGAGCGGCTGCGCCTGTGAGCCTTGGCCGCTTAGCCTGCGCGTCCGGAGCTTGTGCTCCGCAACGCGAGAGGCCACAACAGTGAGAGGCCCACGTAAAAAAAGAAAAAAAGAAAAAAAAAAAAACGAAACAAAAAAACTCATCACCTTACACAAAGAACATCTCAGTTCAAGTTTAGCTTTAATGAACTGTTATTAGCTATCCAGTGGTTCAGCAACCCCAGAGACCCTACTGTTCCAAGTTTATTTCGAGAAAAGAAAAGGCAATGGACTATTAACTCAAATGTAGGTATGTATTTTACTCTGACACAGAAGAAGAAATATGACCTTTATTTTCACAGAGCCACCTGATACACTCAGGTTATGCATCAAAGAAATTAACTAGTCACTTCCCTATTCTATCCCTTGCCTTAGAATTCACAATCAGAATCTAAATTTGTGGCAGTGGGGGCAGAACTGGGAGAGAGAGATACATAGATATCTGTAATGTATGTGGTTAAGTACATTTCCCCCAAAAAAAAGGGGAAAAGAAAGGAAAGCAAGAAACCCCCCACTATCTAAAACATTTATTCTGGCATCAGTTGTCCATAAACCATTTTCTGTACAAGAATTTAAAACCATTAACTACCTATTGCATCATTCGATAGACATCTAAGGATCAGCAGCTGCCACCAGCCCCCCGATACCCGAGTTGGTTGGTTGCTCCTTTGGGATGTGAGTGAATTGCCAAGTCTAGCCAGCCCAGATTACTCTCACATAAGTTGAACTGTGTGTAGCAGCATGCAGTAATGATCAAGGCTCACTTTGCTGTAGCTATAGCTGCACAGAATATTAGTCTGATTTTTATGTCTGTTGTTGTTGCAGACAGCAAGAATAAACTGATGCCTACTAAATATTTTACCTCCAAAGTTATATCAAATATTTTGGTTCAATTCTAATCCTTTCCTTTTTTATCACATTAATAAAATTTACCATAAAAATATTGCTTCTAATACTTATGCATTTCATCAGTAAAGAAAATTCAATTTATAAAGTTAAGATTCACTTTCCAATTTAAGGAACCGACCAAAATTAGTATTTGGACTGGCTTCTGGCTCACCATACTTTATGTAAGGATTACAAAAGAATGACAAGCTATAAAGAGTAAGGATTAAACTAGAAAAGGTAGTTGTGGCCAGTTATCCTCAAGTCTCTTTAATCTCATCAATCGTAAGTACAAGTATCATGATGCTATAAGTTCTGAGGGAGCAATGTATAATAACTGACGCATATATATGGGGCTTTGAAAATGACCATGACCTGTGTGGGAAGATTTTAAGATGATTATTTACTATAGAATTGTTTACAGTATATCTCCACCTTGGTGATTAAGCATGATATTCTCCGGCTTCAGGTCTCTGTAGATGATCCCCTTTTGATGTAAATGCCCCAAAGCCATGGAGATTTCTGCCAAGTAAAAGCTGGAAACAAAAGTGATTTAATAAAATTAAAAAGAGTAATCTACTCAAAGCAGTTTATGTATGGAGCAAAATTCCTTGAAAGAAATAGACATGCACCAAAGACCAAATTAGTGGGAGTGGGGGTGGGTATGGGGAAAAGAGATGGCATAGGATGCTGCCAAAAGGCATGGAGACATTTACGTTTCACTCGTTTAGTGAAACTATAAAATGTTTTATTTCATCATTAGAACATATTGCTAAAATTGCAAAGAAGTCCAGAACATGCCAAACTGTCACTGGTCGTGTTTTGTTCTGTCTATGTAGGAACTAGGCCAATAGTCATTCAGATCAAAGCAAATTTCTCCCACCCACCCCCAATTTTTAAATCCCATAGGAAATAGGAACTTTGTTATTCTCAGAGATCAAGTCTTAGTTTCAAAAATACCTTATAACCTGACCCTTAGAAGCCCACGCATCCCTTACTTAATACAGCTGCATATTTATATACAGCTCATGCCCACAGTATCTGCCCTCCCTCTTGCCAGCCAGCCCACAACTATAAACTGTGTGACACTCAAATTTATCTACCTCAAAAGAATAAAGGGCTGAGTCAACCCTGTCTGGATTCGAAAAGCACAAGGCACTGCAATACTGGCTGCATAACAATGTTGCAATCCTGCAGATTACTCCAGGATGGAGAGGGTGTGTCCTAGAGGACTGAGGCAGTTTCACAGCCAGCAGGACCACAAACACAGCCTCCAACATGGCTCAGAGAGCCTCCTCCAAAAAGGGCACTTCATCCCTAAGGCTCTTAAATGCAGCTTCTGTGTTAGAAAAGGCCTGAAATTAAACAATGGAATGCAGTTTGGTAATTAAGGTAGAAAAAACATTTAAGTGTTTTCTATTCAATTAATGTGTAGGATAAACTGATTTATTGTTACCCAATACTGTCATCTCACAAAAGGGTGTGTATATTTTTAATTTGAAGCAGATGCCATCTTAAGAAATATGAGGGTAGATCCCATCCTGGCCATTGAATCAATCCACAGATGATATGTGCAGGCTTATCACCTCCCTAAGACTGCACCTTGGGAACTGGAAAGTCTACAAAAAAAGAGGAGATGATTTCTGATACTTTCCATTGCTCCACACATAAAGTTTTACTGGAAAACCACATTCACCCAGAGCCAAGGCAGGCAGCTTACCAATTCAAGGAAAGAAAGCCCCAGTGAGAATGGTTCTGTTAGGAACTGGTGTGAAGAACGTTCCACCCAAAGCCTGGGGGCAAAGGAATGATGTGACCTCCAATGGCTGCCAAGTCCCAAAGCTGCTTCTCCCTCTTAGAATCCTGAGTGACCAACTGGCTCCAGAACAATTTACTGAATCATCTAGCTGCCCACAGTGGGAACAGGACTTTGCTTTTAATTATATGAATTATTACCTGAATCCATACAACCACAAAAATTTCACTTACCAGGCTGTGTCTTCCATAAATATTCCTTCTCTTTCTAACTGCATAAATAATTCTCCTCCTGTAAAGAAAAGAAAAAGACATTAGAAACAAAGCAATCTTTTTTTCCCAACAATCCATTCTAATGAGAGGGTTTGTGCTTTCCTTTTAGCCATAATTAAAAGACATCAACCCTTTAAAAATAAAAAACAGATCCTAAACATTACAGGTTTAAAACTAAGTCCTCAGTATTCCATTTTTAGCAGTGTTCTTAGTCTTATGTGAAATATACAAGTTTTGGAATTCTAGGTTTACATCTATAAACTTCAAAATATTTACAGATTCCAGACCTGCGGTTAAAAAAAAAATCTTGATTAAAGCTTCTCTAACATTTTACCGGCATTTAGAAAAATGTTAGTATGTAATTAAACCATCCTTGCAAATTAGTGAATGCCCATATTGCACATTTTTAGAACTCTTAAACTGCATGAATTTGGCAATGTCCTTGTAAATAGTATGGCACTGTTTGAATATCAAAATAAACAATGATAATAAAGTGTGATATCCTACTGAAAAATCTTAGAATCCATGAATCCACAATGATGTAAATCAGTGAATAGACAAATGGAAAGCTCTTCGTTACAGCAGAATGCCAAATAATAAATGAAGAAGCCATAATGGAGTAAGAAAAATCACTTGGCAATCATCATAGTTAATTGTTTCAGGCAAGAATCAATGGATGCTAAAACTGTATGTGAAAGTTTGATGAAAGATGAGATATTTAAATAATTTCAAAGTATCTCAAGATACTTACTAATTACAAAAGGAAAATTTCACCAGAAAAAAAAAACTGGCAGACATCACCTTATACATATGATCAAAGTTAACATCAACAGTAATGGAACAGATACAAATATCATGTACCTCTTGCTCTGATACACAGAGAAGGATACAATGTCACTTCGATGGTCCTCCCCAAAATGCATAACCTGAATCTAATCCTGAGGAAACACCATACAAGCCCAAACTGATACATTCTACAAAGTAACTAAACTGTACTTTTCAAAAATGTCAAGGTCATGAAAGACAAAGAAAGACTGAGGAACTGTTCCAGATTAAAGGAAACTGAGAGAGATTATTGTATTAATGTTAATTTCCTATTTTGATAATTTTAGTACAGTTATGTAAGATACTGTCTTTAATTTCAGAAAAATATACATTGAAGTATTTAGGGGTAAAGGGAAATCATGTCTGTGACACTCTCTTAAAGAGTTCAGGAAAAAATTATGAACATATATACACATATGTGTGTGTATATACACATCTATATACACACACGTACATATACAGAGAGGGAGAGAAAGAGAATGATGAAACAAAACAATGTGGTAAAATGATAACACTTAGGGAATCTAGGTGAAGAGTACTTGGGAATTCTTTGTCCTGTTCTTAGAACGTTTTTGCGGAAATCTGAAACTATGTTAAAATAAAGGTACAAGAAAAAAACAACCGTCACAAAAAAGTGACTAAATTCTGTAAATTTCTGTTCCATGTTACAGGCTCTTGTGAAATCTGTTTTTCAGAAAACTCAAGTGTGTTTGCTGGAAATAGATACCTGTGATCTTGAAATGCTATGGGGTACCACAAATTCCTAGGAGGGGGTAAGCCCTGGAAAAGGTGGGTGATTTCCAATGTAAACTGCAAAAATCTATCAATAAGACTACATTAAACAAAAAACTCTTCTGTTTAAAGATGCAATACCAAAAATACTCATTACCTTAAACAACACTCTAAGTTTTCCATGTCAGTTTCAAAATAAATAAATAAATAAATAAATAAATAAATCAGTGGTTTATTTGAATTATATGATCTTACCCAAGTGTAGTCAATTTGATGGCTATCAATTAGCTATTTGCTCTTTTAATTGATTACAATGGGATTAAGATAAAATATTACAGATGGGGAAAAAGACTTAACCTTTAAAGTTTCCTTCACATTTGTCTGCAAAAAGAAACATTTCGTCACATCTGAATTCCTTATGTCAATGTATTTGTCAATTTTAGGAACTATTTGGTCACATTGGGAAAAAGCATTTTTCTACTGGAAAATAATGTTTTGACCAAGTTTCTGGAGCTAATGCAAATAATTACACCAAGCTGTGTACTGACCGCTGAGATACTCAAGGATGAGGTAGAGTTTTCCACCAGTCTGAAAGGCATAAATTAAATCCACAATGAAGGGATGCTTTACTTCCTCCAGAATATTCCGTTCTGCTTTTGTATGAGCTGTATCTTTAGCATTTCTTACTATCATTGCCTAAAGGAAAAGAGATGATCTATAAGAACAAAGTAGTAGACATTTTTATCCTATAGTAACTGGAAAATCTATTTTGTGCTTTTCTTGCCAACATTAAACTATTAATCATAGTTCCCACTGGAGACTGAGATGGGGTAATGGAAGACATTCACTTCTTATATACATCTGCACTGTTTGGATTTTTTTGTAGTAAACATGTAAATGAAAACCTAAATAATCTGTTTTAATGTAAACAGATCAAATTTATTCATATATTCACTAACTGCTGAATGTCTACTATTTTATAGGCTCTTAACAAGAAAGCAGAACCAACAGAAGGAGTCTCTAGCCCACAGGAGCCCAAAGTCCCAGGGAAGAGAGATGAGTCAATGGAGCTAAGCACAAGGTGCCATGGGAGCTACATCTGACCTGGCAAGAAGACTTCCTGGAGGTGGAGATACCTAAGCTGTATCATAAAAAGTTATTAAGATGAAATGTAGAGGGTATTAAAAAAAAAAAAAAGGCATTCCCAGTGCAAAAGAGGCTTGACAGGACGGGACACGTCTTGAGGATCTAAAAGTAGTTCAGTATGGTTAGAAGTGGCTAGGACATGTTTTAGGCTGGACATATAGGAAACAGAAGGCCTGGGCATCTAGGCAAAGGCATCTGAATCTTCTTTTAGAGGTAGAGGAGAAATGCTGAGGTAAGGTAAATGAATAACCTTTGGCTTTAAGAAAGACAGTTCTAGTAGCAGTGTGAAGTTTTAGGGAAGAAACGACACCAGTTAGAAGGCTAGTAAACTAAGCAAGAAGTAAAACCTGTAACTAAGAAAATGAAGGTGGGGAAAAAAAGGGTAGAAGTGCATCATTAGCACTCGCTGACTAAGGAGATATGAGAAGAAATGATGATACCATGGTTTCTGTGTAAGTAATGGTGTCATTCAATAACAGGAAATGGAAACAAAGAAAAAAGTTTTGGGAAAATGATATATTGCTTTGGACATGCTAAGTCTTAAATTCTAAGTTCTTGTACACCTCTAGTAACATGAAAAAGCCTATATACGTGGCCATTAGTTGCAATATTATTTGTAAAAGTGAAACATTAGAAACAACCTAAATGCCCATGCATAGGATACTGCATGAAAACCCTGTGTAAAAAAACTGTAAAAAGAATGAGGAACATCTCTGAAAGCAAGATGCAAAAGAGCATATATGGCACAGCAGTAACACAGTATGCTACCTTTTGTGTAACAGTGGAAATAAGAATATATATAATAGGTACATGCTTATATCTGCAATAATGAGCACACCTAAATTAAGCCAAAAGCTAATGATACAGGGAATTCCCTGGCGGTCCAGTGGTTAGGACTCGGCACTATCACTGACAAGGGCCAAGGTCCGATCCCTGGTTGGGGAACTAAGATCCCGCATGCCATGTGGCGTGTCCAAAAAAATAACAATAACATAAAACATCCCAACAAGAAACCTATTTAAAAAAAAAAAAAAAAAGCTAATGATAGTGGAAAGGCAGGAAAGGGAATGGGACCTCTGAGTAAAACCTGAAGGGTTTTATCATTCATTTCTTTTCTTACCTAAATCAAATATCATTATTGTGATTATTAAATTCTGAACCATGTTAATGTTTTATACATTTCAAAAATAAAATTACATCTGGATGGGGGAAGGAAATAAAATTGAATACAACAGAAATACATAAATTTAATTGACTATTACTTTGATAATTTTACCACAAAAGGAAAAAAAAGATATTTAAATAACTTTACATTGAACATTCTTAGTGACATATACGTAAGCATAAAAAAAATTGACAAAAAATCTTAAACCACACTTAGTAGGTTTATAGCTACTCATAGTATTGGTATTATAATTCTCAAACTATTATGCATGTATTGTACAACTAAGCAAATGAGTAAATGTACTGATGTTGTTACCTGGCTTTTCTCACTGTGGAAAAAGAGATGCAAATGTAGGCCGAGGAAAGAAGAACCCTATGGAATTGGACTGAAATTAGGATATGTAGCCATGATTTAAAACAAAAACAAAACTTCCTAGCTCTGTGTACTGAAAGAGCCAGGAACAATGAGACTTCAGTAGCAAAAAGTATAGCTTGGCACCCAGATCTTGGTTTCTCTACGAAAAAAAACAGGGTTCCATGGAGAATAAGACGGTTCTAGGCCAGGGTCAGAGAAAGTGCAAGGTAAACCTGGAGCACGCTATTATACAGAAAGTAAGGAACTACTCAAAAACTAACAGGGATATGTTAAAAGGACACAGAAGCCATCTTAATGGAGCTGTCTCTAGCAAAACCTGGGAAAATTTGCGGACCAAAATTTGAATAATGAAAGAAATGGATAACACACTGAAAAAATGTCCATACTATTAAACAAAATTAAATTTAAAAAAGCAAGTATGAAAAGCTCTTCTTTACAGAAGAATGACAATATAGAAAAAAATGATAAAAATAGAAAAGTCTCCATTTTATAATCACCAGAGTATTATTTGATTTGGCTAAGAGACAATGGATAATAAAACCATTGGGTGTAGAAGATTATTAGGACAGAATATTAACACAATCTCTAACTTTCATTCCATAGATACTTTTTTTTTTTCATAGATACTTTTTAGTTACAGAGGGAAAAAGGTATCGGTAGAATGGGAAGTTTGGTGGACACCACCTTAACAAAGTGATCAAATTCAGTCTCACCAAATGAGACAGACCAGCATTATGTGCTTCCTGAGCCCATGCACTGAGAACACAATGCTCCTGTAAAATATTCCTGCAGAAAGCATTTAACCTAAATTTAAAATTTAAGTGTTTTCATGAGGAAACAATGAACCATATCCAAATTAGGGATACTCTGCAAAACAACTGGGCCCAGAGTCTTCAAAAAATGTCAATGTCATGAATGACGAAAAAGTAAAGGAAACTAAAGTAAAAGAAACTAAAGACACAGTACTCTACAGTAAAGACACAGGACTACTCAATGCAATGTGTGATCCTTGATTAAATCCTGGATGTTAAAAACAAAACAAAATAGCTATAAAGGAGATTACTGACACAACTGGGGAAGTCTGAGTATGGACGATGTATTAGAAAACAGTATAGTATATCAATGTTAAATTTCCCAAATGTGACAATTACACTGTAGTTATGTATGTAATGCCCTTATTCTTAAGAGATACATACTAAAGAATTTAAGGGCGAAGTGCCATGTCTACAAATAACTTTCAAATTGTATACCAAAAAAATTAAAACTTTGAATATACACACACATACATACTGAGAGAGGAGAAACTGAGGGAGGGGCAGACAAAGAAAATATGGCAAACTTAACAATTGGTTATCACTGTACTATTCTTGTAACTCTTTGGGAAGTTTGAAAAATTTCAAAGATGCATTATTTTTTAACTGTTCAGGAGGTTTAAATATTTTTAGTAAATAATTTTGAGAAAGTCTGAGAAGAGGCCAAGAAGAGAAGATGAAGAAATAGTAAAGAAGAATCATAGAAGTCAAGGGAGCGGAGTTTCAAAATGTTGTGATCAATAGCTTCAATATAACAGAGAGATAAATTAAGGATGAGTTAAGTAAAGACCACTGGATTCAGCACTTGGGAGATCACTGGTGATGTAGGGGACAAGCATTTCATCAAAAGAGTAGAGTTGTGAAGTCAAAATATAGTGAGTGAAAAGAATAATAAAACATGACTTCTCAAGAAATTCAGCTATGAAAGGCAGAGACTGGAAGCTACAATAGACCTCGAGTGAAGAAAGGATTTGTTTTCTAAATATGGCAAAGACATGAATATATTTATATAAAGAAAGAAGTTAGGACAGAGGATGGAAAAAAGAGGCAGAAGTGACAAAGACCCTGAACAGGCAGAAAGTGATGGGATCCAAAACATAAAGAGAGTGTTTAGCCTTGGAAAGAAGGAGGAATACATCTCCCACTAAGCCTGGAGAGAGGGAAGTAAAGACAGGTGAAAATGTAGGCAATATGGTACTGGGGACAAGGATTAGAACAGGAAGTTGAAGGGAATCAGATCTGACAGCATCAAATAGAAAGAGAGGCAGTCTGCTAAAAAAGAATAGTGGGACTGATAGTATAGGCTCTAATAGTTGTAGAGAATGGAAGGAGTTGTCTAGGGACATTTGGTGAGTTCTAAGTGTCCACATGAGTTCAGGACTATGAACTTGTCCCAGTAGCCATTTAAGTTTCTGTGATTTCTGCCAGTGATGTTCAGTAACTGAGATACAGGAATAAAGGAGCATTAACAAATAAACTGATTAGATTAGAACTTTCCTGAACATAAGGTCAATGGGATAGCAGGTGACTGAAGTGGCAGATCATGTTGATTAGGCTAGATTAGGAATAAACTGAAATTAAAACGGGGCTAAGAACTTGAAGAAAAAACAGAAAGATCAAAGCACTAAAAGGGCTTAGGGCCAAAGACCAGGCATTGCGGGAATAAATAAGTGAGAATGTTACTGCTCTATTATAGTCCAGTGTTTCGGGGTGGAGGACACAGCTATGGGGGCTGGTGAAGTGGAATGGAGGTGAATGCTGATGAGTTGGGATCAACAAGAAATTAGCAGGCTAGGCAACTGATTACTTATTTAGTACAAGGACATGGAAGACACCAGGGCAGTAAGACTTGGGAGTGGGGGAAAAAAGACTGATAAAAGATAAAAAAGCAGTATAGGCTTAAACCTCAAAGTAGAAAAGGTTTTGACCAGAGGAGAGGAGAAATTGCAAGGCTAAGCTTATCAGTTGTTCCCTTGAATTACACAGTGAGCAGAGCGAGAGGCAGAGACTACATTTGTCTCAAGTGCTAAATCCTAATGTCTAGCAAAATGCCTGGCACACTGGAGAGTCTCAGTTGGCTCAATAAAAGAAGGAATGAAAGAAGTATGACCAATCTGTGAGTTACAAGCCTTTGGCCAAAGGTTCTAAAATTTACAGTGTGAGCTGAACTAATGCCATGGGCAATAGTATTTTGCTTCCAGAGTACATTTTTGTTGCAATTGGTAGGGTAGAGAGATAGTTGTTGGAAATAGTCTTTTCCTCAACTTTCCACCAGGAACAAGTATCCAAATGGGACCATTCTCATAATGAGTAAACAATCCCAGAAGTGCTAAATCCAGACAGATTGTCCAGATGTAAGCAACTCATTTAAGACAAGGGGACATCTGGTTTATTCTGATTTCATCTTTAAGGCTAGAAAGAGGTATATTCTTACCCATACTCAGGTCAAGAGGGTTAGTACTCTGCTTTAAGGATAACAAAATCAAAAGAAGAAACTCAATGGGAGTACACAGTCATCTTACCTAGCGATTTAGAAATTAAAACCTTGGACCTAACCCTAGCAACCTTTTCACTTTCATTATTTTCTGCTGTAAGCTTGTTTTCAGGAACAGCAAGGAAAGAATGAGACAGTGCTCTTTGCTCAAGGAAAGAATCTAGGTAGGCTTGGGGAAAGCAAAAACCAACAGTGGGAAGGAATGGTAACTAAGCAAAAGGAGAGGCAAGCAAGTTAGGTTTTAGATGCCTGGGCACAAAAAGGAAGCCTGACAATTAGAAGTAATTAGGTGTATGGATTTCCCAATATACCACGCCCACTCACCATCAGTATATAAAAAAAAAAACCCAACACCCTCTTCTTTCCATTAAAGATACCACCCTCTTCTTTCCATTAAAGATACCAGTGCCAGAAACATACTTCACTTAAGATATAATTATGGGGACTTCCCTGGTGGCGCAGTGGTAAGAATCCACCTGCCAGTGCAGGGGACATGGGCTCAAGCCCCGGTCTGGGAAGATCCCATGTGCGGTGGAGCAACTAAGTCCGTGCATCACAATGACTGAGCCTGCGCTCTAGAGCCTGAGAGCCACAGCTACTGAGCTCATGAGCCACATCTACTGAAGCCCATGCACCTAGAGCCCGTGCTCCCTAGCAAGAGAAATCACGGCAATGAGAAGCCCACACACCACAACGAAGAGCAGCCCCCGCTCGCCACAACTAGAGAAACCCACATGCAGCAACGAACACCCAACACAGCCAAAAATTAATTAACTAATTTTAAAAAAAGATATAATTATGACTAACTTTTGCTCAGCCCTGATTATCAGGCATGTATAAGCAACATATCAAAAGGAATGGATTATTCTAAGAATCTTGACCAGTACTTCTGTCAACATTTCTAGAACAAGCATTACTATACTGTCTTTAATTTTAGACTTAACATATTTTACAGATAAAAAATCATTAATCTCAAATTATTCCAAATGGAAAAGCCAGATAGCAGATTAATTCCGGCTGACTGATATAGAAACTGAAGTTGAGAATACCTAAATTGCTTCTTTAAGACAATCACCAATAAAGTTGTGGTCACAGTATCTGTTCTTCAGCTTCTAAATGAGGAAGTTGGGACTTCCCTGGTGGCGCAGTGGTTAAGAATCCGCCTGCCAATGCAGGGGACACGGGTTTGATCCCTGGGCTGGGAAGATCCCACATGCTGCAGAGCATCTAAGCCTGTGCACCACAAGTACTGAGCCTGCCCTCTACAGCCCGTGAGCCACAATTACTGAGCCTGTGTGCCACAACTACTGAACCTGCATGCCATAACTACTGACGCCCACGCGCCCTAGAGCCCATGCTCCGCAACAACAGAAGCCACCATAACGAGAAGCCCGTGGACCGCAGCAAAGAGTAGCCCTCGCTTGCCACAAGTAGAGAAAGCCTGCGTGCAGCAATGAAGACCGAACGCAGCCAAAAAAAAAAAAAAATTAAATTAAATTAGGAAATCATTTGTACCACTTAAGTAAAAATCAGGAAGAAGATAGGACCAAAATATTACAAACGCTATAATTTTTTTAAAAAGTCATTTTGATTGTCTTTTAATAATAGTTTTCTACTAAGATTTGTTTTAAGACAGTGAGCTCTTTTCAGAAATCAATCCCAAACAAAAAGAACAAGAAACCAAACATACATAATCCATCTTCAATAAAACTAAGAAACACGTGTAACTCCACATCTCCAAAGGTGAAGACAGAATGGGGATAAAGCAATAGTGCATGACTTAGTATACTGGTGTATGATCAAACCTAAATGCCTGCAAAGAGGCATAACAAAAGAAGTTGAATTCATCTACAGAACCTTAGCAGGGTTCAAAAATTAGAAGCAAAAATAAAAGGAAAGAAAGGAAAAAAACTGGAATCATTAGGGACTGCAGAAGGCAGAAGGTGGAGGACTGAAAACAGGGAGATTATCTGAAAATCTCTATAAGGAACAGACAGACCAACAAGATTCCCATCCCCACACTAACCAGCCAGGGAACTATCTCTTAGAGTGATGTAGTGTCCAGAAAAAAAAAAAAAAAAGAGTGAAGGATCAGATACAGAGTACAGTGCTAAAGTAAAAACGTGACTTCATTACTCAGCCATAAAAAAGAATAAAATAATGCTATTTGCAGCAACATGGATGACCTAGATATTATCATACTAAGCAAAGTAAGTCAGACAGAGAAAGACAAATACCATATGATATCACTTGTATGTGGAATCTAAGATATGACAAATAAACGTATCTATGAAACAGAAACAGACTCACAGACATAGAGAACAGACTTGTGGTTGCCAAGGGGGGCAGTGCGGGAGGGATGATTTGGCAGTTTGGGATTAGCAGATACAAACGAGTATATACAGGATGGATAAACAACAAGGTCCTATTGTATAGCACAGGGAACTCTAATAAATATCCTGTGAGAAACAATAATGGATGAGAAAGAATATATATATGTGCGACAATCACTTTGCTGTACAGCAGAAATTAACATAACATTGTAAATCAACTATACTTCAATAAAATTAAAAACAAAACAAACAAAAAAAGTGACTTCAGTGAAAATCTGGTGTTGAAAGGTGAGATCTCCATCTCCTCTCTGTCATTCAGCTCCAAAATGCTTTTTCTAGGCAAGAGAATAGAGGATCTTTCTCAGTACCCACTGATCCATACCAGAAAAAAGACCTTCAGACACTGATATTTGGAAGTTCTTAGTCAACTGCCAGCTAATCTCATGACTGCACTACAGAGAAGCCGACACACATATAACTTCTGATCAGCTTTTCAGAGTTCCACCCTTAAAGGACACCAGCCATCTAAAGAAGGCCTCTGACATGACAAAAAACCACTAAATCACAGTCAAAGAAAACAGGAACTTAGAAAAGAGACACATGCATGGAACAAAAGAACATTTCAAAGAATTTATAATTAAAACCCTCTGAGGAATAAAAGAAGATACTGTATTCACAAAATAGGTTGCTATAAAAAGAAAAAACAAAAAGAGCTTTGGGGAACCACAAATATGATAGTTTAAAAAAAAAAAATCAGTAAGGGAATTCCCTGGCAGTCCAGTGGTTAAGACTCCGTGCTTGCATTGCCAGGGACCCACGTTCGATCCCTGGTCTGGGAACTCAGATCCCACAAGCTGCATGGCACAGCCAAAAAAAAAAAAAATCTGTAAAATGATTAGAAAATAAATTTGTAGAAAACTCTCAGAAAGTAAACAAAAAGATAAAGAAATGGACAAACGGAAAGGTAAGAAAAATAGGTGATCAGTCTAGGAGGTCCAACATCCAAGTAAATGCAATTCCAAGAAAAGAAACCAATAGGGGGAAAATTATCAGAGATAAAAAAATAAAAGAAAATTTCCTGGAGCTACAAGACTGAAACTTTCAAGATTGAAAGAGTAAAAATAAATAATAAGAATCAAAGCAAGACACATCACTGCAAAAATTTGTAACATTAAAAATAAAAAGAAAATGTTAAATATCTTAAAGAAAAATAGATCTAAGAAGGATTGGGAATCAGATGGCAAGGGACTCCTGAACAGAAATGCTGAAAGCTAGACGAAAATGGAGCAAAATCCTGTGTGAAAATGATTTTCAACTTCAAAACTGCATCCATACAAACAAGTATAAGAATATAATATGAAAATTTTCAAATACGCAATATTTCCCAAAAAATTTACCTTGATTCAGTTCCTCAGGAACCCACCAGTAAATGGTCACCAAAGCAAGGGAACGAGACACAAACTAAGAAAAAGGAACATACGGAATCCAGGAACCAAAGATCCAACACTGAAGGAGTCAGGAGGATTCCAAGGATTGTGGTGCAGGGAAAGTCCTGTAATGATAGCTATGCCTAGATAACTATCAGTACAGGTGAGAATAGGAGGACAGAGGTTCCTATAGGATGTCTCTAGGAAAATAAATGGAACTAGTAAATTATCTAATAAGTGTGATCATAGAACAATGGCCCGAAAGGTGTTTTACAGAGTTGATGGAAGGTGTGAGAAGACAATAGTAGATAGAAAGAAAATGAAGCAAGATGAGGATGGGAAAAAGGAAGAAAGGAGTAAAAAAGAATAAAATAGGAAGTCAATACATAATTCTAAAACTACTGAATTAAGTCATAGCAGAACTTGCTTATTACTTAGAAATACAGAGACCAGAACAAAGGGCTAAAAGAGTTACCTCAGAGGAGAATTGAAACAGCTCTCCTCTCCACCCTCACCAAGCAGAATAAAACAAGAATAACAATAATGAAGTGTATCCCACATTCCAAGAAGACTTATAATTGTGTTAGAAATACATTTTTTGACTGAGAATTTTAGACCAAAATATGGATTTTATAGCAATTAAGAATATAGTTGGGGAGGAGGGGAGAAATCACCTTTTTAAGCACCTTCATGGCAAATATTTTCCCGGTATTTGCTCCTGTTACTTTTCGTACTTGAAAAACCTAGATGAAAATTAAAGTGTGCGTTATTAAAAGATAAATTATGCTAGTCACAATCCCTTAATTCCTACTTATAAAAACAAACGATATAGCAGTCTGTATTCTTACAAAAACTAGTACCATGAACGACTGTGTACAAAAATGATGAGCTAAGAGATTATATTAAAGATTTAGTAGTGAAAAGTGTTACACAACATGGGACTTTCCTGTCTGGTCTGCTGACATCTGGTGGCAAAGCTGGGCAATGACCATCCTATAACAAGCACTTGGTGTTACTTAAAAAATCCAAGTTTTCATAGAAAAAGCTATAATCAGGTTTCCCAGACACACAGAAATTATAAAGTATTTGATAAATTCTCAGGGATGCTTCACATATAACTATTTAATAATAGTTGACAGCAATTACCTATTCCTTAAAATGACTAGCTACAATACATTTTCATGCAACAGCTAAAATGTCTGATTCACAGTGCATGTGTTACACATTCAAGATGATTAGAACATATTATAATATGTCCTTAAGCCTAAGAATAAACTACAAATGTCATGTTTTGCAAAAATGAACATTACACGATAGCATAAATAGTTCTCAAGCTTAATCCTAACTCTAAAATGTTATCCAAATTCTGTCTTTTGATAGAGAATGGCAAGGTATAAATTTTCTTGGACAGAACACACAGAGGTGAGGTCTTAAATTAGAAAGCCTCTGGCAAAACTATGAAACTAAGAGGTTCTCTTCATTTTTCTTCTCCCCTCTTATATTCTTCAGCTTCCCTAACTCTATTGCTCCAAATACTGCAAGTCAAAGAAAACTAATTTAGATTAAGGTCTCAGTAACAGATACCAATTTAATGTGCCATGCCTCTTGAAAGTAAGCAGTAGTTTGTTTTTTTAAAGGATACCAATAGATGGTACCATTTAACCAAAGGAAGGAATGAATCCTCTAATAGCAGACTTTGCCTGGCACAGCTGCCTACTTATTTATTCCACAAATATTGACTGAGTGCCTACAATGTGCTGGGCTTTTATGTGAACGGTGGTAGGAAAAGGAGAACTTCTGTATAGCCCTCAAATAATACCAGGTAAGTGATCATATCCTTTGCTGATAGCTAACAAAGATTGAAGAGTAGTGCTGGAATCAGGGTATAAAAATTAATCCACACAGGACAGACAACAGCTCTCATTTCAAAATACTTCCTACCTTTCCATAGCCCCCTTTACCAAGTACTCGAAGTAGCTCAAAACATTCTGGTCTGATTTTTTCTGGCCCTCTGTTCACACTAGTTTCTGAGATTTCAAATTTCTCACAATGCTCCATGCCACTGGGAAGAAAAGCAAAACCAAAAGTAAATTTGCAAAAAGTTAAATTACCTTTAGCATACTGTTAGAAAGAGAATTATAATCCAATTAAGTAAAAGGAAAAAGGTGCATGGTAACAAATATAGTATCCGTGCTCTAAGTAAGCTAATGATTCAATGACATGGTAGGTCAAGATTAGGGTGGCTTGATAACTGCTTATCTGCTTGTTTACAGAACATGCTATTGATTATTTATTTTCATAAGCATCAAGCATCCCCAAACTAAGATAAATTAGAACACGTTTATTAAGCTGACAAAGGGAAAAAAGTCTTCTAGTTATTCAAATTTAGTTCATTCAAAATGTCTATGAGATCAGCTGTTATCCAACTTCATTTGGCAACTTCAGAAAATGAGAGCTTTCTAAAGGTACCCAATTAGTTCAAGTCTTTAGCTAAAAATTCTTGCTAATAAATTATATCCATGCATCTTTCCACATCTGCTTAATTTAAAGACTCCAAAAAGGGAGGCAATTTATCTGTCACTTAAATGCTTTCTCTATGAGTGATCTTCTCAGTCTGCCCACAATCCAAGGCTTTTTACTTGATGATGGGGTACAAAGCAGACTAAACACCATACTCACCTAATGAAGCTTGCCTAAAATGACATAAAATTGAACAGATCTCTGTTTGGATGATGTATTACAAGCAAAATAAGAAGCATTTGAGGGACTTCCCTGGTGGTCCAGTGGCTAAGACTCCGTGCTCCCATTGCAGGGGGCCCGGGTTTGATCACTGGTCAGGGAACATGCCGCAACTAAGAGTTCACATGCTGCAACTAAAGATCCCACGTGCCAAAATGAAGATCCCGTCTGCCTCAACTAAGACCCAATGCAGCCAAGTAAATAAATAAATAAGTGTTAAAAAAAAAAAAGCATTTGATTTGGGGAGCATTTCTAAAATCTTTATTTTTTCAGTAGGAAAAGGTGGTTCTCTATATTAAACTAATAAAAGTTCCTAACAGACGCAGACTCATATTCAGTATACTCTAAATTTGAATAATCTTTTTCTCAAAATGCATACATGATCTCAAAACCCCAGATATGTTATGATATTGGTGCCAAACTCAATAAACCAAGTCTGTATATATGACTAAATATTTAAAAACAGGTTATTGAGATCACATGATGGCTATAAACTACATAAAAGAAAGACAGCACAGTGAAACATTTTCATATAAACTTACAGTTCATATGGTCCGACTCCCCCATGGTCCATGCTTTCATTTAACTGACCCTGAAAAATATGTTAAAGTTTTCAAAATAAATAACCTCATAAACAAGAAATTAAAGAATTTACTGCTTCACCCCATTACTGAAGGACAATGAACGAAATAAACCAGCTTACAAATTCTCTATACTTTAATAACAGGTAAATGTGGTGATGAACAAAATAAGGTGCACAAACAATACTATGGGATTTCACTTTAATGTGATAACTAAACTACAGATGCTACTCATCAAAGATCTACAAACAAAACCAGGAGTTAGGGCTTCCCTGGTGGCGCAGTGGTTAAGAATTTGCCTGCCAATGCAGGGGACACGGGTTCGATCTCTGGTCCGGGAAGATCCCACATGCCACGGAGCAACTAAGTCCGTGTGCCACAACAACTGAGCCTGCACTCTAGAACCCTAGAGCCACAACTACTGAGCCCGTGTGCCACAACTACTGAAGCGTGTGCACTTAGAGCCTGTGCTCTGCAACAAGAGAAGCCAGCACAATAAGAAGCCCGTGCATGGCAACGAAGAGTAGCCCCTGCTCGCCACAACTAGAGAAAGCCCGCGCAGCAGCAACGAAGACCCAACACAGCCAAAGGTAAAATAAATAAATTTATTTTTTTTAAAAAAAGGTGATTGTTTTCCTTCAAAAATTACATTTATTCAAAATATGTATTTTGTATATCACAAAACTAAAGGTACTACATTCTAAGTATGAGTTAATCAAATGATTTACAAAAAGTGCTATTCTGATATGCTTTTGATAATAAGACTAACATAATGCTATAAACCTTATTTAACTACAGCCTAACTAAGCCTAAAGTAACCACAGCCAGTCCAAGATATTGTAGTGTATGATACGGCTGATCAAAGCAAAACAATTAAGCAACACTCTCATATTGTGAGCAGTCATGCTGGCCAAACATTTATTCTGACCGTAGTATAAATGAGCGCAAAACTTAATTAACCTCTGTACACTAGCAATAAACAATTCAAAAATGAAATTAAGATAACTCCATTCACAGTTGCATCAATAAGAATAAAATACTTAGAAAAAAATTTAACAAAAGAAGTGCAAGCCTTGTATATTTGCTAACTCCAAAACATTGCTGAAAGAAATTTTAAAAGACCTACATAAGTCAAAAGACATTCCATGTTCACAGATCAGACGACTTAACGTCGTAAAGGTGGCAATACTAAATAAATTGGTCTAGTGATTCAACTCAATCCTATAAAAATCCCAGGTTCCTTTCTTAGAGAAATTGTCAAGCTAATCCTAAAATTCACTCAGAAACACAAGGGGCCCAAAATAGTCTTGAAAAAGGAAAACAAAGTTGGGGGACTGACACATCCTGATTTCAAAATGTACTACAAAGCAACAGCAATTAACACAGTGTGGTACCGGCATAAGGACAGAAATATAGATCAATGAAATAGAACTGAGAGCCCAGAAATAAACCCTTCCACTTACGGTCAACTGATTTTTTACAAAGATGCCAAGAAAATTCAATGGGAGACAGTCTTTCAATAAATGGTGTTGGCACAATCAGATATCCACATGCAAAGATTTACTTTGGACCCCTATCTTCACACCATACATCAAAATGGATCACAGACCTAAATGTAAGAACTAAAACTATAAAATTCTTAGAAGAAATCTAGGAGGGAGTAAATCTTCACAATCTTGGGGTAGGCAATGACTTAAGACAGAACACAAAGGGCACAAAAGGGTAATGAAAAAAGTCGATAAAGTGAATTTACTCAAAACTTAAAACTCCTGCACTTCAAAAGATATTATGAAGTGAAAAGAAAATCCACAGAATAAGAACATATAAAGAACTTCTACAACTCAATAATAAAAAAATAAATAACCAAATTTTAAAAAAATGGGTTAGGATCTGAATAGGCATTTCTGCAAAGATGACATACAAATGGCCAATAGTCACGTGAAAGTATGTTCAACATCATTAGCCATTAGGGAAGGGCAAGCCAAAACTATACTGAGATACCACTTCATATCAACTAGGATAGTTATAATTAAAAAGACAAAAAATAACAAGTTTGGCAAGGATGTAGAGAAATTGGAACCCTCATACACTGCTGGCAGCAACGTAAAATGGTATAACCACTTTGGAAAACAGGTTGGCAGTTTCTTCAAAAATTAAACATGGACTTACCACATGATCCAGCATATCTACTCCTCGGTATCTACCCAAGAGAAATGAAAATACATGTTCCACAAAGACTTAGGCACAAATGTTCATAGAAGCGTTATTCACAATAGCCAAAAAATGGAAACAACTCAAATGAACATCAACCGGTGAAATGATAAATGTGGTTAATCCTAACAAAGTAGGCTCTAAAAAATTAGAAGTTTAAAGTTTTTATTAAAAATTTTAGAATAATTCAAAAAAATATTTAAGTGAACTCATCTTTCTTCAAAGATACCAGCACACAGTCAAGACACACAAAGAAAACTGACAGCATTCTTACACAATGGATGTTCAAATGACCCCTCAAAACAAAAGTTTTTTAGTCAGAACTTGCTCACAGTGTAAACAAGTCAGGATGAAGTCTAACACCAAGGATGTATGTTTCATGATTAGACCTAGGCAAATGGAGGGGGCAGTATCAAGGGGAAAAAATTCTTGCAGTTTCAACTTGATACAGTTTCTTCTGTGTGTGGGGAGGGGCAGATAGGGGTGGTTATGGTTAAAGGGGTTTTTTTTGGTTTCTGGTGCTTCATACAATCACCTATGATGGCTTCACTTTAAAGACAAAAGGCTAACTTCTATAAAACTGATATTATGTAATTTAAAAAAAAAATTCGCTTTACTTAATTCTAAATTAAAGACCACAGAGTAGTTAACACTGAACTATGACTTTGAAGCCACCTAGAAAGATAATGACCTGTGGCTATGTTTCATTTCCGGAGGCAGCCAGGCCTGTCTTACCACCTGCATCTGGGCTTGTAAACTACCTACCGTTACCTTCTGGAGCAGAAGCATTTTGAGGCACAATTCTTTTCTACTACTCAATGTTATCTTTAGAAGTCTTATAGCAGAAACATCAAGCTACCATATAGGACATACTGACAATTCTGCTTCGCAGGAAACTTTATTCAGATTTTTTTTCTGCCTTAAGCTTTATGACCCATCCAATGTTTTTGGTGTGTGCCACTATGATTGACAAAGTAGAATCCTCCTCATCTAAGGTACTATACAAGATACACGGTTTCAGACTAGCGCATCAGAATGACTATTCACAAAGTTTTAAATTAAAATTGTATATAAATTCAAGTTAATATGCCTTAAGTCCCAATGAAAGAGAGCACATTTTATAAAAACTTAAATAAATTGTTACAGAATGGGTGAAAAATATCCTTAATCCAAACATTCATTAAATCATTTATCTACTTTCCTGGCTGTTCACAGGTATTTTCTTATAAAATAAGATTCAGTAATTCAGATACATTGGGAAAAAGGAGTAAACCTGGCCCCAAATCTTGGGCTATTTAAATATACTTAAAGGTAAGTATCTATTAAAATGCAAGATAAGCATTGATAATGAGATATTCACAATCGTGAATATGTGAATACATATTATCTATTGAATATATAGCACTGTTTTTCAAAACACTTTTTGCTCTATAAAACTTTAATATCCCAATCTGAAATTCGTACTACTAGTAAGCCGCTGTGACTATTTCAAATTTTGAATCAGTAGAGTAAAAATTAAGGATTTTTTGCGTTTCCTTGGTGGAGCAGTGGTTAAGAATCCACCTGTCAATGCAGGGGACACGGGTTCGAGCCCTGGTCCGGGAAGATCCCACATGCCGCAGAGCAACTGAGCCCGTGTGCCACAACTACTGAGCCTGCGCACTAGAGCCCGCGAGCCACAACTACTGAAGCCCGCGTGCCTACAGCCTGTGCTCCGCAACAAGAGAAGCCACCGCAATGAGAAGCCCGCACCGCAACAGAGAGTAGCCCCCGCTCGCCGCAACTAGAGAAAGCCCACGCCCAGCAACGAAGACCCAACGCAGCCAAAAATAAATAAATAAAATAAATAAATTTATTTTTTAAAAAATTAAGGATTTTTTAAGTTGCATTCACAATTATCTATTACTCTTTTAACCTGTGTCTCCACAGAAAGCAGACGTTTCCAACATTTTCATAATCTAATGAAAATCTCTAGAGGAAAACTTTCCCTTAGTTTCAACTCTGTTCCCAAATTATATTATCACCAATGAAACAGGAAAACAAACAAAAAAACCCTTTCACCCATTGGTTTTAATACAGTATTTAAAATGTATTAAATCTCCTCATCTTTTACTCACTGAAGAATTAACCATTCTATGTAAACACATATATTTACTAATACAGATTCCCTCAGTGTAACATACCTAAAAAGGTATATATCTCTAAACAGGACCAATGACAAAAAGAAAGGAAACAAACAAACAAACTAGAGTTCTAAAAATGCAGCATCTCTACTATAACTGTATTTATTAAGTCTCTAGGCATAGATGAGGGTAAATTTAAATGATTGGTTCCTTGGCAATGAGTTAACACTGACAAGCTATATTTCCATAAACTAGCTAACTACATAATGTGCCAGGATATTTTGAGAGTACTTTATATACTTGATCACGTGGAAGCTTCATTTTATGGAGAAGAAAGAAGTGTCAGGGAGATTAAGCAATTTATTCTAGATCACACGGTCAGTGAGCATGGCTGGAGGGATCAGAATTCACTTTGACAAACCACAAACAGGTACATTACAAACAAAACTAGTAAACGCAATGAAGAAGCTATGCAATGAAGCCTGCTGAACTGAGTCAAGAAAATACTACCACTAGTTATCTCTGTGGTCTTGGGCAATCATCTCTCTGGCCAATGCCTCAGTTTCCTTACTATAAAATGAAGAAGTGAGGCTACTCCGATATGCACCAATGTTTAAAAAGCTTGGATATAAATTCACAGATAGCCAGAATATTAATTATGTTATTATAAATTCACAGTGGTCAGATCTTCCAAGAATCTAAATTTCTTTCATTTTTCAGAATTTTAAATCTTACTTTAGAGAAACCTGGATGTCACTGAATCTCCTTGGGTGGCCAACCCAATTCCACCCCAATTCTTTTTGCTTGTCCAGCTTGCACCTCTTAGAATAACACACTCAAAAGAAACAGTTCAACTCCAAAAGCATTGCTAAGTAAGATATATTTTGCTGAAGGCTCTTCCTCAAAATCCTCTTTAATTACCTTTGCTCTTTCCCCAAAGCTCCTCTCCCCAGGGTGGTGGCCACATTTCTTTCTCTTTCTTATTCCCAACAATTTCTCTGGCCTCGACCACACCCGTTCAAAATTCTCAAAATCCTATTTGCTTGTACCCAGCAAAACAAATGTCCAGGAGAGGTCCCAGTTCATAACAGGAATCTTAATATAGTATTTTACTTCCAACTCCTAATAAAACCATGGTCTGGAAATTCTGTAAGTTCAACTGATGAAGATTTTATAAAATACCCTTCCTATCATTTTCTCCCCTGCTCTGCTCCAAAGCCACTGCTATATGGGGCCAATATAATCGATGAGTATGTTATTTGTAATGAAAGTAATCCTACATTTGTTTCAAATTGTATTCAGTGTTATCACATGTTCCATTAAGAGGCTAACTGGAAAAAAAAAAAGAGGCTAACTGTAATTCCATATGCAAACATATTAAAATGTACACATCTCAACATCCACCTTCCAAACTGTCTGATTTTGATTTAGACTTCTTTGATTATGAAAAGGGCAGTATTACTTTAGCCCACTTAGTTTCTTAAAGTGTTCAAAATTCTTTATATATAGCATCTCAATCTTTGGTCAACAAGCAGGCAACAACTTACTTGCCAAAGGAGGAAAACAGGGTGAGGAAAAGAAAGGGAAGCCCCTTCTGTAGTTAGAACAAACATCTGACATCAGTCATTAACCCACGTACTCATCTAGGCGATGGAATTTAGAATCTAAATTACCATGAGGTTATCACTGGTGGTCATTTACCCAGAATCAGTGATTTAGCATGACGACACCATTTCTGAACGTCAGGTACAATCTGTGATTTTTCAATAAATTTATCTTGAGAAAAGAATCCTGAATAAAGAATAACAAACTACTAAGGCAGCAAAGGTAAAACCAAGCTATGCATTACGAAAAACAATTCTAAATTTAACACCCTAAATTACAGAAAGAAAAGCCCTCACACCACCATTCACAAGTCTCAGTGCAACCAATTTATTTTTGGCAAGCCAAATCACAGCTGTCAACGCTGGTTTTTTTCCACCCCTAAATTACATCAAGTATTTTGAAAAAATGTAGACATGGTCAACTGGGGTAAAAGTAAGTTACAAATGCCGTATGTCGTTATAAATGCTTTTAAAAAAAAAAAGTCACAAGGAAGGGGGTTTAAAAAAAGCAAACAAACAAACCCTGGAAGATGCGGCAGAGCCCCCTTGCTCCCGAAATAAAACTCCTGGTGGCTGTAACATCAGCGGCAGCGCTACTCCCGACAGAAGTTTTCAGCTGTCACTTCTAACAGCTGAGCGCTTCCTAGGAGAGAAGCGACAGGCCGAGAGAAGTGGTTGTGGGAGGTCTGAAGATGGAACACTTAGGGGAACCCTTCCACACTTCACCTGCACTTACGGGCCACCCAGCAAGTCCCCTCCCCCCAACACTCGCGCACCGCTCACTCAAGTCCAGTAGCTCCAGGAATCGACCACGCGCCCTTCCTCGTTTCCTCCACAAACAGACTGCTCCCGGCTGCACCGGTCTGGGGCTATAAGGGCACAAGCCGCACCTGCAAGCGCCGCAGCAGCCTCGCACCTACGGCCAGGTTCGCACCGCCTGCCCACCCGCCCCCCCGCTTCTGGCCGTGCAGCGCCTCGGCTCCTCCTGCAGACTGCTCGCGCCCCCCTGGGTCTCCGCGCTCTCGGACGCGCCGCGCTTCCAGGGCGCGGGCCGCCGCCCCGGCCCTGTCACCTCGGGCCCCCCGGGACCCCGGGCCTCACCCCCTCCTCCAGCTCATCCTCAGAGCCCGCGTCCTCTGGCTGGTCCAGGTCTATGTCAAACACTCCTGCCATGTCCTCAGCTTCCCTGTCTCGGAAGTCCGGCGCTGGGTAAAAGCCGTCCCGCCTCCGTCGTCGCCTCATGGGCCCGGACCCGCTGCAGCCACCACCGCAGCTGCCGCCATCACCGGCTGCTTGGGCTCAGTGCGTCTGCGCCTAGGCCCTAGACTGGCTCCTCAAGTTCAGCGCTGGAGCATGCGTACAGGACTCTGTGAAGCCGAACCGTGGGCAATGAACATGCGTAGAACTATCGCTGGGAGCCAGGTACTGGCAGAAACATGCGCAGAAGCCCAGCCGAAGCCTCGCTCGGAAGGCAGATCATGCGCATTCTCAGCTAAAGCGTCTGATGGACAGTGAGCATGCGTACCATATCTTTAGTTGATAAATTGAAATTGAACATGCGTAATTAACCTTTCGGAATAGGAAAAAAAAAAACCCACAACAAATCTTGTCTGTGGAACATGCGCATTCGTTCTCTGTAATGTTTTTGGTATTGAAAGTGAGCATGCGCATAATGAGAAGGTTGCCACTCTGAAGTTTGAACCGGACAGAAACGGCTGATCCTGAGGCTGTCAGTGAGTGGGGTTAATGGGGAACTCCTGGGGCGGTGTAGAAAGGGAGAACTTGGCTTTGCTATTTACTAGTGCAGTGGTCATGCGAAAGTCGCGTAACCTTTCAGAGCCTGTTTCCTTCTCTGTAAAATGAAAATAACGATACCTGTTTTTGCAAGGTTGTTTGATAATTGTTAAGTACAGAGTCTGGCTTACAAGCCACAGCTCTTTCCAGTGCTGCATAGACCCGGTGTGAGGTCGTTACCAAAAATTGTCTCTTTTCAGTGTTAAAAGTAGTGGATACTTCCTCTAATATTTCATCTGGTCTTTTTTTCCCCAAGCTTCGTCTTCCTTGCTGTCCCATCTGAGCTAAATACAAAGACTTTCTTGTGTTACTGTAGTTACCAGAACAGAAAGGCGATTGGTGGAGAAAGTCATTATTTTGAAGAGAGAAAATTAATGTTAATTAAATGTGCTACTGTTGAGCTAGCTCACTTCTGCATTCGCTCTGTCCCTGTGGTGTGAACTGTACACTACAAATTCCTTTAACCAGAATTTGTTTTGTTTTGTTTGTTTTAAATGCATGCTTAGGAAAATAGCGATTACAAATGAGATTTTGGGAACTATTGAGCTGTGTATGAATGGTTTTGGGTACAGTAATCCTGAATCCCGAAACCAACTTCCTTGAATGATTGGCTCCTTAGACAACATAGCTATCGTGTCTATAACACCACAGACATATATAGTACTTACAAATTATATTTTTAGTGATGTATATTCACATATATGGCATTTTATTTGTTCTTTATTGGTAATGTAGTGGCTCTCAATGACTCTATTTTTTCTATTACAGGTTGCTCACTGTTTTGAGGGAGTAAGCCTGGTTTGTGTCTCAGCATGTCAATAGTAACAGTGCAGCTTGGTCAATGTGGCAATCAGATTGGTTTTGAAGTGTTTGATGCTTTGTTTAGTGACTCACACTGTCCCCAGGGACTCTGCTCTAAAAGGGAGAATGAGGCATATCAAGCATCTTGCAAAGAAAGATTCTTCAGTGAAGAGGAAAATGGAGGTATGTGTGGTCCACAGACCTCTCCTTTACTCTGACATAACCAGCCTCTTCAAGGCCAGGCCCTCCACGTGGTGTCTGAACCCCATCCCCTTCCATCTTACTACGGAATGATTTTGCTCTCAGCCCTTTGTTTCTGTGTTAACGTTTGCCTCTCCAGTGACATCTTCTCCTCAGCACGTGAGCATGCTCAGATCATGCCAATCTAAAACCAAACAAACAAAACTTAGCTCTTGACTATAGCTTTTTTCCTTCCTCATCTCTTTGCCTTCTCATCTAAGATTCTCAAAGGAGAACCCTCTTTAACCAACTGTAATCCTACTTCTGCTCTACAATACCACTGAAGCTGTTCTATGAAAAATTCCCAATGATCTCCTAATTCCTAGAGCTAGTAACTGTTTTTCTTTTCTTAATTCACTTAACTTCTCTACCAGATTTGATAACATTAACTGTAAAACTCCCTCCTTGAAATTCCTTCTGCTTACGCTCTGAACTTTTCTTCTCTAGGGGTTGCATCTCAGCCTCTCTTCTGTCCTCACTTGTATAGTTCTTTCTGGGCAATTTCAATGACTCTCAAATTTTGCTACATCTTTTATACTAGTGACTCTTAAAACCTCTAGCCTAGCATCTCTTCTAAGCTGCAGACTGATTAGTGAACATCACGTGAGTCTCTCATGTGTCCCTCAGACTCAACATCTCCATACCCAAGGGCATTCATTATTTTTCCTTTAAAACTTAGCTCTGACTGCCCACATACCATCAAACATCAAGATCTGCGTAGTTTACCTCCTACTCATCTCTTGAAACTCTTCTCCCTTTTCCATCTTCACTGTCATTGCCTTAGTTCTGGCTCTTGTCCTTTTTCACCTGGACTGTTTCAAGACAATCCTCCTGAGTTTCCCTGCCTGGTCTCTTGTGTTTATCACATCTATCGTCCACACTACCGTATTAAAAAAGACATCTTTCCTCCCCTGCTTGAACATTTTCAGTGGTTTCTCATTGCCTAAAAAGTAAATTTCAGGGTTTTTAGCATTGCATACAAGGACTTCCAAGATCTGAGCCCTGCCTGCTTTCTCTCCCCATCCATCTCTTCTTACACCCCCTCTTTCTCCATCTTCTGCTTCAATAATCTTGAGATGCTTTTTTTGCCCTTGGTATTTTTATACCTCTGAATAAAAATACTACTCTGTTAGTGTGGATTTGCTGTGGGTCATATCACATCATACTGTGATTAAGTGTTGATGTATTTTATCTCTCCCACTGGTCCTCCTAGGGCTGGATTGATGTTGTCTTTGTCTCTGTGTTCCCAGCACAGTACATAGCACATTGTAAGCACTCAACAGATGTTTGTAGACTTGACCCAGTCATCATTTTAGCCCACGTTTATTCAACCCGCCTAGCACAATGCTAGGCATTATGACACATCTGCATATACCTGCTGCTGCCCACCTGAATTTCTAAGCAGAAGGAAAGTTCTTCCTATCCTCAATCTTTGATTTTTTTTTTTTTTTGGACCTAGAAGTTTATGCTCTGAGTTAACCCAAATAAGCCATGTGCAATATTTTTCTTTTGATTTTTTTCCCTCTCTAGTTCCAATTGCTCGTGCTGTACTTGTTGACATGGAACCTAAAGTTATCAATCAAACACTGTCAAAGGCTGCCCATTCTGGCCGATGGAAATATGGCCAGCATTCATGCTTCTGTCAAAAACAAGGTTCTGGAAACAACTGGGCATATGGGTAAGAATAATTCCTCGTGATTTTCAGTTTAGATACAGCTGCATAGTTGATTAATAGTATAGTTACAACTGCACAGTTGATACACCAAACACATAATTTTGAAATTGCTGTTTTAAAATGTAGAGCGTGACTTCACCCAGAAGACGCTCATTCTGTCTCGTGTATGTCTATGCTTCAGGTTCAGGTAATGATGAAACCAAGGATCTCTTGCAGCAACGTTTTCCACTTCTTCACTGTTGTTCTGCCAGCTAACTTATTGTCAATACAATATCTTTGTCTGGCAGGTATTCCAGTTAATAGGAAATATGCCAAGGCAGTAGTATTGCCTAGTGTTCTTTGGAAAATTCCAATGACTAGGGCTCACTTCCAGAAATTCTGGTTTAATTGGTTTGGGATGAAGTCTGAATGTTGGGATTTTTCAGAGCTTCCCTAGGTGATTCTAATGTGCGGCAAAGTTAGAACCACTGCTTTAGGAGTATTGTTATGAATACTGAATATTATGTTGTACCGTAAACTTGCAGAACTACCTGGTAATTGAAGTCTCCAGCCTAAAGGAATGGACTATAAAAGAGAATTTTCTACTCTCAGTAAATTTACTCTCCTAGCAGTCCTATTCACCTGTTAAAAATATTTAACTTGTGTATCTTAAATTTCGTCAATCAGGCACCTGTACCTTTCTTAAGAGTTAATTCACTTCCATAGGTTTAAAAAGCCTTCGCTATCCTATGTCTTTCTCTGCATTCCATCTCTGGTTAAATTGAAAGGTGTTTGTTTCTTTTGCATTGCATAGATACTCTGTTCATGGACCTAGGCACGAAGAATCTATAATGAACCTAATCCAGAAGGAAGTGGAGAAATGTGATTCTTTGAATGGTTTTTTCATCATAATGAGTATGGCCGGAGGCACGGGATCAGGGCTAGGAGCCTTCGTTACACAGAACTTACAAGATCAGTACTCAAACTCTTTGAAAATGAATCAGATTATATGGCCTTATGGAACTGGTGAGGTATGAACATGTCAATTGAAAAATTTATATTTTGTATTCTTTGCAGTTAAATGTAGGTAAAAGATTGATCTTACCCTTTCTTTGGAAATGTTAAGTTACTGTGTAAGGAATGATTATACAATATGGTACTTTCACGTACAATTCATTTAACTTTGCCAAACAAATGAGGTGTCCTTATTCATAAAAATTCCGAAGAAGACAATTCTGCATCTTCTCTCAGGAACCCATTCCTGGTTCAGTCCCTCTGGCTACAGCATGTAAAGCAGGGACCTTGGCCTCATCGTGCCATTGCCAACCTTCAAAGAATTTTCATTTCTTTCCATTGAAAGGAAATTTCTGTATAGGCCAATTTCCTATTGATCACCCTAGTAGGAGAAATAATTAAACAGAGGTGAAATAAGTCAGTATAGGAAATGATGTAGGAACACAGTGTGATAGTAATAGTCATCATTTATTGAGCCCTTACTCAATAAGGGCACTGTTCTTAAGTGCTTTACTTGCATTCTATCATTCATCCTTACAACTCCAGGAGGCTGGTATAATTATTATCCCCATTTTACAAATGAGGAAACTGAGGCATAGAGAGATTAAATAACTTGTCAAGGATCTTATAGCTAGAAAGTGAAAGAGCCAGGCTTTGAACCTAGGCAGGATGCCCTTAGAGTCTACCCTCTTAACCACTGTTCTCTCCTGCCTTTCTTATCTTTGACCTTTTTTTCCCTCCAGGTTATTGTTCAGAACTACAATTCCATTTTGACACTTTCTCACTTGTACCGATCTTCAGATGCCCTCCTTGTTCATGAGAATGACGCTGTTCATAAGATCTGTGCGAAACTGATGAATATCAAGCAGATCTCCTTCCGTGATATAAATCAAGTCCTCGCACATCAGCTGGGAAGTGTGTTCCAGCCTACTTACTCTGGGGAAGGCTCATTTCACTACAGAAGAAATCCACTAGGTATTTGTCCTCCTGTGTGTTATTTGTAGAGAAGTCTGATGCTCTGAAAGCCTGCAGGTTGTTCTTCTGTGGCTCTTCCCCTCCGCCTAAGATACACTCAGGTCTCCCTCATTTCGAAAACCTTCCCAAAGAGCAGCTTATTGAATTTGTTTCAATATTACTTCTGTTTTATGTTTTGCTTTTTGGCTGCGAGGCATCTGGGATCTTAGCTCCCCAACCAGGAATCAAACCCACACCCCCTGCATTGGAGGGCAAAGTCTTAGCCGCTGGACCGCCAGGGAAATCCCCTTTTTTTTGTTCTTTAAAAATAACTTGGAGATATAATTCACATACCATACGACTCACCCATATAAAGTGTACAATTCAGTGTTTTCTAGCATATTCACAAAGTTGCACAACCATCATTTTCATCACTCTGTAAAGAAGTGATTCTTTTTTCAGGTTATTTGTCAAGTGGTGCTTTATCAATTCAAATCATCTAGATGCAAAGGACTCCGTAATCTATACCTCCAGTCCTACTCTCTTTCCCAAATAGTTGCCTATCCCAGTTTTCTTAGTTGCCATCTGCTTCTTCAGGTTTAGCATGTTCTGAATGGATTCATCATTTTTTCCCCTGTCTTCACTCCCCAGCCCCCTCTTCCTCAATTCCTGTCACCTGGATTTCTCCCACTGTCCTCGTATCTCATCAGTATGCTCAGACCTGTTGGTGCCATCTCTGCCAGCTGTCTGCATTCTTCTTACTTCCCTCTCTCTGATATTGGTTCACTTGGTCAGTATCTCTCAACTAATATTCCATACTCCCCCTGAATACAAAGTTCTCTTTATTCTCCTCTCTCTCTCCCTCTCTCTCCTTTTTTTTTCATGAAAACCAAAGCTCACATCTACGTGGACATTCCTGGCTTAAGGTGGTCCTATTACCGCTTTCCTTCCTGTTGCCTGCTTCTTCCCCCTGCAGTCAATCCATCTTGCACACTGGCCCCAAATGAGCCTCCCCAGTGCATAGATCTAATCCTGTACTTTACTTAACCCTCATTCTATGGCTCATGCATTACCTACCAGATTTGTCATAATTCCTTATGCCCTGAATCCTAACTTTCTGTTTTCATCACCTTCTGCCACCTCTGTATAGATTCCCCACCTACTTTTCATCCTGTCTCCACTTTTTTCTTCAATCTGGTACTTCCCTGCCTTGGTCCCTTTGCTCAGTGTTCCTTCTTCTTAGAAATCACTTCCTCCTTCCCTTCTTCGCCTCTACTGAAACCTTACTCTTGCTGTAGGGTCCAATTCAAGTGATAATTTTTCCATAAACTTTCCTACTGAGACCTTTACCTAAAGTAACCCTTTTTCTCTGAACTCCTGTGGCATTCTGTATCTCTTTTATGTCACTTAATGTTTTTTGCCTTTATTATTTCTTGAAGTGTGTTTGCTTATCTTTAAAAGTAACACACACACATTTATTCAAGGAGTACAAAAGAATATGCAATCAAAAGTAAGTCTCCCTCTGGCCCCTTCCCAGATGCTGCACCATGTGTTTCCTTAGAGGATCTGTCACATGCATGTTTTATAGTCCCTCCTAATTTGCAGCTTCCTTGGGGACATGTGTCTTGTTAATTTCTCTGCATTCCACAGTACTTAGCATATTGCACATCTGTTCATTCAACCAGTATTTATTGGCTTCCTGCTATGTACCAGGCACTATGCTACATGTTGGGGATCCAGTGGGGAACCAATGCAGACATTGTGTTCACATTAAACAAATAATTACACTAAGAACATATAATTAAAAACTGAGTTAAATGCTCTGAAGGAAAGGAGTACAGATCCAAGAGAATGAGTCACGCAGGAACCAGACTTAGGCTGACGAGGTGAAAGAAGGCTGCCCTGAGGAAGTAACACTTGAGCAAAAAGCTGGATGAAGACTTGGAGTTGACTAAGCAAAGGGAGGGAGAAAGGAGTAGCATGTTGGGGGAATAGCATGTGGAAAGACCCTGTGGCAGAAGGAAGCGTGGCCCTTTCGGAAGAGAGAAATCCAGTGTCACTGGAGCACAGAGAATGGTGTGGGGAATGATTGAAACCTGAGGCTAGAGTGGTGAGCAGGGGCCAACCTCGCAGGTCCTTGTAAGCCATTTAAAGGCCTCCTCATTAATCTCAGAGCAGGGGAAAGCCACTGAAGGATTTAAGGAGGTCGTTGGCATAATCATCTTTATTTTCGAAAAATCCATTGCCTGTGGAGAGCTGGTTGGAGGTTGAGTCTGCAGGTTGGTCCAGTTGTTCCTTGGGGAGATTGTGATGAACTCGGTGAACTGCCCTCGGAAGATCCAAGCCATCAGTTCCATGGGCACTCTCTTGACTCCCACTACCATGTACAAACTATAGGGCACTGGGTCCACACTTGCCCTTCACCTTGTGTCACAGTGGGAGAAGTATCCTGCTTCTATCAGAGGCCAAACTCTCGCTTGGGTTCTGGGTCCCGTTCCCTCTCTCTTCTCAGGGACTTAATTCCTCACTCATCTCTCATCCTCACATGTCATTAACCCTCTTTCCTCGGTCACTGCCATTACAACGGCTCTCTGGCATCTTTCACACCAAAGAAGCCCTCCCTTGACATCACCTCTCATGATTTCCCCACTTATCTGTCATTCTTTAGAACAACTGTCCTCAAAGGGGCCTCCATTCTCCCTGTCCTCATTTCTTCACCATCTATTCACTCTTCAACCCACTCTGATCTAGTTTCTCTTCCATCACTTTTCTAAAACTGCTTTTCTTAATAGGTCGCAAGCATGTTCACATTGTCAAATTCACTGGCCCGTTCACTGTCCTTATTTTATCTCAGTAGAATTTGGAATGGCCGATGCCTTGTCTTCTGAGTCTCCTCTTCATCTTTTGTGACAGCCTCTCTCCTGATTTCCCTCCTTATCTCAATGACTATTCCTTTTATTCCCGTTTTTTCCCTCCTTCTTTGGCTCCTCCGTTTCCTAAGCTCTAAAAGCTGGTCTTGAACCCTCTCCGAAGGTGACTGACCCAGTCCCATGGCTTTCAACACCATTTGTATTCTCCAGCTGGCCAGTTTCTCTCCAACTCTGACCAATTCCCTAAGCTCTAGATTTCTATATCCAGCAGCCTTCCCAACATCTGTGTGTACACATTTCATGGTCGTCCCAAACATAATGTGTCTAAAACAGATCTCTTAGCTTTCCCCCAGAAGAAGCCTGTTTCCTCCTCGATCCTTCAATTGCTCAGTTTTAAAAAACTTAGGTCCAGGGAAGTGCCTGGTGGTCCAGTGGTTAGGACTCGGTACTTTCACTGCCATGGCCCGGGTTCAATCCCTGGTTGGGGAAGTAAGATCCCGCAAGCTGTGTAGGAATATGCTATAACAAGAATTCCATAGACTGACCGGCTTATAAACAGCACAAGTTTACTTCTCACAGTTCTGGAGGCTCAAAGTCCAAGATCAAGGCACTAGTAGATTCAGTGCCTGGTGAGGGCCCGCTTCCAGGTTCACAGATGGCCGTCTTCTCACTGTGTTCTCACCTGGCACAAGGGACGGGAGACCTCTCTGGGGTCTCTTTTATAGAGACCTCATCTCCCAAAGGCCCCACCTCCTCCTGATGCCATCACCTTGGTGGTAAGGATTTCAATATATGAATTTTGAGGGACACAAACTGTCGGTCCATAACAGGGTTTGACAAAGTTAAGAATGGTTAAGATGAGAGTGGGTAAACAAGAAAGCTGGGGGGAAAGCAGATTTTAACAATTTGTGCGTTAGTCCTCAGGAATTATTTGCTGACTGCTGCTTTTTTATGCATGCTATACAATAGAATTCAGCTCTAGGTATTTTACAGAAAAGGATTCTTATGTTTAGAGGGAACTCCATTAGCCATAGGATCAATTTGTGCAACATTTTGTACATGTTTGTGTCAAAATTTGTTCTTAACATAGGACGTAGGATATGAGTTTGCACTCAACGTTATCATAAAATTTAAATTTCATGTTATGGTAGAAGATTTTTCTTTCTCCTCTAGGTATTTTCTATAAATATATAAAAAATATATAAAATACATAAAATATATGACATATTAAAAAGATAAAAATATTTTAAAAACACATAAAATAAGCTCTGAATGAAAAACAAATTAGCCTTTCTCCTTAATTCTGTTTCATTACAAATACAAGGTTCTAAAAATAGGTGTATTCCTGTGTTCAGGAGTTACTAATCCTGTCTTCTTTCCCAGTAAAGTTTGATGTTAAGAGGTTCTGATTATTATTTAACCAGATAAAATAAATAAGAGATCTAGGAAAATTTCTAAGGGACTATTTAGTGAACACTGAATGACAGACAATAAAAGCATATTACGTCTCATGCTTATTTTGTTTTCCTGGGGTTTAGCTAAATATTTCACTCACATTTCCAGTTTCTTAGCTAAAAAGAAATTCTCGTTTCCTTTTGGCAAAGTGTTTTTTTCACTCATGCTAAAATAGGTGCCAAAATCAAGCAAATATGTGGTCTTTAATAGACATCGTCTCTGAAATTGTATTTACATTTTAAATTTTAAGCAATTTTGGCCTTGGAGGAGAAAACACATTTGGTTCCCCCAAGCCATCAAATCATGGCTGTGTATGAGTCAGTGGAAACAACGTGGAATTTAAAAATTTAGTTCAGATTTTTTTTCTTTGCAGGAGACTTAATGGAGAATTTAGTTCCCCATCCAGAATTCAAGATGCTGGGTGTTCGTAACATTCCTCAAATGTCTGAGAATTCACTGGCATACAGCACATTTACTTGGGCTGGCCTCCTCAAGCATTTGAGACAGATGCTCATTTCTAATGCGAAAATGGAAGAAGGTAAAGGGTATTTTAAAAATATGCAGCCCACAAGCTGGGAAAAATGCCTCTACTGGAGTTCTCAATATAAACTGGCTTGATCCAGTTGAAATAATGGTGCCTTCTTCTGACCAGGGAGGCTCCTGCAAAAAACTCACCAGAGCATCCTGGGAGGATTTCTTAATCGCTTCACAGTTTCATTTCTCAAAAAAATTTCAGATGAGTGTGACATTTATTTTTATTTTATTTTTATCAAAGTAATATATGAACATAGGTTTTTTTAAAAAAATCAAGGAGTCAGAACTCACTTAAGTGTCTATATAAACCTGTCCATTGTGTTGTGTGTAAATTACATCTCAGTTTTTAAAAAAAGTCAAGTAATTGTCCAGTATGAGTTTATAATGAGGAAGAGAACAGCCTATTCCACACTTCCCCTCAGCCCAGCAGAAACTGCTTTCAGTGTTTTGAGATGTTTCTTCTGGAATTTGCCCCCATATTTCTAAATATCTTGCATATTCCGCTATTTGTTTTATTTTCCAGGTTTAGATATTATCAGTTGCCTTCCTAGCATGAAGTTGAGAACTGGATCTTCTTAACACCCCCTATATACACATCCACACACCTTTCCCTCCCTCCTCCCAATCTAGTTAAAGCATACTTTTGGGTTAGATCAGTTTTCATTGTCTGTGTTATTTTTGCTATGTAGATATTATTCATAGTTGAGCCATGTACTGTATACACAGATTACATTTTATTTCATGTACAGTTTATTTTTTCCTCCTAGAGTTAATAGTTAAATTTATTTGGTCGATATTCTTTGTACCTATTACAAATTTGCCCCTAAACTTTTTCCATAAAAATGAAACCCTTCTCAGCATGTTCAGACCTATCAGGTCATCTTATTACTTTAATTATCTGCTTGGAGATACCCCTTCCGGAGGACTTCCCCCTCCTGTTCCAGTCTGCACTGGTTACTCTCCAGGCTTGATAAACAGCCAGCACTGGCATCTGTGCCTCCTTCTTTATTCTAGCCTGTTTCCTAGATTTCAGATCTTCCTCTTTCTGGGTTAATTCCCTCATGGATAGTACCCTCCAGGAGCTTCCTAAGAAAGAGTACAGGGAAGGTAAAAATTTTAAGGCTGCAAATGTCATTATCCTACTTTTATATTTGATTGGCCAGGTATAGGATTCGAGGCTGGGAATCATTTTTACTCAGTGTCTTGAAAGCACTGCTCGATGGCTTCCAGCTTCCAGTGTTACTGCTGAGAAGTCCCACTTCAATCTGATTCCTAATCCTGTTTTATTCTCTCTTGTATCTTTTAGGATTTTCTCTTTGTCTCTAGCATTCTGGAATTCCTTAGTGTGGATCTTTCATTTATCTCAGTACCATGTAAACTTTATGAGGGCAGAGATTTTTGTTTTGTTTACTGCTGTTTTTTAGAGCCTCACCGGTTTTTAGCCCTTCCTGAGCAGAAACCTTCTTCTCGGATGGAGGGTGGGGCACTCCCCCTAGTGCAGGAGTGGGGAAGGGTCTGGGGCTCTCACTGCCTCTCATACAGATTTTTAACTACTCCTCCTTTAGAAGCACCTGGCCTGCTTCCAGGACCTCCACTGTGGGCAGAAAGTTCAGATTTCCCTGGTTGCTAAGTCAGTAACCACTGGTTCATTTGCTTTCCAGCTTCCAAATTTTTGTTGCCATTATTTTCCTTCCATTTTTTCTTGTTTATGCCTTTTAAAAAAATCCCTGTGTTGTTAGTGAGATTTGGGGAGTAAACTGGTATATTCAGTCTGTCGCACTTAACTGGAAGTCACTACTGTGTACTATTTGGGGAGCATATATTTTACCACAAATTACAGTAAGTTAGGTTTCAATACTATGAAAGTGGATTTCCTCTACATTCGCTTGTAGTACCTTACAGATTTTAGATCGTAGTGCCTGACATTTGGAGATAAGTAGAAAGTTCACATCTTAAGTAATGCTTCCTGAACTTTTTGGCCACAGGACCTGTTTTTCTGGCAATACCTATTATCAAGGAACACAGTGTTCCTCAGGGCACTGGAAGACGTGGTGCTCTGAGCCCTCTTCGGTCGATAAACCACAGTTTGTTTAGTCATTTTCCCATATAGGAATTTAGAGTGTCACCATTTTTTCACAGTTATAGAATTTTGAACACTTAAATGTTTTCATATAAATATGAACATATGAATAAATATATTTGTCACTAACCAGGTTGAAGGATATAGTTTGAAAACTCTTCATATGTTATCAGAATGCGCTATATGAAGATTGACCCCATTAAGATCATCATCAGCCGTGTATCTGTTTCTACATGTCCTATAGCAACAGGAGGAATGAGTGGCCCAAGTGGGGGCAAGGCAGAAGTTACAATGTCTCTTATGACCTAGCTTTGGAAGTCACATATCATCATTGTGCACCATCCTTTTGGTTGTTAAGGTCAGCGCTATCCCGTGGGGAGGGGACCACACAAGGGCATGAATACCGGGTGGCAAGGATCATTGGAGTTCATCTTGAGGCTGGCTACCACCCTCTGCCCTCTGTCCCCTAATGAATCATGTCCTCCCATTTGCAGAATGTACTTAACCCTTCCCAAGCACCCCCAGAGTTAGCACATCAGCCTATTAGCACATTCCATTAGCACATCAGCCTAAAGTCCAGAATCTTGTCATCTAAAAGCAGGTGCAGGTGTGGATTTACTTTCCTCAGGTGAGATTTCCTGGGTATAGCTCTTTAAGTACACCCCACCCCCAACAGACCATGGTGGAACAGGTGTAGGATTTTACTTATTTATTTTTAAGTTTTATTTACAACACCTTATTTTTAAAATTTATTAGTTGATTTATTTTTTCTAGTTTGGATCAATTTATTCATGTGAGGACTAGAGATTCAAAGTTCTAAGGGTGTATATAAACAGACTTTAAAAAATAAAACTAGCATCACATTATATGTATTTTTTGTTCTGCAGCTGTCTTTCGACATAGTATTTTGTAGCCTTCATTCCAATTCATTCATTTAGACATGCTTATTCTTTTTAGTAGCTACATAGTTTTCTACCATATAGGAGCCCTAACTTATCATATGTACATAGATTAAAGAGTCAGGTAATTCTACGAAGCTGGTTGTTAAAACTTTCAGTCCATAACCTTCTTCTATTGTCTCCTTCCCAGAGGTAACCATTTTTCAAAACTTTTGCTGTTTCTTTTACTGTTTTTATCTATTGGCATTTACAGATTTTTCAATGATTTAGGTATTACCTATTTACTTCCCACCATGGAGGGTTAGGATTTAGCTTTTTTCCAACACTGGCCCCTAAACTCTAAAACACACTCTAGACAGGCTCATCCTTCTGATATGGTAGTAAGTGTCATCACTGGGTTAAATCGATATTCAGCTTTACATTATCATGACCAAGTAAATGCTATTCACAGCTGAGCAACAAAATATCCTGTGATTACTTTTCCCTTCCTGTATAATGTTTTTGTTTTCTTTGGAGTTAATAATTACCTTGTTTTCTTGTTTGCTTAGTTTTTCTGTGTACCTGTCAATTATTCAACACTGTTTCTCTACTTACCTAAATTTTTTCTTGATATACAGGCATACCTTGTTTTATTGCACTTTGCAGATACTGTGTTCTTTAACAAATTGAAGGTCTGTGGCAACCCTGCATTGAGCAAATCTATTGGCACCATTTTTCCAGCGACATTTGCTCACTTCACATATCTGTGTCACATTTTGGTAATCTCGCAATGTTTCAAACTTTTTCCTTATTATTATACTTGTTATGGTGATCTGTGGTCGGTGAGCTTTGATGTTACTATTGCAAAAAGGTGCTATTGCTGAAAGTTCAGATGATGGTTAGCATTTTTTAGCCATAAAGTATTTTTTAATTAAGGTATGTACATTTCTTTTTAGACATAATGCTATTGCACACTTAATAGATTACAGTATAGTGTAAACATAACTTTTTTTTTTTTTGCGGTACGCGGACCTCTCACTGCTGTGGCCTCTCCCGTTGCGGAGCACAGGCTCCGGACGCGCAGGCTCAGCGGCCATGGCTCACGGGCCCAGCCGCTCCGCAGCATGTGGGATCCTCCCGGACCGGGGCACGAACCCGCGTCCCCTGCATCGGCAGGCGGACTCTCTCAACCACTGCGCCACCAGGGAAGCCCATAAACATAACTTTTATATGCACTGGGAAGCCAAAAATATTTGTGTGACTCACTTTATTGTGATAATTTACTTTATTGCGGTGGTTGGAACCAAGCACACAAAATCTCCAAGGTCTGCCTGTATCCAAGTATTCTGTCAGTTTCATCTTCTTTAAGAAATCTCCCCTAGAGCCTTCTGACCTGCTTCAATCTAGTTTTTTTTGCCCTCTCCAGCCAGTGTACATTTGTCCTTCTGGATATTCTATTTGCCTGTCTGTTGTGTTGGATATTCTGCTCAAGAGGGTTTACACAAAGCCCCAGTGATCTGGGGGAAGAGGAGGGAGGGGCCATGGTTTTCCCGGTTTGGTATGTTTCCTGCCCTTACCTCTGCCTGGTGTTCTCCAGACTAGAGTCTCTCAGTCATATCCTCTCCAGAAAGTAAACCTTTAGTTTTCTGCTAGGGTGGGGAAGAGGCAGTCGTCATAATAAACAGACAAGTTTAGCAACATTCCTTAAGCAGGAGTCAAAGGTAGATGTGCTTTACATGGTTGCAAAGCCAGTTTAAGAGCCAGTGACTTAGTGTTTTCATGGATTCCCTTAAGGAATGCCGCACCACCTACTTTCTGGAGGCACAGAGCACAATAATGTGAAAACACATAGGCATCATTAATGCTGAAATAAAGAGTGATAAAGTCACTGAATGTGAAAAAGTTTTAGGAAAACCTTAATCAAGTTATATCGTTACATATATTTTTTTATATATGCTCAAGAATGATATATGATTTTTAAAAATATAAACTTACTCTAAAAGAACTCTTCAATAAGTGTAAAATTTAATAATCTAAGTGAATAATTTAATTTTTTTTCTAATCAATGGTGACTTGGATGGAAGGAAATATAATATTGTGGATTTATACCCCCCTTTTTTTTTTTTTTTTTTTTTGCGGTACGCGGGCCTCTCACTGCTGTGGCCTTTCCCGTTGCAGAGCACAGGCTCCGGACGCACAGGCTCAGCGGCCATGGCTCACGGGCCGCTCCGTGGCATGTGGGATCTTCCCGGACCGGGGCACGAACCCGTGTCCCCTGCATCGGCAGGCAGACTCTCAACCACTGCGCCACCAGGGAAGCCCTATACCCCTTTTTTGTTACATGGATTGTAAATATTTTTGTCCATCACTTTTGTCTTTTGTATGGTATTTTTCACTATATGGAAATTTTACATTTTTATGTGAGCAGACCTGTAAATCTTCCTTTATAGATTCTGAGCCTTACCTACCCCAAAGATATAAAAATATTCTCTATTATTTCCTAGTATTTTCATAGTTTTATATTTAAATTTTAACCCATCTGGGATTTATTTTTTTATTTATTGGCTGTGCTGCGCAGCATGTGGGATATTAGTTCCCCGACCAGGGATCAAACGTGCCCCCTGCAGTGGAAGCGTGGAGTATTAACCACTGGACTGCCAGGGAAGTCCGTATTTTTGTTTTAATAAATTTATTTACTTTATTTATTTTTGGCTGCATTCGGTCTTTGTTGCCGTGCGCTCTAGCTGCGGCGAGCAGGGGCTACTCTTTGTTGCGGTGCGCCAGCTTCTTATTGCAGTGGCTTCTCTTGTTGTGGAGCACAGGCTCTAGGTGCGCGGGCTTCAGTAGTTGTGGTACACAGGCTTAGTTGCTCTGCGGCATGTGGGATCCTCCCAGAGCAGGGTTCAAACCCATTTCCCCTGCACTGGCAGGCAGATTCTTAACCACTGTACCACCAGGGAAGTCCCCTCTATTTTTGTTTTTGATCATGTATATTTTTAAAAAATAAATTTATTTATTTATTTTTGGCTGCATTGGGTCTTCGTTGCTGTGCGCAGGCTTTCTCTAGTTGCAGCGAGCGGGGGCTACTCTTTGTTGCAGTGCACGGGCTCTAGGCATGCGGGCTTCAGTAGTTGTGGCATGTGGTCTCAGTAGTTGTGGCTCACGGGCTCTAGAGCACAGGCTCAGTAGTTGTGGCTCACGGGCTTCAGTAGTTGTGGCTTGTGGGCTCGGTAGTTGTGGCTCGCGGGCTCTAGAGCGCAGGCTCAGTAGTTGTGGCTAGTGGGCTTAGTTGCTCTGCGGCATGTGGGATCTTCCCGGACCAGGGATCAAACCTCTTTCCCCTGCATTGGCAGGCGGATTCTCAACCACTGCACCACCAGGGAAGCCCTCAATTTTCAATCCTATTTTTACTTTGTGTTTCTACATCCCTTAACATTTTTATATGTATTTTATTTGTTCATAGAGACATACAGAATGAAGTTCAGTCTTTATAGGTGGATAGTTCTACGAATCTTGACGCACTTAAACGGTGTAACCACCACCACAATTGAGACAGAGTATTTCCATGTTCCAAAAAGTTCCCTCATACCCCTTTGTAGACAGCCTCTTTCCTCCACTCCAAGCCCCAAGCAACTATTGATCTGAACTTTATTCCTATGGTTTTGCCTTTTCCAGAACGTCCTGTAAATGGAATCAAACAGGATGTAATCTTTTGAGTCAGGCTTGCTTCACTTAGCATCAGGCTTCTGATATTGATCCACATTGTTACGTGTGTCAGAAGTTACTTTCTTTTTACTGCATTGTAGAATTGCATCCTTTGCACCTACCACCGTCCTTTAATATTCGATGAAGAATATTTCATGCCTTTCTCAGGACTGAGTAGTTTGAATCACTTTAGGTCAACCAGATTAGAATGTTTAAATTTTTAGAAGAACCCCACCCTGCCACAACTTTTACTTATCAAATGGAAATTTATATAAAATACACAGACTATAATACATCTTTCTCTTCTTGTTCAAGGCAATTTGTAAAATCTCTTGCTCTTTTTTTTCTTTTGGTAGGTATTGATTGGCAGGTACGGCCTCCTTTATCAGGACTTCCTACGCGTGGTAAAATGTCTCTCAACAAGGAGTTTCATTTTAACACTTCCATTGCTAACTTGGTCATCCTTCGTGGGAAAGATGTACATAGTGCGGAGCTGGGTAAGCAAAGTTAAGGTGAAAATTAAGATGTACGTTTTGCACATGTACATGGTATGCATGGTAAAAAAAAAAAAGAAAAAGAAAAGAAAAAGAAAAAAAAGAAGTCCCTGAATTTATTCTTAAAGAAAGGAAAATAATAACTCCGTATTTTAGTAACAAAATGTAACCATTGTATCAGTGTGTGACCGGATACCAAAATAGATGTGGTGTAAACAAGAGGACAGGTTTAATTCTTTCTTCCTGAATCTGGTTGACCTGTCATCCTCACCTCGTGGCTTTGTCCTTAGTGCAAGGCATCTGTTTGAACTTCAGCCATCAAATCACATAGGAATAAGCAAAGAAGGGCAGGCCTGGTCCTCTAGGGTCACACACCACACTTGTGTTTATATCCCTTCGACTGGGACTGGATCATGTGCCACATCTAGCTGCAGGGGTGGCTATGAGCACAGTTAAAATTTGGTGGTTCTGTTACTAAAGAAGAAGGGGAGAACAGGTATTGCAGGACAACTAATGGTCTCTGTGACAAGCATTGGTACAACATTTTCAGGAAGTTGAAAGAGCAGTACTCTTCTTAGCTTTCTTTGTGTTTCTATGGCAAGTCTCTGGGATTATATTATCCTTGTCTGATGATTCCAGCAGCATCCAATTGGCTGCTTCTAGCTGTGATATAAAGAAAATTAATCTTATCCCTGTAATACCTCTTAAATAAAAAACTAGTAATAATTAAAAAGAGATCAAGTCAATCAGATGGTGTACTTCCTTCATTGTAGATTTTAAAATGAGAAAGTTAATGAAAGGATATATAAAGTAATCTAACCTCCAAAAATGTACCCACAGCAAATGATGCAGGTACACAGAGGTGTAAAGATATTCATTGCAACATCTTTCACACTAACAGAAATGTGGAAACAACCTAAATGCCCAACAGTAGGAAATGTGTTAAAGAAATTATGGTATATTCATAGAAGCTTTTAAAAATATGAGTGATATTTACTGACACAGAAAAGAGGTTTATAACATATTGGTGAATGAAAAATGCATATTACATAGGGCATGTATGTAAAATTATAGTACAAAAGAGGGTCAGCAGACTGTTCATAGTCTGTCTCTGGGTGGTAGCATTTCAGCTGTTGAGTTGACTTTTAAATTTTCTTCTTAATAAATACTTTTCTGAATGGTGTGAATTTTTTTTTATGATGAATATGGATCATTTATCCAAAAGCAATATAAAGCTAGTTTCAAAGAGCAAAACAAAAGATTTCTGGTGAAATGGATACAAAAATATCTGTTTATTAATTTGTTTCAAAAACTGATGATTTATGATGTAAACAGGGCCTTGTTATTTTACCCTAGGAGCATTTAAAGATCCAGCTCTCTATACTTCCTGGTTAGAGCCTGTTCATGCTTTCAGTGTGTGGAAAACCCAGAGAGCCTTTAGCAAATATGAGAAGTCTGCAGCGTTGGTCAGCAATAGCCAGTTCTTAGTAAAACCACTTGACACGATTGTGGGCAAAGCATGGAATATGTTTGCTTCAAAGTAAGTAAAAGATAAATCTACAAACCTTTCCTAACCTTAAGCAGATAACATAATGTTAAAACACTAGGCAGGGCTTCCCTGGTGGCGCAGTGGTTGGGAGTCCGCCTGCCGGTGCAGGGGACGCGGGTTCGTGCCCCGGTCTGGGAGGATCCCGCGTGCCGCGGAGCGGCTGGGCCCGTGGGCCGTGGCCGCTGAGCCTGCGCGTCCGCAGCCTGTGCTCCGCGACGGGAGAGGCCGCAGCAGTGAGAGGCCCGCGTACCGCAAAAAAAAAAAAAAAAAAAAAAAAAAAACACTAGGCAGGATCTGGAGTGTCTTAGTCTCTTAGAGCATAGACTGGGTGGCTTATAAACCAAAGAAATTTCTCGCATTTCTCGAGGCTAGTATGTCCAAGATCAAGGTACTGGCAGATTCAATGTCTAGTGAAGACCAACTTCCTGGTTCATAGGTGGTGTCTTTTTGCTGTGTCCTCAAATGGCAGAGGGGCAAAGGAGCTTTCATGGGCCTCTAATCCCATTCATGAGGGCTCCACTGCCATGACCTAATCACATCCCAAAGGCCTTACCTCCTAATATCATCACCTTGGGAGTTAGGATTTCAACATATGAATTTTGGGGGAACACAAACATTCAATCTATAGCATGGAGTAAGTACTTTGTAGGTATGAAACTTTGGGCACATTACTTCAGGTTTCGTTTCCTTTTCTGTACAGTGGACCCAAAAGAGAGGATATATGTGGTGAGGATTAAATGAGATGATAATGTAAGAAACCCTTAGTACAGTGCATGACTAGTAAATGCTCAGTAATTGTTCCATAGTATTATTGTTGTTGTTGACTAAACGAGTAGTTTCTTTTTAAAAAATATTTACTTATTCGGTTGCACCAAGTCTTAGTTGTGACTCCAGTACTCCTTTAGTTGCAGCTTGCTGGCTTCTTAGTTGCAGCATGTGGGCTTCTTAGTTGTGGCTCACCAGCTCCTTAGTTGCGGCCCACAGGCTCCTTAGTTATGGCATGGGAACTCTTAGTTGCGGCATGCATGTGGGATCTAGTTCCCTGACCAGGGGTCAAACCCAGGCCCCCTGCTTTGAGAGCACGGGGTCTCATCCACTGAGCCACCAGGGAAGTACCTAAATGAGTAGTTTCTAAATGAAATGAAAGTAAAGTAGAAATTTCACTATAAGGCAAGGACAGTAAGGTAGTTTTCCAAAATAAGATCCTTGAGAATGGAAGAGATCCTGATCTTGCTCAGTAAGAAACATTGCAAGTTCAACTCTACTTGGTACTAAGAAATGTCTGCTTGATTACTAAGAAATGTGTTTGTTATCCGGTTCCCTGACCTCTGCCACAATTACTTAATGTTAAAGCAGAATTTCTCAAATCATTGGGTAAGCCTGTACTTTGATTAGCTAGGATTCCCAAGGGCCCCCCATCCTGCACATGGCCATTCCATAAACCCCCTACTCCTCAGGACTGTGAACTCTGTGTCCTTTGTTGGTATAGTTCTCGTCCCACTCTCATTAAATGGTAGCAGCTATTATTTCATCAATTTAGTTCATGTCTGCCCTTGATATTCTTTTTAACATGACTTCTCCTGCCTCAGAACATTTTGGGGGACTGGAGGTATTAAGAGGATCACCTGGCATTAGTGAAAATTAAGTGTTGTCTGAAAAACATTTGGGAGGCTTCACTTCATTCCTAGAACTGGATCAATGTGTTTCTACAGTTTCACGCCTTAGATAAAACTTCTCAGGCACTTCTTAAGAGTTTATATTGAACACAGTCATCTCCTGTAGGGTGTTGAATATGTGCTGGGTAGACAGCCAAATCTGAACATGCTTCTTTTTCCTATGTGCTGCTTCTTTTTTTTTTTGGCCATGCCGTGCAGCTTGCAGGATCTTAGTTCCCCGACCAGGGATTGAACCCGGGCCCTGGCTGTGAAAGCACCAAGTCCTAACCATGGGACAGCCAGGGAATTCCCCTCCTACGTGCTTCTTATTGTCACTCTCTTGGACACTAAGTAGACAGGGAGCTTGACACAAACTTTGAGAGTTTGCTAACCTTTGGAGTAAACATTGAAGCAAAGGCAAGACTTTTAAAAGAGTCTGCCATCTGCAAGTGTTCATGAGCTAGGAAATGTCTTTATTATTTGATTTTGAGTTATTCGTTTGCCTGAGATTTTTATTTCATATTTTCTGTTTCTTTCACCAGAGCCTACATTCATCAGTACACAAAATTTGGAATTGAAGAAGAGGATTTTTTGGACAGTTTCACATTGTTAGAACAGGTTATTGCTAGTTACTGCAACCTCGGATTTTGAACAATGGGGAAAATTTACCTTAAGTCATTTTTGGACTAAAGTACTTGCAATACTACTTTCTCCGTAAGGTTTTTCATATTCCTATCTGCTTATGTAACAAGGTTAAATGCTGATTCCTTCTCCATACTATAGCCACAGAAAAGGAGAAAAACCTTTCATGTTTTCAATGAAAACATCTACTTGAAATTTTCCTTTGTAAGAAAAAATATTGGTACTTCTTTAAAGAACTTTGGGAATACTTTGCTGAGATGTTAGAACTCTAGAACTATCAGAAAAGGAAACTTCCCTCTTTATTCCAAAAAGCGTTCACTAAGTATGAGCTAAACTTTCATAGCACAATTTTAAGCTAAGAAATTGCAGTTCCGTATTTAAATATATTCATCTTTGAAGTGAATGTTTTGAACCACAAGAGGGAGCTGTTGTCAAAAGCTACAGGGTGAACATCTATTTTTGAATATTTTATTCTAAAACGGTAAGATTTTCCACTTTAAGCAGCTATTTAAAAATAAATGTCAGGACTTTGTTAATAAACGTTATATCATGCTTAAATACAAAAGTAAATAAGCAAATGTTTCCTTTGTTTGCTGTTCTTAAATTTTCTGGGCAACAGAAAATTGGGTTTTTCTTTTAGATCTTAGAATGCCAGAGCAGAGACTGATTTTATTCAACCAGTGCTTTAAAATTACTTACAGGTATTTAGCTGGTGTGGAAGACAGTTATATTCTTTTCAGTAAAAGGGGTAAGAGCTTTCGCCAAAATTTCACTATGTTGAGAAAATTACCACCAAGTAAATATTGTCCCAGATGAAACTGACACATACAGATGTTGGTTTCATTCAGAAGGACAGAACACATTTGGAAATTTGCAACTGAGTTTGAGGGGAATGGTGTAGTTAAATAAAACACATCACATGCAATGTATTAACAAATGTAAAATGGCAAAACAAATAGGAACATTTTGCCCTTTCTGCCAAATCTACCAGTGGTTTCTTCCTTTTCTTTCCATATGGAAATGATTACCTTTTTGCTGTTTTTCTTATCAACTGTTGCTATGATTTAAAATACTGAACCATATCTTATTTCTAAGGAATGTAAAAAGTGGTCTGTTCAACTGCTAAAAGGCACACCCACTGCTGTATTTTGTTAAGCCAAGAATACTAGAAAATAATGAGATTGTAATTTTTACAAAATAAAGTTAAAAGTAATAGTTTAGCATTGCAGAGATCCAAAGACTGAAACAACTTCCCGAACAAAACCAGCATTAATGAAGATCTGTAACCAAATTACCTCACTAGGGGGTAGGCTGATTCTGAGGAACTTTGCTACAAGTTAAGCTTAAAGAAGGTCGTAAGTTGAAATCATTTTATATTTGAGAAGAGCATGCATGAGGTACCAAATGGGACAAATATATTTCTAATTTGGCAACTCATGGAATCAATGGCAGGTGACTATTGGAAGTCAACTCCAATTAGACAGAGCCATTCACTTATGTGAGTTGACCCTTTCTTATGCACGTTATTGTTTAATGCACAACTGCATTATTTGGTGTGTGTGGATACCTAAATATCTGCAAAATTGTTTCACATGTTTACATTGAAATTTTTTTCTTGTCTATTTGGAATAATATAAAAATTTTTGCTATTAGAGTTGTGATAACTTAAAAATTAACACAAAGAAGTTGATGCCAAAGCTTCAAAATAAGGGGTGGCATTGGAAGTGTACTTTGATTTGTGTGGAGATAATGGCCAATCAGCCAGGACAACATTAGAATCGTAACTTCCTGGGCATAGAGAGCCAAAAGCTTTGAACATGTAATTTCTTAGATTACTGGGTAACTGGCGTACTATGTGTCACTCAGACATTATCCCACACAGCCAAGATGCACCCCTATAGGCAGTGAGTACAGTATAAATTCAAACTGTTTCTTATTTTCAAACCTTTTCGTTCTCCCCCATTTGTGCTTTTCTTAAGAGCTCTTTAAGCAGTAGAACCTGTTTCTTCCCATTCATTCCCTCTTGCTTCTAGCTTTGAGTACTCGCCCCGCAACCCCTCACCACTACTATTCAGTCAGCCGACAATCCCTTTCTCCTTTCTTTAACCTGTCACTTAGAACTCAGTAAGTGTGCCCATGATTCACTATTCTCAGTCCCTTCATTCATTCAACCAGTATCTATTCACTGCCAGGCACTGAACAAATGCTAAGTATATGGGGATCAATACCACAAAGTCTAAATGAAGAAGCTTACAATGTACTTAAGTTTCTTTCCATGCTTGGTGCTACGATTCTGGCTTCCTAATTATTGCTTATTGTCTTGCCCATGTCCATGTTCAGTTTTTTTCTTTTTTTACAGTAAAGATGTGGTACAAGGTAAAGAACCGTGAACTGGGACCTTTAGTCTAGGCTTTAAATTTGTCTGAAGCCTCCTCACTGGCTCTGTAGACTTTACTGTGCAGTGTACATACCAGTGATTCTTCTCCTGACCACCATGTTTATCACACTTGCATTCCTGTCCAAAATTTTGTTTTAAAACATGCTCCATATGTTCCCATCCCACTGTTCTCTCCGCATGAGCTCAAGGTTTGGCAGTCAACCCTTCCTTGTTCTTCCACCTACCTTCCAAATACGGCTTTGCCCACTAACTTGTCATTTTTGCAAATAATCAGTTATTTAATTTAAGAGATATTTGCTCATCTGTATCAATCACATTGTTTCCTATGGGTTTTAGGAATGTGAGCTAAAAAATCTGGCTTTATATTTTTAACTAAATAACTTCCTACTCCTACACTCTGAAATGTCTCAGACGATGCAATGTCAACCTTATTAATAAATGGAATCCCATTTCCACTAGCAGGAATGTTAAGATAAACAATGTAAATATTTTAAGTTTCTGGAGAACGCAGTGTTGGGTCAGTGTTGCAGAAGATATGGCATTCAAGGGAGAAGAGGGAAAAGAGAGAAAACCTAATCATTTAGACTCTAGGGAGCCAGTGAAGCGGGGAAGAGATGAACAGGAAGGTCAGGGGAACTGATAATGATCCCAAAGAACTGTTAATAGCTTATAAGCATTTAAAAAAAAAAAGAAATACTCGATGGTTTTTGAATTATGGACTTTACCTAATGATAAAAAAATCTAAGAATAGCTTACAAGATAGCATGAAAAGAAACAAGAAGCTAAATTACACGTCGCTTAGCAAATAATTCTGTGTTACCTGAATTTTTCTCCTTTGCCAATGATGGAGCCAATACAGTGGATACTTTTATGGCTCTCTTGTCCTATGAATTTAATTATTTACATGGTAAGTACACAGAAATTCAAAGATTTTTGTCCAATCTTTTTGTCCAATATTGGCTGTCCAATAAGGTAGCCATTAGCCACATGTGGTCAGTAAGTGTAAAACACACACTGGATTTTGAAGATAATACAAATAAAATAATGTAAAATATTAATATCTTAAATTGTGGAAATGATATTTTGGACATAATAAGGTAAATAACTTATTCAAATTGGTATAATACCTGTTTTTTTTACATTTTAAAGTATGGCTACTAAAATTTTAAAAATTAAGATATATGACTTGCATGATATTTCTATTGGACAGAGCTATTCTAGACACTTCAGAAGCAAAATCCCGGGAACTGTAGAAACTGGAATTGAACAAAGCTTATCCTTACTAGGTGAAAGTTCATGGGAACATGATAGTAAGAAACATGACATGAGGCAGAAAGATGGAAGTTTTCCTTTTTTAAAAAAAGAAGGGCCTTGCTTAAGCTCAGCTCCTGCGAACAGTATGAAAGAGGCAGGATATGAGCTTAATTCCACAAACATCCATTGAACATCTGCAAGTTAAGACACTGTGCAAAGATGGGGAAATAAAAAAACGAGGTAAACCTGGCCCCTGCCCTTTAGGAGTTCACCATTTGGTATATTCCTTGCTGCAGATATATGCCTGACTCATGTAGAGACTCTCTGTTGAACAGATTAATATAAACGTCTGAAAAACTGTGGAAGAGATGTAAAGCTGCAAAACTACAGACACACAATAAAGCCTATTAAAGGTCCCATATTAGCAACAGATCTCACAACTATTAGGTGAAACTAAGGACCTGGAAATGTAATTTAAAATATTCTGTTTCTGAAGTCATATAATTAAGAGCCACTTAAGGCAATATAAATTCAAACAATATATTAAAAGAGAGTGTACAACTGCCTTTGTTTGCAAGTCCTTGCCTAAAATCTAAATTCCTTGTCCTGGAATTCTAAGCCTTCTAATGTTTGGCCATTCCCCCTCCCACTGTTTCTTTTCTGTGTGCTGTAGTAGCCAAAGCTGACAGAAATGACTGTTAAATGTGGTTATGAGAAACACATAGATTCATCTACATGGTTATGTTTAATTTTGTTCAGTAAGGACAGAGGTGGAACTATCACTGACCTGAAGATACAGATGAGAGACACGCCCCAATGATCCTGCCTGCCCCAGCTCTGCCCCCACTGCTAGGATCCCAAGACCAAGAAGAACGGGAGGCTCCGAACATTTTTGAGCAGGACTCAAAGGACACATGCTAGATTTCATAGTAATTTCTTTGGGATAATATCTTAGGGGATTTCCTTCTTTTTTTATATTATGCATTTCTTTGGCTTGCATTTTTTTTTAAAGCAAAGCCATAAAAAACCAACATAAAGATAAAATAACTCAAAAATGATTTTTCAAAGGACGTTAAGACCTGGAGACAGTTTGAAGAACGGAGGAATAAGTCAAATGAATCAGAAGGCAGCAACAAGGGGTGGAAGTAATAGGCATCCTCATCGTTCTGTAAACTATCACAGAAATAGGGTGTAGGAATTATAGGATGCTCCAGGGGCAGAGGAGGAAGGGAGAAATTAAAGATAGCTTTGGGGTCCTACTGTCTCAACATGTTCTAATGAACATCACCTACTGCAGGGAAGACTAGTAAATATATCAAACACAAAGTCTGGGAGCAGCCTGAAAAGAGGTGTATAAAGTAGGAAATCATTTATGTATGAAAGAACCTTTTATTTCTTCCTTGCAGAGACCAGGGATGTCTTTTATGCTCAGACAGATTATGTTTGAAGAAGAAAATGCAGAACATCTGCAAATTTCTTTGATCTCTACATTTTTCTACAACCACTATTTTTCAGCTTCCTTTTTTTTTTTCCTTCTAAAATTGTGCAAAGTACTCGCACACCTGTGCTTTTACCAGATAGGCATCTTATTTTGTCTGATTCCATCAGAAAGCCAGGAACAGTCACACCCCAATTCTCAAAGGCTTCAAAAACTGTGTACCTTCTTGAGAGTAGAATACTCGAGTTTTGCGCCTCTCTTCTCTACCAAAGGATTATTACAGAAGTAAATCTTTCTCCTTCTGAACTCTGGTGCTTCTGGTGAATGGTATGATTGTGGTCATATGTCATTTATTCTGAACTCCTATCCAGCCAACTTCAATAAGCGTAACTCACTTACTGAAACATGTAAACAACCCTGGCACCAAAGCAGCCAAATGGAAAGCCGCCTTCACCACATGCTCTAGAAGGTGTAATAAAGCCGTGATTCTGCCTTTTGGCTTGGCAAAGGCAGTTGGGAGGACGCCCTCGTACTTACTTGCGAATACTAATGACATCTGGGTTCTAGGTAGCTGCCACTGCTGTCTAGGCTAGCACTACTGGAATCTTGGACTCTAGTAGAAATATACAGGAAATCACACTGCCAAACTTTTCTCCTTATAAAGACAATCTATCCAGGAATTACCATCCTCCCAGTTCTCAGAGGGAGGAGCCATTGGCAAAGCAGGCAGGATACAACTGTGGAGAGGAATTTTAAAGCAGTTTCCTGTGGCTCCAAGGTCCAGTCACAGTGCCATTCTTCAAGAACAGTGCTACATAACAAGGTGAGGCTTAGATTATCACTTACAGGAAAGTACAGAGGACATACTACTCTAGAGAATTCTCTGAAGAAGTCAGGTTTATTCTCTGACAGGGAGTGGTTTGAGGAGTTAGGAGAACTGACATACACCCCTATACTAGGCCCCACCATTCTATTGGTATCTTCCCTTCATATGTTCAAAACGGAATAGTGACTCTCTCTCTCAAACTTGGTCCTCCTCCTATATTCCTGGCTCAGCGATCAATGATTATTGCTGTCTTCTCAGGGTTCTCTGGTTCCTCCTTCATGTATACTCCACCTCTTTCACTCCACCATTACCTGGACTCTACTTAGGTAGCACCTCCTGCCTGCCTTTGAATCTCTGCTGCTGCTTCACGTGGGCTGTTGCAATATCCATTCAGCAAATACTGTGTGTGGCCCCACCCTGTGCTTGGCTCTGAGCATACAAAGGAGAGCACAATAGTGTCTGCCCTTATGTGGCTTAGGTTCTAGTGGAGGAATGAGCAAAAACAAGAAAATAGACTAGTTGTGAATTATATGTAGGTACTTTAAAGGAAACAAAACGAAGCTAGGCAGAGAATAAGAGGTAGAAGGCTCACTGGCCTTGTCTCACAGCTCCCTCACTGGTGCTTTCCTGGTGTCTCTCACAGGGCTTTTCCCTCACCCCAACCCCTACCTGGCAATTCAAGTGCCACATCCTCATGAAACCTTTTCTGATCCTTCCTAGTCGGCAGTTTTCTTCCTCTTCCCATTTTTTTTTTCTTATGGCCTTCATCTTACTACTCTACATTGTAGTTACCTGCATATTTGCATAACCCCCAAGAAGACTGTAAGCTCCTGGAGGGAGATGATTTTTCAACAGCTTTGCCTCTTCCCTATAGTACTTTAAACTATCAGAGAATTTTTTTTTTTTTTTTTTTTTTTTTTGCGGTACGCAGGCCTCTCACTGTTGTGGCCTCTCCAGTTGCGGAGCACAGGCTCCGGACGCGCAGGCTCAGCGGCCATGGCTCACGGGCCCAGCCGCTCCGCGGCATGTGGGATCTTCCCGGACCGGGGCACGGACCCGTGTCCCCTGCATCGGCAGGCGGACTCTCAACCACTGCGCCACCAGGGAAGCCCTAAACTATTAGAGATTTAAAAAGTGAATAAAAAAAATTTTTTTCCCCCAACGTGGCTAATACCACTACTGGCCCTGTTTCATAGGGTTGTTATGAAGATCAAATAAAACTCAAGTTGTGACAGTGCTTTAAAAAAGAAAAAAAGGTCTGTACCTTTGTACGGATTGCTCTGTAATCATAATTATAGCAAACATCACTCTGGGAACCTGCCCACACAGGATGGCTAAGAGCAGAGCTGGCTTTTCCAACCCTTGGTATAGGGACACACAGAAGCTGTTCATCTCTTTAAATGCAAAACTGTTTTGGCTGTGGCCTTGATTTTCTGCTGTCTCCCTTTTCCCATCACCTACCTTGTGATCACAAGATGAAACAAGTAAGCAGACGCTTGGACTTTTGCACTGGACTTTTCTGCAGAACTGAGTGGCTAAGAGCCAGAACACCTAGATTTGAATTCTTGCTCTACTTCCTTGCTTCCTCCAGCAAATCACTGAACTTCTCTGCCTTAATTTTCTCATGGGGCTGTTGGAGGATTTAAAGATTAAATACAAAACAAATAAAACAACATTAGAAACAGTGCCTGGTACAAAGCAAGCAAGCAATCATCAAAGTTACAGTAAATCCACTGTGCTTCCTGGTACAGGGCACATCAGAGGAGGTTCCTGGGAGCTAATCTTGATTGCTGGTGTTGTGTGATTGTGTACAAAGAACATACTGTGGAGGGGACATGGGAGTGGGAAGGGCCTGGTGCGAGGGACAGGATGGAGCAGTGCAGTCTGAAGAGCGTCAAGAGTGTGGCCAAACCATGTGAGGTTAGGTAGAGAAAGTTTGGCTGCTGTAAGAGGTTTAGGACTGTCACTCAAGTGAAAGTGATTCTCAAGACACTCCGAGGTGCACTAAAAAAATGAAAGGCAGAGAAGGGCCTCCTCTCGTTATTTTTGGCTTTCATCTTTTTAAGGTGAAAAGAGGTTGAGAACAGCAAGGTTCTCTGGTGACAGGGAGCGTTGGGCTCCAGCACTTACTGCCAAGAGAAGTGAACCTGAGCTGCTCTTTGTTTGCAACACCACCTGGTGAGGAGCCAGAGAAAGACAAGAGTAATCTGAATAGTCATTCCCCCACCTTTGGGGAAAGGCAGAACCCATCCCTCTTTTCAAATTCGCTCCACAAAAACAACTTTGCCCTCCATCAGAAACAGACTGTTAGGCAACGCTGCTGGGCTGAGTCAGTCAAAAGTGGCCTGAAGGAAAAAGCTGCTCACGCTGCTCCCTAAAGGGGGATAGATGGCAACAAAGGGAAATAACGTTTGGGATTAGGTCGGGGCGGGGGTGGGGGGGTGGGGGGGGTGGGGATGGCAGGAGACAGGCCTCCTTGAATAAACAAGGCTTTTCCCCAAAGGGCTTTGGGTGGAAGGCCATCAAAGCAAGCTGTCCATACTCCTCCCTGGAAACTCTCAAAAGGCCATGACTGTTAGCTTAGACAGGTGGCCCAGGGGTCCCTCTCGGCCAAAAATGCCCAGAATAAGCCCGAGCCTTCCCCTCAAGAATTCAGGAATATGGTTTCCAACACAAACAGATACTACATTGTCGAAATAGTGCTGGAGTGTGTCCAAGCCTTCCCTTTATGTCCTTTGAGTCATTTGGAAATGGTTAACAAATGGGTTGAACACCTGGGCTGATTACCCCAGAAGGGGATTTCCAAACAGACTCTATGCTGTAAAATCATCTCTTCCCTTCCCAAAGCAATTCAGTTCCACTTTCTCTGAAGTGTGCCCTAAAGATTCCAAATTTTCTAACTAGGATTGATTCTAGGCTTACTAAATTACAGCAACTGCTGCTGACACAAAGAAACAAGGAGCCAAGCAACTCTGTGCTTTTTAAAAAGGTTTTCTTTAAATTAAGAGGAACAGATGTCCAATGTTTCAAAAAGCCACACATTTGTGGATTTGGCTGACAAACCCTCTAAGCTGCATTTCATTTCTGTTCCCAGAGTCAGCCAGCCACTTAGAACTGACTCACTCTCTCTGGGCCACAGTTTGGGCCAGTATCTCAGCTACAGAACTAGAATCCCAGATCTCAAATAAATCCAGGGTGTTTGGGTAGATAGTGGGGGCCATCTAAAACAATTTTTAAAATTTTATTTTAGTAGTATCAACACCCACACAGCAAACTGTGGAAGGCTAGTAGGTCAAAGAAAGTGAGCAAACAGTTGGCACCTGCCTGTCCCAGCACCGCAGTTCTAAAGGCAATGAGTAAGCAGCTATCCAGAACAGGGTTTTGTTATAATCCCTCTTATGAGTACTGGTTAAATATGCAAATACATGTAGGTTATATGCTGCAATTCAAGTCCTCACCCTCAAGGCAAATGCATTACCTTAGGTGAACTCCTGGCCTTGCTGGGAAGGGAGGGACAGGAACCCAAGCCCCTGACTACCAGATACAAATGACTCAACTGCTTCTAGAATTTTAAAGTACATTATGTGCTTTCTTTCCTTGCTGTCTTTGAGAATAAAGGAACAAAACACTTCACATGCAGCAGTTTTGTGTAGCATTTCATTTACTATGTTTTGTGACTACCAGAGAAGCTTTGATCATGTGAGTTAGAGACGGAATGTTACTTGGCTTTCAAAGATGGCTATTAAACTCCTGCTTAGATTGTCTTAACTTTTTGTGAGCACATTAATAACTAATTATCAATAAAATAAACCAATCTTGTGTGTTTTTGTAACAGGAATGAGACTTTCAGGTCTATTGGGAAAGACCTGGCATGCCACCAAATCAAATTTTTCTTTTACTGTTTAAAACCTCTTTACACCCAGCAAATCTCACTGGATATTCCAGATGGAGTTTTCCAACAAGGTATTAAAAGCTGATCATTCCTTTTTTCCTCATCTACATTCTAGTTTTTTTAGTATTAACTGTATAATAAAAATAAATTAGAAAATGTCAACATTTAAAGCTGGTAAGATTAGACAAGTATTTTCAGTTATTCATAGTAAATTTTGTGTATCTGTGCTTTGTACCTTAACTAGGCTAGCTGGGAGCCTATTTTTATTTTATTTTTTGATAGGTAAGAAGTGGATTTATTTAGAGATGCACATTCCATAGACAGAACACAGTCTGTCTCAGGCTCCAGCGGCCATGGAAGAAACACACTCCACAAAGTGTGGGCCATCTCAGAAGCTGAGAGGCCTGGAGAGCTATTTTTAGAGTTAAGAAGGTTTTAGTCTTACTAATCAAGTCATTAGTTCATTAATTTCTGCTTTTTTTTATTAATTTGTATCTTGGATTTAATTAATAACTTCTTTAGACAGAGCGTATCTACTCCCAAATGAGGGTATATATGCAGACAGCATTTATTCACTTATTTTTAAATATTTATTTATTCTTTTGGCTACACTGGGTCTTAGCTGTGGCACATGGGTTCTTCCTTGTGGCATGCGGACTCTTAGTTGCGGCATGTGGGAGCTAGTTCCCTGACCAGGGATCAAACCCCCGGCCCGTGCATTGGGAGCAGTCTTTACTCACTAGACCACCAGGGAAGTCCCTTCAGACAGCATCTTAAATCCTACTTTTTTTTTGCGGTACGCGGGCCTCTCACTGTTGTGGCCTCTCCCGTTGCGGAGCACAGGCTTTGGATGCGCAGGCTTAGCGGCCATGGCTCATGGGCCCAGCCGCTCCGTGGCATGTGGGATCTTCCCGGACTGGGGCATGAACCCGCGTCCCCCGCATCAGCAGGCAGACTCTCAACCACTGTGACACCAGGGAAGCCCCCTACTTTTGTTTTTGAAGTGAGTAAATGCAATGTTGTAAAATTCTTACATGTGTAGCAAATGCTGTCTTTGGTGAATTAAAAAATTGGTAACATACTAACATTTACAGCTTCTTTACATTTTATCTGATCTAATCCTTAGGACAACCTGGCTATGTATCTCTATTTTTATAGATGAAATCTAGGCTCAGTTAAAAACTTTCTCAAGGTCACATTATGTTAGAGGCAGAGATCTAAACCATCATTAACAGACTAATGCACATGGAGGCAAACGGCGGGTTTCAAAATATATGGAAAGGTTTTTTGATGCTAAAAAGGGGACTCCATGAGCTCTTGACACACCGGTCAGTCAAAACACAGTTCACTGCAGTTTTATAAGAGGGCAACCAGTTATTTTTTTTTTTAGCTTAATGAGTAATTTGTACTTAAGGAATCACTTTGAGTAACAAGCCTCAAGCTGTCCTACCAAAGCTACAGACAGCACTGAGCACACTGGGAACACTGGCTGAGTTTGTTTGTAAGGAGTACTCGCTACTATATACACTGAATTAACTAGTGTAATTCAGCAATGTCACTTCCAGCCTGTCGTCTTCTGGATTTTTAGAGAATGGAAATAGTGGCCATTGTCCAAATGAAATTAAAATTCTCCCTTCCTTCTAAATCCCACGCTCTGGATTATGGTTATACAGAGAATACAGAAAACACTGCAAGTTCCCACATGGCATTGCTTGAGGGAGGTGCTCCTCAGTACTTCAGGGTATAAACCCTGATGTGTTGCACTGTATCGTGTTGCTTGTCAGTCACTGAGTTGAGACATGATAAAACGTTGCAGATATTTAAGGCACAAAATGAGACTTAAACAAAGTAGAGATGGAATCAAAAGAATTCCCAGGCCCTTTCTTTTATTTGCAGTAACATCAAACCATCCATTTACAAATTTTCTGGTCTCCAATCAGCTGGATTTAACTAGGCATGTCTTTGGGATCATGTTGTTTGCGTCCACTTTGGTGGATAAAAGAAAGGAACAAACCAACCGCAGGAACAGAAGGGTAGCAAACTGCTCCAGCTGGAATCCAGCAGAATCACCTGAACATGTCACACCTGAACACTTAGTGGAGGGAAGGAGGAGAGCTGCTCTTCATTTGTTTTCAAAGCAAAATTCATTTGAAAGAGTGAACAAGCCATCATAAGTCAAATGTATTATAAATCACTTAGACCTTCAGTCTAAGAAACTAGTCTTTGTTTTTCTTATACTTTACCCTGAAATAAATTTACCAACAAATCCCCAAGATTTAGTACAAACAGTACAAATCATATTTGCTTTCCTCTTTCCTTTCTTCAAACATCAAATAAAATGCAGGTGAAGGAGATGAAACACAACTGGAAGCTGATTTAGAGACTTATACTAACGCTAAAGAATCTAAAAAATTATACTGGTTAATGTGAATCTGTTTAAAATAAAGCATTTGGGTACTGCTTTTCACGTAAGTAACTGTCATACTGCTAGAAAGTTTCTGGGTGAGGGGAAAAAGACTGTTAAGAAGTAACCTTTCCAAAACCCACAAGGCACGTTGCTTGTCCTTTATTTTAGCTTTGATCACAGAGACTATCCCAATTTTCCATAGAATCCTCATGATACTGCTACAATATCATGGCATAAAAGATTCAAAGTGCCAGTAGACATAAGGACCAGTTTTTTTAATCGTAAACCATGATGCTCGGTAATGTTTGAATGGGAACATTTGATATGGATGGTCAGATGAAAGATACCAAAATGTCAGACAGCCCATCGACTGCTGTTGCCATGAGATTCAACAGTCAACATCAGTCTGATAAGCTACCCGACAAGGTGGTACAGCCATGGAGATGTCACGACGGTAGGCAAAACAAGCAGACACTCAGGCAGGATTTGATAACACCAGGCATTTCTGGCCTGTTGAGATTTAAACCCAATTCTACACTCAACATAATGTCAGTACCAAGTTTCCTAAAGGAAAAAAGTGAAACTGTTTATTTTTTCCCAAGCAAAACAAAATGACCAAGTTCAACCAGAAACATCCCAAAGGAAAAATCACATAAGAACAAAACACTTACTGAAGAAAGGCAAGAAAATTAGGTTACATATAAGAGTAAATTTCTGTCTGTTAAAATCAGAGTACGTGCTGGGCTAAAAATTAAGATATGAGAAAGCTTGTTTTTTTAAAAAACAAGTCATTTTTCTCTCCATGTCCTGTGATTTGTATACTATCATCCCTTCTGTTTTCACAAGCCAAGAAGTCCCCTTGATATACCAGTCCCTAAGGTGCCATTTCGGCAGTGTGTAGCCAGCTGCCCAATTCCAGCCCAACAAAAAATGCTTTGGTGGTGGCCCTTTCATGCAAATAAACGAAGGCTTAAGAAACTGCGGTTGTAGGTGGATATGGCAAGGTTGCATTTAGTTGGTAGAAGCTAAAAGGAAGTAAAAATGTCAAAACGCTCAAGAAAACGGACACAATTTTGGAATGATCAAAGATGTCTTTATAAAGTTTTTTCATGACTTCATTCTAAATATACAGAATAAAAAATGGTGTCAGCTCATTTGCAAGACACCAACAAGATTTTCCTTATACTGTCTCAAAATTGAAAGATCAGTTTCCCAAGAGGGTGTGCAATGCATCATAAAATGGCCTTTTTTCAAAGGTGGGAGAGGAAGGGTTGGGCAGGATGGCATATTAAGTTTTACCATAATAGACATGCAAGACTGTTATCCAATCTAGTATAATTTATATACATTTTTGATGACTTAGAAAAACAAAGAAGTCATTTGTGACAAGCCTAAAAAGCTTGACATATTGGACATACTTAGGAACCATTTTTTTTTTTGGGGTGTCCGGAATTCTTTAATTGTACCATGTGGGCTTTTGAAAATAACAAGTAGAAGGCCAGTTTTTGTTAAGTTTGCTGCTTAATATCACATTCCACCCTAATAAAATACAATTTGGATTGAATTGACGGTGGATACCTTACCTTAACAAAGGAAGAGTATTGTCAGTGCAAGATATGGACTAAACCGCTTTCAGGGGAAAAAAAAAAATTAAAATTGATACAGGTTGGAAAAGGGAATTTTCCTTCCTGGTTTGGAGTCCTCCCAATTTAAGGCAGAACCCGTCCATTCAAATGTTTGCAGTTAAAACTTTTCTGCTTATTTAGTTTTCTCCTCTGAGTTCAACCGCTGCTGGATTCGTTTGGCATAACTTTGTGCCATGGAGTTAATGATGGACAGGATGAAGTAACACACCATTACAACAACCAACTTCTCAAACATCCAGGACAACCAGTTTTCTCCCTGCAGGAAGAAAGGCAGAACAATCCACGAGAAATGCTCCATTAGTTCAGTAGTAAAAAGGGGACCACCTACCATGTTTTAACGAAAATAATGAGAACCTGGAGCTTACAACTTATAAAGCCTAAACAATTAAAAATGAAAAGTCTTGTGTCTTCAGCTACTGTGAAATCTACATTCAGTCTTTCTTACACCCAGCTATAAAGATTTCACTTTGTTAGATATAAAGTCAATGTTGAGTCATATAATTTAGAATGGAGTGTGAAGTCATCTCTTATCTTTGACTACACAAAGTCTTTGATTAAATCTTACTATCTGAAGTCACCATGGAGATACTTGCAGAGAGTAGTGTCAAGATAGTTACACGTGTATATATTCTTGTTCCAGGATTAGGAGCAGCTTTTAAAATATAAACGTTATTTCTGGAGTCATGTTTGGTCAACTGAGGGCAGCAAAGGGCCACGTAAAGAGTGTAAGGCCATAAAACAAAAAACAAAAAAACCCAACCAAACAAGAAAAACACTATGCTTCCTTCAAGTTTCCCATTTCAGGTTACTGCTTACTCATCCTCTTCTAGTCATTTCCTTTGCTGCAGAACTGTTTATAGAAAAGGCAGGCTTAATTTAATTAAGTTTTTAAGTTAAGTTATGTTAACAGCTTTGGTTTATATTAAAAAAAAATTATTTTCCCATCTGTGAAAAGAAAAATAGAGCAAAAATGAAGATATTCAAATGAACTCAGTAAGTCCAATACTTTGTTATGCTATAAATTTTAACTTTTTAATTCACTTGGAAAGTATACTTGCTACTTATAAATAAATAATTTAAAATCAAGGTAATAACTCATTCTACATAACAAATCCATTATTTTTCATTAGCCCAAGGCTCGTTTTTGGGAGAAGATGTACAAAATAGAAATTATCAATACATTTTCTGATCTAGACAAAGGCACATTTGCCAGTAGGGAGTAAACCGAGCCTCAAACTTCTGCTAAGACTGACAAACCTCGCTCTATTTGCCTAAAAATGCCAGTGAGTGCTGTGAATGTAACTTCGCCCTGAAACTGTGGGGGGTGGGCGGGAAGAGAAGAGGATAGAGGAAAGTCTCACCTGTGGTGCGCCCGTTTCGCTTTTGTGGTGAAGCTTCTGACGCTGGGCCTCCAGGTATTCCTGGAATGGCTTCTGCAGAGATGGACCTATGCCAGGGACAGCACTGGAAGCAGGGTACAACAACCCAAGGAAAAAAATACATTTGGGAAGAAAAGCAGGAAAAATGTTAAAGAAAAATCCACTTACCGCCTCAACTCAAAAAGCAAGGATTAGATAGAAGGAGGAAAAAACCCAACAATAATCAGCAGAGCTGGCGAAATCCTGTGAACTCTTTTCAATGGATCAGAATTCATCCTTTCACAACCCCATAAAGGAGAAAAAGCTCTCACTCCAAATGTTTAAGAAAATAGGAGCTGAGAGTCCCTTCTAGTAGAAGAGTTAGTTCTCAGAGTGAGGCCAGCCCTCAGCTGATGCTGCACACCGGTGTGGTACAAAGAATGAAATGAATGACTTCTCAGAAGTCTCACATTTATCACCACCAGTTCCTGTAAGAACTGGTTTGAACCGATTAATAAGGAAATGACTTATGCTTGTGTCATCCCTAGTTGAAAAAGAAACTGCCCGCCCTCTCTCTGACTTGTCCCATCTTCTCAGAGGGGGCGGTCCTTTCTCAATCCAAGTCCTTATTAGGACAATCTGTGCGTCATCCTTATCCAAAAAGAATGCATTAGCAAATTTGGGAGGCACCTCCCACTAGTCAGAAGTCAGTGATTAACAAAGGAACAAAGAAGGAACTGCGAACCTTGAATCACTTCGTGGTTTATGGTAGGTGGTTTGCACAGAAACTACAGTACATTACTAAACAACTTGTTCTGAGGTGATTGGGACAGTGATCTCTGATAAGTTTATGTACTCGGAGCTCCCCCTCACCTAGAATATGTGGAGGTAGTGCTGTTAAACCGGTTTGGCAACTGTAGGTACCAGGCTTCTGTTTTAGAAATGTTTGCAGGCATTTTAAAAAAATGGTAGCTTGGGGCAACTTAGAAAACCAAACATCTCTATTTTCTATACCCTTTATTTTCTCATCTGATAATAATAGGGCTAAAAGCTAAATGAGCCCAATCTTTTTCCTGGGGCCAGCAAAAGGTATTTTATGTATTTGCAACAGTGCCTTATGTTCTCCTTTTTTAAGTAAGTATTAAATTAACTTCACTGCCCTTTTTCTAGAACAATTCAATTGCTGCTTTCTGTAACAAAAAGCAGGAGTAGAGGAAGAGAAATTTCTTGCTACTATATTTACAAGAGGTGAACAAATACATAACTCCTGGCTGACACTTTTCTTTGATCCTTTTAATTATCAACCACCACGCCCTTAATGGAGTCCTTATTTTATATCCAACACTGTAATTGGTACTATGGGGAAAGAAAAAAACTGCAAGAAATAGTCTACGTCCAAGAACTTAAAATCATTACAGGGATTCAAAACACACACACACACACACACACACACACACACACACACACACACACACACACACACACACGACCTGATTTGCAAACAAAAGAATTTATAAATCACTAATAAATTTCTCAACTTTTTGGTACAGAAGATATATTCCAAAGAAAGTGAAGGGAAAAAAGAGAGATCAGTGTGGGGTGAAGTTGTTTAAAAAGTCCTTTAATGTAGGGCTTCCCTGGTGGCGCAGTGGTTGAGAGTCTGCCTGCCGAGGCCGGGGACACGGGTTCGTGCCCCGGTCCGGGAGGATCCCACATGCCGCGGAGCGGCTGGGCCGGTGAGCCATGGCCGCTGAGCCTGCGCGTCCGGAGCCTGTACTCCGCAACGGGAGAGGCCACAACAGTGAGAGGCCCGCGTACAGCAAAAAAAAAAAAAAATAAAATAAAAAGTCCTTTAATGAATACTGAAGGATATGTAAAAAGGCCTGGATAGACATATGTAGTAGAGGCAATGAGTGCACTGATGATTCCAGAAGACCTGTATGACAGACATCAAAGATGGAGAAGTGGGACTTCCCCCATGGTCCAGTGATTAATACTCTGCACTCCCAATTCAGGGGGCCTGGGTTCGATACCTGGTCGGGGAACTAGATCCTGCATGCTGCAACTAAAAAGTGGTCCTGCGTGCCGCAACTAAAGATCCCACATAAATAAGTAAATATTAAAAAAAAAAAAAAAACAAAAGAAAACAGAGAAGGGAGGGAGACTGTGGGTTAAGTCCTCTCATAGACTTTTACGTGGCCTTACATTAGTACGATAAACCAGAAGAGCTGTCTCTGAGCTCTGTTGCTGTTTATTAGTAATGATTCTTCTACAAAGGAGCAACAATAGTACAAACTTTCTGTTTAAAACAGACTTCCCTTGGGTAGTTCTTTATATAATACATAAAGGAATGCAAATAGCTCATCCACTTACACTTGAAATAAACCACATGAATATAAAAAAAATCCAGTAAAATAAATGCACAAAAAGATTGGCTTTGAAGATTACAGATTTATAAGAACTTTCCTTCAGAAATTCTTTTGGCCACAGGCACAGCTTGCAGAATCTTAGTTCCCCGACTAGGGATTGAACCCAGGTCCATGGCAGTGAAAGTGCCGAGTCCTAACCACTGGACTGCCAGGGAGTTCCCAGAAATTGATTCTTTCACCCTTAATAACAATAACTTATGTCATTATTTTAAACTCCCAAGGATGGCTATAGTCAAGCCAGTTTTTTTTTTTTTGAAAGTTAAAAAAAACTTATTTAGAGAGGCTGAAATGATTGTATGCTTATTTGAACAGCTAGGTTGTACAAGAAATGACTTGAAAATTCCCTTTTTGATGTCCTCCAAGAGTTGGGTTCCATTATGTGTCTTGTTCTTTCTTCAGACCTCTAACTTCAGACTGACGTTAAGCAAAAATATGGCTTACAGTTTTCCTCAAATCATTCTTGGGCTCCAGGGTCAAGCCATTATTTAAAGAGAAAATTAAGAACCAAGACCCAGTGGTATAAAGCTTCTACTTTGCTGTTGTTGTTGAGGGGAATGAGGAAGGGACTGGCAACAATCATTCTAGATTCCTTTCAAAATAACTGGAAACTATAAATGATTTGCCATTGTAAGTCCATTAAGACCTACTTTTTTAGCTGATAGAGAATATATGTCATTACACATTTACATGATGTGTAACTTTCAAAGAATTATCTTGGGCTAATGCAGAGATTAATTTTTCAAGGGGCTATGGTGTTTGTTACATGCTTTAGAGAGTTTTTGGTGGTGGGATGGGAGATTCAGTTTTTCATAAGAGACTAGGAACTGGTGAAAATAGAGAAGTTAAAAGTTTTTACAGCAATATATTAGCCAAAACTATTATGAAAAAATGCCACATGATCTGAAAAAATCTAAAAAGTTAGCATATTTGAAAACTAGGTATTAAGTGTTACATAATGAATTATTCGTCAGGTCCTCTTAATTTTTTAAATATATTCATCAAAATTTTAGTTTTATTTTCATTTCTCTATGTCTACAAACAACGGCTTAAGGCCACACATGCCTCAGCTTATACAAAGCACTCTTATACTAAAGTTTTCTTAATTAACACGAAAGTTCTTTAAGTTCTTTTTAGATAAAAATTGAAATTACAGTTTTCACTCTTAACATACATTTAAGGAAAACAATAGCACCATCTCACGACTTCATCCCTCAAGTTATTTTCAAGCAGCAGACACAAGTAAGAGTCCATTCTTACATTTAGGATTAATTTAAGGTACACACATGAGGAAGGAATAACTTGCATCACAGTTCAGTGTCTTTTTATAGTTGGCTCAGGAAATAAATGCCATTTTCTGAAAGCCATTGAATTCAGAGTACCTGTGCACCTGGCTAAGGACCCTCATCTCAACCCATGGCGGGTGGGTGAAGTTCTCCATCTGTCATTAGGTGCTGATTAAGTTCAAAGTATTAGTTACTATTTTCCAGTCAGTGGTTGGATTTAAATATACTTAAACTAGCCGTAAACAGCCATTTTCTCTAGGTGAGAAAACCTTAAAGAAGAAAAGAAAAAACAAAGGAAAACAAAAGCAAGAATAAAATTGATCTCATCTACTTTTCCTTGCTGTAGACCTTCAGCATAGTGGGTAAAAAAATTTTTGTGGATAGTAATATCTTGATATTTATTTTCTTGGCACACACATTTTTCAGATAATATAATTCATGAAGAAACAAATTTCCAACAACTTATTCTAATGGCAATTTTTGAACTTTTGTTACTGATTTTAATAAAGAAAGAAAGAAACAAAACACCTCAGAAAATGCAAACAAAAGAAGGGAAAAAAAGTAAAGAAAAAATTCCACAGAAGTCTAATAAACCCACTCAGAGCTCAAAAGTGGTTTCATGGGAACAATATTTTGCCATGCTTATATACCTAAGTATGTGTTAAAACAAAAACAAGACAAACTTCTTTGCAAAATTCTGTCAAGGGCCCTGACCATTATGCAAACAAAATCTATTATTTTTCTATGTTTTTTAATGCATCTGTGACTCTGTTTGTGGAAATCACTTATCTGATAAGAAATCTGTATACTCTCCCCATACTGACTCATTATAAATAAAGGTCTGCATTGTGTTCCCACAAAAAGCCAGAAAATCTACCAGAGGAAGCATCACAATCGGCAGAGGTTGCGTAGAGTGGGTGATGTGAGTACTCCAATTTTTCACAATGCTTAAATTTTCATTTTATGAGCATACACCTATTCCAAAAAATTCATCGGTCATTGTTATTCTGTTTTCAAGGGCCTCCTTTCAAATTTTGTAGGTCTCAAACAAATTGGTTCACCAGATATAAAAAACACACCATTTGATTTACTTTGATTCTCTTCTCCATTACAGACATAGTCATCAATCTAGGACTTGCTATTAAAAGACCCGAAATTTTCCTGTTCATGATTCTGTTTGGATTTTTCCACCCAGATGAGTGTTTTTTATTATTATGTGCCATCATAAAACTGGGGCACAGTGCTTAATGACATAGAAGTAACATAAACTTTTTAAAAATTGATTTGTCTTGTTTAGCCCTATTTACACAGGACCAATATAAGGCTAAGCAGTTGCAATGCCTATGGGAATTAAACAGGTATTAATAAAGTAAATTTTTAATACAGGCTCTGCTTTGTTAACCACTTTTTTTGAAGATCTTAGCATTAATGTGATTGTGTAAGTCATATCATTGGCGTTCCAGAAAACATACTGTCTGACATGGATTCCTAGTAAGGCTATAGGGCAGTAAGCCTTTATCTTTCTTAGAAAAAAACAGTATGGGCAAAAAAAATTTTTTTTAACCTTCGTTTCACTATTTGTGCAGTACTTTGAGGCTGATTTATTTAACATTCCTCTAATGATTAATCAGAACATGGAAATAACACTCTCAGGGTGTGGCTAGTTAAACCGCGGAAAGCTTATGAATGTGAGAAAATGTTTTTAGAAGAAGATTCAGGTCAGGGGTAGTATTAAAAGAAAGGGAAAGGAAAGGTTTAATCAAGTCTACTGCTGCTATAATTCAGAAAGCATAACAGAGATCTTTTGAAGTAGACTACTTTTTGATAGCACCAAAAGCAGCTTTTAAGGGCAGAGGAGCCTAGACCAATGGTCTGCAAACATTTTTGATATTTGTACTTATGCAAATAGTAAAACGTACAAATACAAATTAAAATGGATAAAATATGGATGGAATCTTAAAATTTTTTAAATTGTTACTAAATGTCTTACTAATTATGACAGCTTTCATGCTATCATTAGCAAATATTTCTGATTAATGGGACATAGAAAAAAACAATAAATTGCAGCATGCCTACTGTAAGCCCCTTTTGTACCATGGAACTCTTACTCTAACCCTAGCCTATGTTTGTAATCCATGATTTGTGATCTGACATGTGGATTGAGGGAGTGCCAATCAGACTGATGGTAAACTATATCCTCCATGTATGTATAGCCATATAAATTATATGTACATATACTACCATAATAATGTTATGTACATTACAAAATACACAAAAAATAACAAAGATGAAAATAAATATAAATAGAAGTTCTATTTTAGTCCCACTCATGGTGGAGACCACTGGTTTAGACGAGGAAACTAAACCGCAAGGGGTACAGATACTATACCTGGTTCCCAAAAGGTCAAAAATATCTTAAGGCTTAGTTAGCAGAACAACTCGAGGCAAAACTCTTAGGTAACATATTAGAGAAAAGAAAGCTATTTCTACAAAGATCCAGATTAAGTGTCTCTTTTTTGCGCATCCTTCCATCCTTTATAGTGGCTCCTATAGGCCACTATAAAGAGGGCCTTTAAGAACCTGAATAGCCAAATCTCAAGAGACTGAAATCCTGTGCCCACAGTTAAACTTATATTTATGTTTTAAATGAATATCAGGGTGTTTAGAATTTTCTTGATTGGGTGAGGATCATTGTATGTAAATCAATAAGTCAAATTTGACTCCAGAGAATTCTATCAATTGAGATTTGTCCTGGGAGCTGAGAAGTAAGTACAGCCGTAAACAGACTCTTCTAGACTGAAGCTACAGGCTCTTCTGCTAAAGAGATTAAATTTTACAATTAAGGTACTGGTAGGATATATTTTCAGGGATGAAATAAAAGCCCCTCCCTATCCCACCTCCATTACATGCTGATCTGTCTTCTGAACAAAAGAGGCAATGATAGTACGGTAGGTAGAAGTTCAGTGACAAGATAGCCTAGCAAGTCCCTTTCTTGATAAGTCTTAGACATAATTCTTTGTTTTCAGAAACGTGCACATGTTGGTCAAACACTGTAGAGTTAAACACCACACCACCATAACCAACCCCACCCCCGGCCCTGCCCCCACTGGGCAGGGAGGCCAGGATCTAAACAGGCTTAACGGTTAGTACTTTAATGAGTTGTCATTTCCTGTCTGATAAAGATTCTCACAGTATTTAACCACCAGTTTCCCTGGGGCCCCGACCAATACTAGAACTCTATTCATAGTGACTCAGAATGGATCTCAGACTCCTGACCTGATTCAACAATGATAGATTTCCCTGCAAATGAAACAAAAAGTCTTTCCTCCTTAGGTAGACTGCTCAGGAGAAGAGGCAGGCAAGGCAGAGGGGAAGTAGTTTATCAAACAATCTTTCTGAAGAAGCCAAAGGCCATCATGCTAAAATCCATTAATATTTATAGCCTTTCAGTCCTCAGAGATTAGAGAAAGAAAAAAGAAAAAAAGATACAAATTGATCCCTAATTAATCCATGAACCCAGGAATATGAGAAGTAAATGAACTGGTGTTGGCTGCAAATAAACATATTTAACCCGGTAAAAATGGGATCCAGTAATCCCATGTGACTGAAATGAAAGAGTTAAAATCTAGAGCTTTCTCATATATACAAGTTTGAGTTGATAGTCTCTGGTACCATCTAAAATTCGTTGTGATTCAACCTCAGGATTTGGGATTAAAACATCTTGAATTTCATTCACAGCTGTGCCCCTTTCAAATTATTAAAACCTCTTTTGTACTCAAGTTAGTCCATTGTGCGCTGAGTAGAATTGACACCATGACACCATGGTGATGACACCATCAGTTTCCTAGCAGCTGTGTAGAAGGAAGACCACTGCTTTATCCAGAAACATCAGGTGTACTGTTTCTACTGCCTCACAGCATATTTCTATCACAGGCATCTTTCAAAAAAAAGTAACCCTAAATTGCACTTGCTTTCCTTTTTTAAAAAAATTTATTTATTTGTTTATTTTTGGCTGCATTGGGTCTTCGTTGCTGCATGCGGGCTTTCTCTAGTTGCAGCAAGCAGGGGTTACTCTTCATTGCAGTGTGCGGGCTTCTCATTGCAGTGGCTTCTCTTGCTGCCAAGCATGGGCTCTAGGCGCACAGGCTTTAGTAGTTGTGGCACGCAGGCTCAGTAGTTGTGGCTCACAGGCTCTAGAGCGCAGGCTCAGTAGTTGTGGTGCACGGGCTTAGTTGCTCCATGGCATGTGGGATCTTCCCAGACCAGGGCTCGAATTATGTCCCCTGCATTGGCAGGCGGATTCTTAACCACTGTGCCACCAGAGAAGCCCTGCACTTGCTTTTGAACATTTCCAATTGTTTTCTATAAGAATCAGGATGAAGGTAAGACCTCCTCACAATTAGCACGTACTCTTTGAAATATGCTATCATTAAAGGGCAGCTTTTGAAAACAAAACCTCATTTCAGAATTTTGAGTTGAGCAATAGAAGCCAAACAGGCATTTATGTTAACGAATGAGGGCAGAGCTAAAGAAGTGGTCTTATATAAGAACCAAGTAAAAGTGATTGGCTGCTAAAACAAAACCCTGTTAAAAATCAACTGCTGCTGGTTGGATGACCCACTGAGTTCTAAGAAAGAAAGAAATCAGCAACAGGGACCCGCAGACCCAAAGGTCAAGAATAAAGAATAGTTTGCGGAATTTCAAATTTAAGGTGAAATAGCACAGAAGCTCACTGGCCTTTATATCATTCAAAGTGGCTTGACTGTGAGTGAAAAAAGTGACAGCATTGAAAACGAATTTAAACTTATCAAGAAAAATCTAGTTACTCCAACCATTAGGCAGAAACTCGCTAAATGCAGTAGATAACCTTAAAAACAAAAGCCAGGATCTCTGCCCTCAATGAACTTAATCTAGAAGGGTGATGAGAGGGAGAGGGAAAAAAAATGCATTTAAACCTACAGTACAAAACCCAGTAGGTTTCTCAAAGTAACACCGGCAGTAACTAGTTTCAGCTGTGCCAGGTCAATACAAGTGTGAACAAGGATAGTAGACAGAAAGAACTCATGCTGACTCCCTATCACATTCACGAGGCAGCCATTTGAAACTAGCACTCTCGTCCAAATCTCCAACTTCAAGATTACCTCAGTAGCTCTGGCACGCGGGCTCTAGAGCGCAGGCTCAGTAGTTGTGGGCACGGCGTTAGTTGCTTCAAGGCATGTGGGATCTTCCCGGACCAGGGCTTGAACCCGTGTCCCCTGCATTGGCAGGTGGATTCTTAACCACTGTGCCACCAGGGAAGTCCCTTCATTCCAGTTTTGAAGGAAGAAGTGGTTAAGGAGAATAAATCAAACCACTCAGGCTTTTGATCCTATCTCCTTACAGCTCTTACCATTTACATGAATTTAAATATGTTTCAGTTTCCCCATGAAGACAGTGATAGTAAGTACCTTATAGGTTTTATTATGCATATTCATAAAAACAAATGTAAAGCATCTGGCACACTGAGTGCTTACTAAATGTTATATCCAACCCACGTCCTTCCTTTTCTTCATTTGTATTTTCCATCTCTAGCTTTTAACCAGAGTATTTCCCTCAGCCTAAAATACACAGAGGTCTCTCCTAATAATGAATAAATGAATTCAATTAGTCAACAAATATTTATAGAACACTTAAAATGCGTCAGGTATGACCTTGGCCTGACTTTTTCTTTACCCACTATGTAGGTTAATATAATTGGGTTTTAGTTTTCATCATTCTACAGAAATGCTCTAATTATGGTTAATAGTAACTTCCTAATGTCCATTTCTTACCTTACAGTCTAACTCCAGTGTTCTTGCTTTAACCTTTAACTATCTGCCTCCCAATATCTATAAGAAAAATACAAAGGAGTTAAGAGTCAAAAGAGAAGATAAACTACAGGAAGAGGACACGAAAAAGAAGGAGTTTTCTATCTGAAGTACAGAAGATTATATTAAAATCAGCATGTACAACTGATTCTCAGCAGCTGGGGTCTTAAAACCTCTGTATCCTCCTCCGATTAATACAGTTATTTGTGTTCCACACTTCCATAACTTTTTCTGACAATGATCAAAAAAAGTCAAAGAGAATCAAATACATAAACCAGGTTTGTGTATTTTAAAATGAAAGGGTAGGGACTTCCCTGGTGGTGCAGTGGTTAAGAATCCATCTGCCAATGCAGGGGACACAGGTTCGAGCCCTGGTCCGGTAAGATCCCACATGCTGCGGAGAAACGGAGCCCATGCGCCACAACTACTGAGCCTGTGCTCTGGGCCCCGTGAGCCACAACTACAGAGACCACGTACCACAACCACCGAAGCCCGCGCGCCTAAAGCCTGTGCTCTGCAACAAGAGAAGCCACTGCAGTTAGAAGCCTGCGCACTGCAACAAAGAGTAGCCCCCTCTCGCCGCAACTTAGAGAAAACCCGTGTGCAGCAACAAAGACCCAACACAGCCAAAATAAATAAATAAATAAATAAAAATAATAAAATAAAATGAAAGGGTAGATTTTCTTTCTGTAGAAGAAAAAGTCCAGACCAATATGGCTCATTCTGACCACTTACATAGTGAGGAACAAGAAACAACATTAAGATTCAAGCACTTAATTACTCACTGGTTAAAATGATCTCTCTTGCCACAGGCAAGTCTGACTCTTGAGGTCAAATGTCAAGTTAACTTAGAAATAGGAGACAGCAAAGAAGAGCATGGAACATTCTGTATCTGGTAAAAAAAGTCCCTGCTCCAGCCAACCCCATCCCCCGAGTTCAATGACTGAGTTATGGAAATTTTCTTGTGTGGTAAAACTGGGGACTTTGTCTTCCAATAAGACTCTGGCAACCTGACAATGAGCCAATGTTCTGCATATGGTTTGTTACGAGTCATATGCTTAATGTTATTTTCTGGGAATTCTCATCCTCTATTTGGTGAGAACATCAGAACATGTCATTTTAATCATGATTTTAAAGTTAGACTTGGTCATGCTCTTTAAGAAATATGTCCAGGTCTCTCTCATTGGAGAAAATCTAAAATTAAATAAAAATAAGTTTAAAATCAAAGAAAGAAAGAGAAAGAAAGAAAGAAAGAAGAAAGGAAGGAAGGAAGGAAGGAAGAAAGGAAGGAAGGAAGGAAGGAAGGAAGGAAGGAAGGAAGGAAGGAAGGAAGAAAGAGAGAGAGAGAGAGAAAGACAGAAAGAAGGAAGGAAGGAAGGAAGAAAAAGAAAGAAAGAAAGAAAGAAAGAAAGAAAGACTGCAATGAATGTAAGGCCTTAGAAGCTCTAAAGTTCCCTGGTTCTTTGGTTCTGTCCTCTGACTTACTTCAGCTTAGGATATCAGAGAGTGAAAAACTCCACTACGTGCCTAATCTTTTTTCAGAACCTTTTCTCTGTCCTCTTGCCAAACATACTATAAACCAAAAGGCTTTTTCAAGGCTATTATCTGTTCTAACCTTTCAGAATATGTAACTGATTCATTACATCTATTCAGATTTTCATATATAACTAGACAAACCCTTTGATTTAGGAATAGGTAATAGGGATACCTTTCCCTAAACCCAGTGATACTAATGATTACTTTCCAGAACTGTCCAAGAAATAAATCTACAAATAATTATTTCTGGTCAAGGGAGGGGAATTATTTACTCTTAAAATTACAATAAATTTTGGAGGTAAAGGCTTATATTCTCTCTGGGACGTTATGACTGTCATACCATGATATACTATACTAAAAATACCACAGTCCAAAGACACACTTATGTAGCTGGGCCATTCCATAGTTACACTGAGACTAGAAGCCGTTTGGGGAAAGGGATATTTCTTTCAGTCATCAGTATAGCATTCAAACCTGTAAAAATCTGATCCTAAACCTCACCACCAGAGATGTAATGGTCAACACTAAATAATTCTTTCCCTGACACCTGGGGAGGTGAGTAGCCTGACATGGCAGGCCACAGGCACACCTGCCTAGACAAAATTTGACCCTAGACAAAACTAAGTTAACTTATCACAATGAAGGGTTATCTTGCTTATTGTCCAGTCTCTCTTTCATTCACCTTTTCCCTCTTCTATGTTGTCCCTTTTATCATATTCTAGGTTCCACTATGTGCTCATCTATCTTGCACTAAGAAATGCTCACAGAAGCATTGTCCAAAACAGCAAAAAAAGGGACTTCCCTGGTGGCACAGTGGTTAAGAATCCGCCTGCTAATGCAGGGGACACGGGTTCGAGTCCTGGTCCGGGAAGATCCCACATGCCGCGGAGCAACTAAGCCCGTGTGCCACAACGACTGAGCCTGCGCTCTAGAGCTGGTGAGCCACAACTACTGACCCCATGTGCCACAACTACTGAGCCTGCACTCTAGAGCCCGTGCTCTGCAACAAGAGAAGCCACCGCAATGAGAAGCTCACGCACCACACGAAGACCCAATGCAGCCAAAAATAAATAAATAAAATAAAAAGTTAAAAAAAAAAAAGTAAATAGTAATAACAATTGCATATAAAGTGCTCACTATGTTTAATAAATAGTACCCTCAAGAATTATTTGTATAATCTTTGATGAAAAACTTTGTCCTGATAAAAGGTGTTTTACTGATCAGAGAGTCAAGAAATGGGTACTTCCTTTAAGGAGAAGTAGGCCTTCCCTCAATCTTCTCTGAGAGCATACAAAGTAGTCACCTAGCATGCTACCTTTCCATTCAGTCAGTAGAAACTTTGGAAAATGAGATGAGAACACAGGCAACATAAAAATTGAGAGGAAAGGCATTTTAAAAATCCACATGGCTTAGAATTTTAAATCACTTGATATGAGTACATTTCAACTACACTCTAAGATATTTTGAGACAGGACATTTTACATTTTGACTGGAAGTTGGAAAGATTACCAGTGGCCTCCTGAACTGGGGAAGAAATCCTACTCAAAGAAAATATATTATTTGAGAGAACAGCAGCTAAAAGTGGATACAGAGAGGAAATAAATAACTGGCCTGTGGCAGAGTTTATATTCAAACCTAGATTGGTTTTGTCTAAAGCCTGTGTGTTCTTTTCATATTTCACTCCATAGCTGTCCTTACTCTTGGGATTCATTTTTTCATTCTTCCTTGCCTTAGTATCTCATAATTTTATTTTAAATTTGAACTGTTGCTGACTTTTTCTTGGTCTTTTCTTTCGATTTTTACTCTACCATGGCAATTCACCACCCTCTTAATTGTGGGCACACAGTTTTAAACATCCTTCAAAAGGATTCCAGGACTTCCCTGGTGGCGCAGTGGTTAAGAATCCGCCTGCCAATGCAGGGGACACGGGTTTGAGCCCTGGTCCGGGAAGATCCCATATGCTGCGGAGCAACTAAGCCCGTGTGCCACAACTACTGAGCCTGTGCTCTAGGGCCTGCATACCACAACTACTGAGCCCATGTGCTGCAACTGCTGAAGCCTGCATGCATAGAGCCCCTGCTCCACAACAAGAGAAGCCACCGCAATGAGAAGCCCACGCACCGCAACTAAGAGTAGCCCCCACTTGCTGCAACTAGAGAAAGCCCACGTGCAGCAACAAGACCCAACACAGCCCCCTGCAAAAAAAGGCTGTATTCCAAACTTTCTAGTTTAGTTTGATGATTTGCCATATATATATATACACACCATTTATATCAGTAGTTTTTACAGTGTGAAAAGGGAGAACTAACAATCAAAGGAGAATGTTTCTATAGCAAATTACATGTAGTATTTTCAGTTCAACTCAACAATGAGTCTAGGGAATCAATCTGTTCTCCTTCCCTTTTCTGAAATAAATTGCTAAGCTATTTATTATGATATAAAAGAACAAATTTAGGTCTTCTAAAAATTCATTCTCCTGGTTTAACTTAATTTTCAGTCTAGGTTTGGTGATACTATTTATCATCATTTATTATCATCTGAACACTTATATAGCATTTCCTACTTCAAAATGTAGGAAAACAAACCATGTCAAGCTCAATTCGAGAATCTGATTAAAAGATAATTTTATTACAGACTAAGATGAAAAAGATACCCATTAGCATGTGGTAATAAAGAATTATTATTACAGCTAAGTCTAATTATTTATACTGCTTAATAGTTGATCTAGAAAAGAAGTTGATGGGTAATCCCTGTAGACAGTACTGGGGAAAAGATGAAGATATCAGGACATTGCAACATTTGTCTGTTGCAAACAGTTTTTAAAATAAGACACACGCAAAACAAAACAAAACCACCACCCATTCCAGTAGGCCTTGAATATCTTAGAATAACTTTATGCAAAACCATCTTTAAGAAGAATCACTGGAATTTCTTTTTTTTTTTTTTTTTTTTGAGGGACTGTGCTAGAGGAGATAGTTAAGGGGAGGGACTACTGATTTTTTTTTTAATTAATTAATTAAATCTTGGCTGCATTGGGTCTTCGTTGCCACGTACGGGCCCTCTCTAGTTGCGGCGAGTGGGGGCCACTCTTTGTTACAGTGCGCAGGCCCCTCATTGCGGTGGCCTCTCCTGTTGCAGAGTATGGGCTCTAGGCACATGGGCTTCAGTAGCTGTGGCACGTGGGCTTAGCTGCTCCACGGCATGTGGGATCTTCCCAGACCAGGGCTCGAACCCGTGTCCCTTGCATTGGCAGGAAGACTCTCAACCACTGCGCCACCAGGGAAGCCCAGGGCTACTGATTTTGAAAAACATAAGGAGTAAGAAATTCTAACTTTAATACATTGGCCTAAGCTTAAAGATACGTTTATTGCTATTTACTGTAGATAATTAATATAATTTCTTAGAAACTCCAAAGGCTGGGGAAACAGAAGAATCTGGGCTCTACAAATAATTTGCTGATTCTTACTGACCAGATCTTTATTTGGACACCACCTGTTCATTTATTCACCAGATATTTATCAAGCATCTGATATGCGTCAATCAAGATGCCAGATGCTATGGACACAACAGCGAACAAAAATAGGCATGGCCTCCGCCATTAAGAAGTTTACAGGTTAGTTGTAAAAGGACAGTAATCATACACCCTCAAACATGAATGTAAAAATACAACTGTCAGTGCATGTAGTACATACTGCTGAGAAAAGAGGTCCCTAGGAAAGAGGGTAATTGTGACCTAGTCAGGGAAGGTGGTTTTGTGAATATAGTAGCTGAAATCCAAAGGACATTATCTAGGCCAGTGATTCTCAATGGGATTGGTGGTGACAGTGGCGGTTTACTTGCCATGGAACATTTGGCAATGTTTGGGGACATTTTTGATTGTCACAACTGGGAGACACTATTGGCATCTAGTGAGTAGAGGAAAAGGACGCAGCTAAATATCTTACAATGCACAGGACAGTTCCCCACAACAAAGACATCTTATCTGGCCTAAAATGTCAATAGTGCCAAGGTTGAGAAACCCTGAACAGGACAAAGGGAAAAGCCTGAGCAAAGACCAATGGTGAGAGACTCAAGCAGAGAAAACTATAGGGGATAGCTCATTCAAGGCTATAGAGACCCAGTAGGGAGTTTTAGCTTTATCTTAAGAATGAAGGGGAAAACAAGTGAAGGGTTTCAAGAAGTGGAGGAACTGCGGAGTGAGGACAGTGGTGGCGACAGGCTCAGATATGATTTTTAAAAGGTTACTAACTGCAGTATGATGAACTGATTGGAAGGAAATGAAACTGGATGTGGGTGTTTGAGATAGGTAGCTAACTAATATAACTTCTTAGAAGCTCCAAAAGCTGGGGAAACAAAAGGTGGTAGTGGCGAGGATGTAGAAGTAGCAGGAAAACTTCCTTCTATAAATGTTCAGTATGGAAAAAGGAGAAAGAAAGAATGTAGGATGCTGCGTGCAAAGTCATTCCTACAATGTGTGGGTCTGTGTGGTTTGTGTGGTAGTCCTACGTGTCCCTCAGAATTCTCTCAAGGTGGCACAATAATCTCTAGGAACGGATGAAATGTCTTCTTATTTTAAAAAAAGGGACAAGAATATTCCCTCTTTCTTTTCGAATGTGATATATGGTGACTTATAAACCACTTTGTAAGAATTCAGGCAACAAAAAACTGGAGTAATTAAAATTTAATTTACAAGCCATAATCCATATTTCTAATCACAAGTTTAGGAAGTAATAAAATCATTAGCTGGCTCCACTGAGTATATTCTCAAGAATAAGTTTTTCCTCAATTATTACATTAATACCTAAGTAGAAAATATTAAAAACTATTTTATCATAGAATATATCATACATAGAAAAGAGTAAGTATAATATATAGTGCATGGTTCAAAGAATAATAAAACTGATACTCATGAGCTCACTACCAAGTGGCAGTTGTTTAATAGTGAATATTTTCATAAACGTCTTGTTTTATAAATGGCTTTTAAAATAAAGATTTGTGTTAAAACTACATAAAGGGCATTCCAACTTAACACTTTTCTACCACAGGGCAGTTAACGCTATTAAATGAAAAGAAAACCTCTCACCTGTAAACACTGAATAAAAAATCATATATTGAAAAAAAAAAAAGGGTTCACTTAATATCTGGTAGGATTCACATTCCAGTTGACATTAATCTGATTAACTAAACAGGTGTTTCTTTACTGTTTTATCAAAGTAAACTCCAAAAAATTTGTGACACTGTCATTTAAAGCGTATGTTAAAACTGCTCTTACTTCTTTAAACACAAAAATAAATGCTTTAGATAGTTTAGCCTTTTAAAATGGCCTAATTTTTCTCTAGTGAAGTAACAGATTCAGAACACATATTTTGGTAATATCTTATCATGCCTTATTTAATGAAATATTAATATTTTATGTAAGATTTATATATAAATGAAATACAACTGTGTATCTGGCATCCAATTTTGGCTAAAAGTCATAGCATTGTACCAAAGCACCATTAAACTCTAACTATACACACATGTCTTTTTTTTTTTTTTTTTTTTTTTTTTTTTGCGTTACGCGGGCCTCTCACTGTTGTGGCCTCTCCCGTTGCGGAGCACAGGCTCCGGACGCGCAGGCTCAGCGGCCATGGCTCACGGGCCCAGCCGCTCCGCGGCATGTGGGATCTTCCCAGACCGGGGCACGAACCCGTGTCCCCTGCATCGGCAGGCGGACTCTCAACCACTGCGCCACCAGGGAAGCCCCCACATGTCTTTTACATAAAGAGAATTTCATACTTCTTTGGAGGGGCAAGTCTAAAACTGCAAAGCTTCTTTTAAATCAAGAATTATATGACTTGATACATGTTTGGTTTAAAATTAAACAAGAATAATCTGAGCTTCATCCTTCCCTGCTGTAGGGAACGAGGTTCATCTTCAATTTAAATAATAACAGGGCAAAAGATTTTTCCTTCTCAAAAAATAAAGAGCTATCACAAAAATTCTATACCAACGAAGTCTTTTTTATATATCTCTTCCCATTCAAACCATGATAATATTAGTCTTTAAAGAATTACTCACCCAATGAAAGCCACCATCTGCTCCACTATGTGTTTGCTGAATGTTATGATAACGAAGATTTTCTGTAAAGAAAATGCCAGTTAAAATAAATATTTCTCATCAAAAAAAAAACAACACAATATAAATTCACAATTCTGATAATAGTCTAAAAAGGTGACCATGCTGCTAATTGCAATTAAAAAAATTTTTAAGAAACAAAACAAAACACCATTTGACAAATGCTATGTACTTTGTATTTTAAAGATGTTTTTCCTTAAGCACAGTTCTAGTCTTGCCAGGATACGTGACCATGTCTGAGGGAGAAATGTGAGTCATGAAACCCAAGGCTGGGTGGATGTTCCACATGTTCTATGTGTTTTATTTTATTTTATTTATTTATTTTTGGCTGTGTTGGGTCTTCATTGCTGTGTGTGGGCTTTCTCTAGTTGCAGAGAGCGGGGGCTACTCTTCGTTGCGGTGCGTGGGCTTCTCATTGTGGTGGCTTCTCTTGTTGCAGAGCACAGACTCCTGGCATGCGGGCTTCAGCAGTTGTGGCATGTGGGCTCAGTAATTGTGGCTCACGGGCTTAGCTACTCCGTGGCATATGGGATCTTCCTGGACCAGGGCTTGAACCCGTGTCCCCTGCATTGGCAGGCAGATTCTTAACCACTGCGCCACCAGGGAAGCCCATTCTACGTGTTTCAGAATGGTGTATACAACTAAAGTCATGGGTTCCCATATAGCCTCCACCACTGAAATTAAAGCTTATCAGCCTGATGATAGGTGTCTGGGCTAAATCTAATCAAGAGGATCTTTGAAAAGACTATGTCCTTCCTGGACAGTTCTTATAAAAGTATCATGAAAGTTCCATTCTCAGATCCTGAATGAGCTTGGAATTTCAGGCTTCGGGTACAAGCAAAGGCATCAACAAGTTTTGGGGGATCCTTATCAGACCTGGGTCATTGTCAATTTGGTATTATTGAGGTATTCTGTATTAATTAAAGATGTTGATACGTAACTTACAAGTAAAGATGCCTTTAGGCTAATAGGTAGCAAATATTTTCAACTCAACAAATGTTACAAAAAGTATTTACTATGGATAATATAAGCATTATTAAGGGCTTTCAGGGAACACAAAGATGGGAAGAATACTTCTTCAATACCCTGAAGAAATTAAAAAATGTTTCTATACATAGTAGAAAGATGGTTACGTACAAAAGATATAAACTGTAAATGTCATTAGCAGTGAAAACAATGTGTTACAGAAGTTGAGAGAAAGAAAAGGTCATATAAGTACAATTAATTAGAGATTCAAGAAGGTGATATTAAGGTTTAGCTTTAAAGGACTGAGAATAATTCTCTGAATAAATATGACTAATTCTAGATTCTCTCTCCCAGTTCCTGATAACAAACTCTCCAGTGCTTTGTTACTGTTGTTAAATAACTATAACTAGTTGTTAAGTAACTATAGCCTATGTAACCAAATGGGAGGGAAGAGAAATAAAATAAATAACAATAGTCTTCTTTTTAGCCATCCATTATGAATCTCAGGAAAGTGGCTAATTCAGACTAAAGCTCATTATTTCAGGTAGAAGACTAATAAGGCAATGATATTTTCTTAATGTCCTACAGTTAACAAAGACATTGGCAGCTGCACAGCTGGATATGTGTGAGGAAATAAGACTAAAAAAATAAGTTCACAGTCCTTTTTGGTGTTTGTTTATGTATCTATTAATGTGAAAAAGGTATTTACTTATCTCATGAAAAAAGTAAGCACATATAGATATCAAACAATTACAAGATGGATGATGATTTATCAACAATCCTACACAAATGGTGTATGAAGATTATGAAACTAATAAGACAATTACAAGAGATCATTTAGGGAGAAAAGCATTAATATATGGGGACTCTTCTAGTATCCATACTAAAAGCCAGTTAATTGGAGCTATAAATCTTTTACTAAGAAACAGAGGTAATGGTTTGCCTCTCAGTGATTTCACCACCATGTGTTCCCTACCATCATTTCCTAACATTCAAAATAAGCTAATGTCCAGATAATTGCACAATTAGACTTTCTTGAAACAAAACAAGACTTTCTTCTTATATATAACAGCTTGAAAATTCACTGTGCTGGGCAAGACATTTAAGAACATATGTCTCAGAATCATTCAAGCTTGAGGTCTGGGTGGGGATTCTACCAAATAAACAAAAGGCACAGATCCCCAAAGAGCCCAGTCAGCCATGTCAACCATGTGCACAGAGGAAATAGGGTAGAGTAGGAATAATTTAAAATATATATATATGGGTGTAGGGAACTAATGGTGCCAGAATGAACAAAGAAGAAACTATATATCTATAAAAGAAGGGTCCCCCAATGGAAAGAAGTATCTTAGACTGATTCATATATTAAATATTTACTGAGTGCCAAGGACATGTCAGATGCTATTCTAGGCACTAGAATACCTTAGGGAGCCAAGAAACAAAAACCTCTGCCCTCATGGAGCTTATATTTCTGTACACGTATGTGTGGCGGTAGGGGGAAAGTTGAAAGGCAATAAATAATACACATGATAAGTAAATTATATGGTACATGAAATATTATCTGAGTATGTTGACTCCTTATTTTCTTCATCATTCAGGAGAAAGGAAATATTTCTAAGGGAACTTCTACAGGCTGAGGAATTGAACTTGTCCAGTAGAAAGAGAAATCCTTAATTAACATTATTAGGTGGGCTGATTTCAAACTTTTAGGGGAGGTTTAACAGATAGCACGATTTTGGTTTGAATTCTAGTCCCTCCCATCTATGAAATGGGGATAATAACCACCTCACAGGATTGTTCTGAGATAACCATGCAAACTGCCTGGCACAGGTCCTGATAAACAGCAGGTATTAAACAATTCAGTTTTCGTGATCATATAAATACAGTTAAGAAGGCATTGCAAAAGAGTGGAAAGAACACTGAACTTGAAGCTGGCTCTGGTTCAAATTCCAGCTGTTACTTATTCTTTTAGGCAACTATTACCTATTTCCTTCTCTAAGTTTGATAATTACAAAATGGGAGTAGTAATTTCTCTATCCCAGGATTATAAGAATTAAATCGGGTGGCATACACTAAATACTTTAAAGTGTGAAGTACTATATTAAAACATTAAGCATTATTAAGATAACTTGAAAAAATCTACTGAGAATGTTAAAAAAAATACTATTTTTGAATATGCTATAATGAAAAGTCTGATAAGTTACATACCCTATAACTATAGGGTACTTTTAGCATAATATATTTTATTGTATTTTATAGAAAGTTAGTACATAAAGCAGGATACATTAAATTTATGGATTCCTAGAAAAGTTGCTGTTATAAAGGGAATTAAAATAATCTGTTATTGTTCCTTAGGTATTAATACTTTCACAGGACTTCAAAAAGCTAAATGATTTTATCATTTAAATGATAAAACCATGAAAAACCCTATTATAGTATTTTAAATCTTTCCCAAAGTAACTAGCATTCCAGTATTTAAAAACCCATCGTCAAAAAAAAAAAATAAAAAAAAATAAAAACCCATCGTCATTGAACAATACACTTAACGTAAGTAGGAGCAATTATATTCCTTGAAGGAGGAAAAATAAAGCCTTGAAATTCTGAGTGGTTAGCATGGCCAGAGAGTAGATGTCAAGCTCAATAAACTCATCCTAAATGCCAAAGTCTAATATGAGAAACTGGGCAGGTAGAAGCAGCTGAAGTTTTCCTTTTTCATTCTTCTCTTCTAAGAACTGGAGGTAAAGAGGTGGTAAGCAAAAACTTGGGGGATAGACGTGCTTTTAATTATTAAGGAATCAGACCAGGGCATAGACATTACTCACTGTTCTTGCCCTTCCTTTGGTGAATGCTTCCTTCTTGCAAACCTCATTAATGAAGACAGTCTTTCCACGTTAATTTTATTTTATTCTAGTAAGATTTGCCTTTTATACCACACCTATCGATTCGTATCACAGTCCTAGAAGCATATATCCATTTCCTCTCATTTAAGTTATTGGTCTCTTTTCTCTCCTCTATTTACACACACACACACACACACACACACACACACACACACACACACAGCCCTATCCTAAAGATTTTGTTAAGAGTGTCTTTGTTTTTTTTTTTTTTTTTGCGGTATGCGGGCCTCTCACTGTTGTGGCCTCTCCCGTTGCGGAGCACAGGCTCCGGACGCGCAGGCTCAGCAGCCATGGCTCACGGGCCCAGCCGCTCCGCGGCATGTGGGATCCTCCCAGACCGGGGCACGAACCCGTGTCGCCTGCATTGGCAGGCGGACTCTCAACCACTGCGCCACCAGGGAAGCCCAAGAGTGTCTTTGAAGACCAACAGATTCTCACATCTCTAACCAAAACCCACATCTCTTCGCCTCCTCAGGGCCCCTTTCTTCCCCATTGTCCACATTAACATCTGGCTGGTATTTTGTAAAAGATATTTGTGCCTTGAGAGGAAGTGTTATATATAGAATGTGAGAAAGAAAAGTAGAATTAATGAAAAGGACTACTTCCTCAGCCTATGGTCAGTAAGGATAAAACATCTTTGGACTACGTATGTTAATATGGTGTGCAATTTTCCTATATAGGAACACTATTTTCGTTTGGTAAAATTCTTGGATAAACAGTTTCACAAGGCAAAAGTGAAATAAAGAAAGAAAGAGAGAAAGGAAGGGAGGGAGGAAAAAAGAAGGAAAGAAATAAAACAAGGAAAAAAAAGAATAAAGGGGAACAACTTTCCAATAGGAGTAGGGAAAACCTGCCCGAAATCCACTAACTTCCAAACGATGTTCCGTGGCTGAATACCTAAGCATGCTACCAACCAAGAAGCAGAACCAAAATCTTAACAATTTGCCTTGGAGAGAGCAAGGAGAATATGTTTTCAGTGTCTTTTAAGGGGTTCATCATCATTAAATAGGGAGTCAAAAGGGTATAATTACCTGGATGTGCATTTTAATTATTGCTTTTCCAATCAGGGTTGCACCAAAAAAAGTCCAAAAAGGTACAAGAAAGTGTCCACATGTTATTCCAGCCAGATCAAACAGAGGATTTGGAATCTATTTAAAAAAAGAAAAAATTAAAATGGAACGTCCATAAATAATCCAAAAACAGTTTAATTTTACCACCTATAGGTGTGTGGAATTATGTGTTAAGCCTTGTCTACCACTGGAAAGAGAGGTATGGGTTCCCTGATCAGTACTAGACTGTCTGGATAGTTTGACAAGTATTCTAATGTCTCTATAAGTTGTGTCACATATTCATCCCAGGCGGTTGCTTAATTTGTTCAAAGCAAACACAGCTGTCCTTTTGTTTGCATTACTTATGACTAATGCCCCATAAATATACTTTTTTTCATCACATTAAAACTGGATAAAGCCAATGTATCAACAGGAATTTAATTCCATTCAGTAGATACTTGACCATTTGGTAGCTGTTTAATAAGGTGAGGTATAAATGAAGAAAAAGATTATCTAGAAAGTACTCACATCTACAGAAAACATTCTTGTAAATTCACAAATACATTTATAGGTGGCCGTGCTTTCATTTCTCAACATAAAGTAAAATACAAATAATGAATTTTTTTTATCTATGACAGCCCAAGGCCATGGGGTCATGCGATTCATTCTAGGAAGAAAATCAAGGGTGGAAATACAAGAGCACAGATTCAGCTGTTGTGAATACTCAGTCCCAGACAAAGAAGTGATTCACAACAAATACCTTTTCTGAACATTCCCACGTTTCAAGAATGCTAATAGATAATTTCATGTAAAAATGCAAAGAAACCACAAGCTCTTTTTGAGCACTTCATCCATTTTTCTCCCACAGAGGTACTCTTGTCCTGTGTCTGTTGGTGGAACCATTTATAAGCTAATTAATTTATATAATTTTGTGTTTGGACTTTCAAATAAAAGCCCAGTTGTTTAAAAGATATTTGTCACAAATGTTCTTTCAAAAACAATGACATAACTAAATCAGAATTCAAGTATTCTTCTGTTAATAAAACTCAGATTCAATAGCTTAATTTTATTTTTCTTATCCAAATTCAAATGCTTTATGCAATTTCATCTGTCTTATAACCATTTAATAACAATGTCACTTCCACATCCTTACAAGTGTCATTTCTTATATTTTCTCATATGACTCTCACAACTCCATGAATTAAAATTTTAATTGTTTTCCTTTATTATCAGGCTCCACAGCATATTGAAATGGAAATTAAAGTACACAAGATATGTAATGAGAGTAGATAAAAATTCGAAGTTTTATGTTGGATACTCTCAGAAGAGCATAATCAATGAATTTGTTGTTACATATGCATGTTACTTTTTTCAATTGTTAACTAAATACACAGAAAGGAAGATTAGAATTAAAAGAACTATTAAGTAGCTTTGAGATTTTCCCTCAATTACGAGTTTTACCTTAGTTTAAATGTTAACAACAAAATAACTAATTAATAAATAAACTTCTGGGCTTCTCTGGTGGCACAGTAGTTAAGAATCCGCCTGCCAATGCAGGGGACACGGGTTTGAGCCCTGGTCCGGGAAGATCCCATGTGCTGCGGAGCAACAAAACATGTATGCCACAACTACTGAGCCTGAGCTCTAGAGCCAGTGAGCCACAACTACTGAGCCCGTGTGCCACAACTACTGAAGCTTGCATGCCTAGAGCCCGTGCTCCGCAACAAGAGAAACCACGGCAATGAGAAGCCCACGCACCACAATGAAGAGTAGCCCCCACTTGCCTCAATTAGGGAAAGCCCGTGCACAGCAACAAAGACCCAATGCAGCCAAATATAAATAAAATAAATAAATAAATTTATAAAAAACAAAAACAAACTTCTTCCTACCTTACCCTCTACTTACCTTCTTACCTTAAATCAAGTACACATACTTTTAATACTTTAATATAAGTATTAACAATTTCCTAGTAAAAAGTTCTTAGAGTGTCAAATCGATCTATTAATTTATGTTGGCTATTGACTATTCCTAGTCAAATATAAAGAAGATTGGCTAGTATAGAAAGTGGAATTTTAGCAGGGAAGACACAGGCATAGATGAGTGCCAAAGAATAAATATTTTTTGCTTTAATAAATCAAAGGTTCTTGTATTTTCCCCAGGAATAATGAAAGCTAACTTTTATTGAATTGTTAGGTACTTTTCTAAGGTTTCTACATCATCAACTCACTTAATTCCCAAAACAATGCTATATGATATTACATCCATTTTATAGACAGGAAAAGTGAGACAGACAGATTAAGCAATTTGTCCAGTATTAATGGCAGCAGACCATGATTTCAGGATTTCAACCCAGGCAACATGGCTCTCACACTGTTCTCTTAGCTTCTAAACTAAGGACATTATCGTTCTTTAGGCCTCTCAGCTTAATCCTATTCTGCTGGGCTTCCACAGCACCTTTCACTTATTATTGTATTTAAACTGTCTCCCTCACTAGACTTCAGAATCCTTGAGGAAAGGGAATACAGCTTTCACTTCTTCATCTAAGCAGTCAGGGGTTGATACAAAGCTGATGAATAACAATAAAAAATGGTTGAGCTCTGTCTTAGTTCACCTTCCAAGCACTGTGTTAGTTCATATGTATTATCTTAAATCCTCACATCAACCTTTGTAATGAGTGTCTTACTAACTCATTAAAAAAAAAAATTATTTATTTATTTAGGCTGCACTGGGTCTTAGTTGCGGCACGTGGGATCTTCATTGCGGCATGCGGGATCTTTAGTTGCGGTATACATGCAGGATCTAGTTCCCCGACCAGGGATCGAACCCGGGCCCCCTGCATTGGGAGTGTGGAGTCTTACACACTGAACCACCAGGGAAGTCCCTATTGCCCCATTTTAAACATTAGAAAACTAGGGCTCAAGGAGAGTAAATTGACACTGAGACTACATAGCTAAGAGGCAAACCTGGTTTAGGAACCCAAGTAAGCCTGACTCCAAAACCAATTCTCATCCCACTACATCACACTACAACATACCTACACATTGCTCAAATAGTTGAGATCAATATTGTGATAAAGAGCTTCTACACTGAAAAGAAAAGTTAGATTATAAAAATTTCTAGTATTGCCAGGGTCAAAAGACAGTAATTGAGGCACATGTATAGTTTAGAATATCTCTAGAATGTTGATATCACATTAGAAATTTTGGCGCCAAATGTCTTCCCTTTTTGGCCATTTACTTTGCTAAGGTGAGGAAAGGGGTACTCAAGGATATATTCAAGTTCTAATACATAATGGATAAAGTAACTGTGGGTCAGTAGACAATAATTTTCTGAATTTTACTTATAATTGAAGCTTTTATCATATCAACTAGATACATCTAGTTATTCTGGTCAAATCTACCACTGAACTACCAAGAATTGTGTACAGACTACCAAAGAAAACTTTGACCAAAACACCCCATTTCAAATGTAACTGTATCTATTATATTAGAAAAGGACGAGGATAAACACCAACTCATCAAGGAATGTCAATTTCATAAACCTGCAATTTGAGACATTAAGTTATTTTTTTATAGAGTTATTTTTTTATATACAGTTAGTAACTTTTTTCTTTTTTTAAATTTTATTTTTATTTTTGGCTGTGCTGGGTCTTCATCACTGTGTGCAGGCTTTCTCTAGTTGGGGAGAGCAGGGGCCACTCTTTGTTGGGGTGCGTGGGATTATCATTGTTGTGGCTTCTCTTGTTGCGAAGCATGGGCTCTAGGTGCGCGGGCTTCAGTAGTTGTGGCATGTGGGCTCAGTAGTCGTGGCTCGTGGGCTCTAGAGTGCAGGCTCAGTAGTTGCGGTGCATGGGCTTAGTTGCTCTGAGGCATGTGGGATCTTCCCGGACTAGGGCTTGAACCTGTGTCCCCTGCATTGGCAGGCAGATTCCTAACCACCACGCCACCAGGGAAGTCCTAATTAAGTTGTTGACACAAATAGCTTCTTAATTCACTGTAGCCAAAGATGTCCTTAACCTTGCCACAGATGTTTCAATTACCTAGCTAGGTGTTAAAGTCACTTAAGGAGGTTTTATATGAATTCTTCCTTATAACTAATGCCTGAAGCTTTGGAAAAAGACTACCTATCTGTAACTCTGGAAAGAATGAAGTCATTGTTATTTGCTTAAATGCACTTCATTATATATTCTTCATGAGAAAGATGGATTTTGTCTTTTTTCTTACTGAATCAAGCCATTTAGGTCTGAAGTCATCATGGTATGATGAAATGCTTGAAAGTCAATAAACAACATAGAAACCTATCCAACA